>NC_091069.1:108699335-109002365 GCF_032405125.1 Capricornis sumatraensis
CCCCAGATGGGTAGGTGCCCGATAGGCTACCAGAGAAGACTGGAGAAGTAGCTCAGAGAAGAATGAAGAGGCTGAGCCAAAGCGAAAACAACGTTCAGCTGTGGATGTGACTGGTGATAGAAGTAAAGTCTGATGCTGTAAAAAATGATACTGCATAGAAACCTGGACTGTTAGGCCCATGAATCAAGGTAAATTGCAAGTGGTCAAACAGGAGATGGCAAGAGTGAATATCAATATGTTAGGAATCAGTGAGCTAAAATGGAATGGAATGGGTGAATTTAACTGAGATGACCATTGTATCTACTATTGTGGGCAAGAATAACTTAGATGGAATGGAGTAGCCTTCATAGTCAACAAAAAGTCAGAAATACAGTGCTTGGATGCAATCCCAAAAATGGCAGAATAATCTCTGTTTGTTTTAAAGACAAACTATTTAATATCACAGTAATCCAAATCTATACCCCAATCACCAATGCTGAAGAAGCTGAAGTTGAATGGTTCTATAATGATCTACAAAACCTTCTAGAACTAACACCCCCAAAAGATGTCATTTTCATCATAGGGGACTGTAATGCAAAAGTAGGAAGTCAAGAGACACTTGGAGTAACAGGCAAATTGGACAGAAGCAGGACAAAGGCTAACAGAGTTTTGTCAAGAGAACACACCGGTCATAGCAAACACCGTCTTCCAACAACACAAGAGAAGCCTCTACACATGGACATCACCAGATGGTTATCACTAAAATCAGATTGATAACATTATTTGCAGCTGAAGGTGGAGAAGCTCTATAAAGCAAAAACAAGACCGGGAACTGAGCGTAGCTCAGATCATGAACTCCTTATTGCAAAATTCAGACTTACATTGAAGAAAGTAGGGAAAACTACTGGGTTTTCAATCAGGTATGACCTAAATCAAATCCCTTAAATTTTACAGTGGAAGTGACAAATAGATATAAAGGATTAGATTTGATTGACAGAATGCCTTAAAAACTATGGACAGAGGTTCGTGACATTGTACAGGAGGCAGGGGTCAAGAGCATCCCCAAGAAAAAGAAACGCAAAAAAGCAAAATGGCTGTCTGAGGAGACCATCCAAATAGCTGAGAAAAGAAGAGAAGCTAAAGGCAAAGGAGAAAAGGAAAGCTATACCCATCTGAATGCAGAGTTCCAAAGAATAGCAAGGAGAGATAAGAAAGCCTTCCTCAGTGATCAATGCAAAGAAATAGAGGAAAACAATAGAATGGGAAAGACTAGAGATCTCTTCAAGAAAATTAGAGATACCAAGGGAATATTTCATGCAAAGATGGGCACAATAAAGGACAGAAATGATATGGACCTAACAGAAGCAGAAGATATTAAGAAGGGGTGGCAAGAATATACAGAAGAACTATACAAAAAATATCTTCATGAACCAGATAACCACAATGGTGTGATCACTCAGTCAGAGCCAGACATCCTGGAATTCAAAGTCAAGTGGGCCTCTTCATGTAAGTGAAAGAGGAGAATAAAAAAGCTGGCTTAAAACTCAGCGTTCAAAAACCAAAGATCGTGGCATCTGATCCCATCACTTCATGGCAAATAGATGGCGAAAACGATGGAAACAGTGACAGGCTTTATTTTCTTGGACTCAAAAATCACTGCAGATAGTGACTACAGCCAGAAAAACTAAAAGACAGTTGCTCCTTGGAAGAAAACTTATGACCAACCTAGACAGCATATTCAAAAGCAGAGACATTACTTTACCAACAAAGGTCCATCTAATCAAGGCTATGGTTTTTCCAGTAGTCATGTATGGATGTGAGAGTTGGACCATGAAGAAAGCTGAGCACTGAAGAATTGATGCTTTTGAACTGTGGTGTTGGAGAAGACTCTTGAGAGTCTCTTGGACTGCAAGAAGATCCAACCAGTCTATTCTAAAGGAGATCAGTCCTGGGTGTTCATTTGAAGGACTGATGAAGCTGAAACTCCAATACTCTGGCCACCTGATGTGAAGAACTGACTCATTGGAAAAGACCCTGATGCTGGGAAAGATTGAAGGTGAGAGGAGAAGGGGATGACAGAGGATGAGATGGTTGGATGGCACCACTGACTGGATGGACATGAGTTTGAGCAGGCTCTGGGAGATGGTGATGGACAGGGAAGCCTGGTGTGCTGCAGTGCATGGTCGCAAAGAGTTGGGCTGGACTGAGTGGCTGAACGGAACTTAGATACATTTATCCACACTCTCTTTGTTTTCTTACTTCCCATGTATTCCTCCAAGTACCAAGTCTGGCTTTCCTTTCCTACCATTGTGCTCACCTTGTTCTCAGCAAGATCACCAGCTAGTTTCTTCAAACCTATTAAGACTCTTTCCAGGCTTTATCTTATCTGACTTCTCAATAGCATTGTCTATCTTTCCCTCTTCCCTTCTTCTCAGGCCTCATTTCCTTTCACACTCTTTTGCTGTTTCTTCCATACCTCTGGCCACTCTAAATCTCCATTGCAAACTCACACCACTGCTTTTTACTTAATATTGATGTCCTCGACTACTTTGTCCTGGGCCCTCTTTCTACTCATTTTAAACGATCTCCCCTCATCTCTTCCCCTCCATGAATTTATTGACTGTCATATACACTGATAGCTTCCCAAACTGTCACTAGCTTAGATCACTCTCCTGATTTCCAGATTTGATACCCAGCAGCATGTCAGAAATATTTCTCAGTCGTTTTGCGTCCCATTTGAGGATTCTGCTTCTGGGCCAAAATCCTACATGTGACTTTTCAGTCCAGACCACAGTCAGGAATAAAGCTTTGCCTGGCGGGGGTCCTCAGTAAAGGGAAGGTGAGTTCCATGCACCAGCCCCCTACCTCCAGCAAGGCTAGCTGAGTTCAAAGGCATATCTACATTCTAGGGATGTCTGTTCGTCTACTTTGTTTGTTTGATTGATTTGGCTGTGCTGGGTCTTAGTTTCGGCATACGGATCTTTGACCTTTGTGTCAGTATGCAGGTTCTTTAGTTATGGCATGTGGGGTCTTTTTAGTTGTGACACGTGTGATCTTAAGTTGCAGCACTGGAACTCTGAGTAGCAACATGCGGGATCTAGTTCCCTGACCAGGCATTGAATCTGGGGCCCCTGCATTGGGAGCGTGGAGTCTTAGCCCCTGGACCACCTGGGAAGTCACCTTTCCTCTGCTTTGATTCAGTAACTTTTCTCTCCCAGACCTTCTCTCCCTCCCTGACCTCCTTTGTTCTGGGTCCTTGGCAGTGAGACAGTTCTCCTGTCTGCGCTGTATCTGGGACCTCTCTGGTGGCTTAGATGGTAGAGAATCCGCCTGCCATGGACCTGGGTTCGATCCCTGGGTCAGGAACCAGACTGGCCTGAGCAGTGCTGTGGGGAAAGGGAACACATGAGCGCCTCCGTGGTGCCTCTCTGGCAGGCTCAGTAGAATTAAATGAATAAAGGCTTGCTTGTTACTTTCAGTTTGGCTCTTGCCGTAATGGACTACATGGACACTTTAATTGCTTGACATCATTCATTGGGCCCTTTCAATTTGAAAACTGTGTCTCTCTTTGGCTTAAGGAAATAGAGTTGTTGAATTTCTAGATCTTTGTGTATTTGTAATTTTCGTCAAGCCTGGGAAATTATTTGGCATGATGTTTTTCAAAGATATTTTTTTCTTTACTGCCCCCTCTTTCTAAACACACATGTATTAGGTTACTTGGAGTTGTGCCAGAGTGTGCTGATATTCTTTTCACTTTTCCCCCAATCTTTTCTCTCTCTCTCTCTCTCATTTTAGATAGTTTCTGTTGCTATGTCATCAAGTTCACCAATCTTTTTTTTCTGCAGAGTCTAATATGCTGTTAATATTAATTTAGTATATTTTTCATCTCAGACATTATAGTTGTCATCATCAGGAGTCTGAATTTTTATAGCTATCACATCTCTTTTTTTTAAACCATAAGAATGCTTCCTTCTATTTTCTTGAACAGTTTTAATGTTCCAACCTATGAATTCTATTCATGCTTTTTTAAAAATTGATTTTCTTCTTCATTATGGGTCATATTTTCCTGCTTCTTTGCATGCCTGGTAATTTTTGATCAAATGACATATATTGTAAATTTTATATTGTTTGGTGCTTGAAATTTCTGTGTTCCTGTAAGTATGCTTGAGTTTTCTTCTGAGATGCAGTTAAGGCATTTTGGAAGAGCTTGGTTGTTTTGAGGCTTGGTTTTGTTAGGTGGGAGTGGAGAAGTGTTCAGTATGTCCTAAATTTGCCTGACTGCCTGATGTCCCATGAGTCATCAGGTTTTCCACTCTGGTGGGAGAACTATCCCTACTCTGTGTGAGCCCTAGGTATTGACCTCACTGTTTCTTTGGGTGGGTCTTTCCATAGCCTCAGGTTTTCTCATAACACATGCTCTGATCAGCACTTAAGCAAACATTTGAGGGAACCCCTTTGCAGATATCTTGAGCTTTCTCTCTGTCAGAATTCTCCTCCTTGTTATGCTGCCCTATGAAATCTAGCTGCCTCAGTCTTTGTGGGCTCCTCGTTTGCCGCGGCCAGCACAAGCAAGAGTCGCACCTGCAAAGGGAGAGAACGGAGCGTCCCCGCGTGGAAAAATAAGAGAGACAAAAGATGGGGTTGAGAGGATCAGACCCACTATGTCTGATGCCTTCCTTTATTAGGCCACGGTATTTATAGGGTAAAGTACGTGACTTAATACATGTACAAGGTTATTCTTTAATCTCAAAATACAATCACCAGACCCCTACCATTGTGTACAGAATTCAATAAGATAATCTATCTTTTATGATACGTGTATAAGATAATCTATCTTCTAGGACATGTTGCAGGAACAAGACATCCTGGAGCAAGACGACCTGGAGCCTTAAGGGCTACAAGAATTCTTGAGGGTGGCGGGACAGGGAGCTTAGGACAACGCCTAAGGCTCTGCATACCTGCGGAGCAGCTCCCAGGACTTAACCCTTCACGGGCCGTCCCCCGCACTCGTTCCATCTCCTCAACCCACAGGGGCTCTGGGTTCCTCTTCCTCCTCTCTTTGCTGATGCCTGGCAGTTCTCTCTGGAAAATCAGCCTGGGCAGTCACAGAGCTTATCTCAGTCGTTTCTCTTCTCTCAAGGATCGCTGTCCTGACTGTGTCTTGATAAATATCCAGAACCAGAAGTCCCACTATTGTACTGTTTCTCAGCTACTTTCTCCTCTCTTTTTCTCTGTGTTCTTACTATTAAGACATTTTTCTTTCTTCATTGACCCTCGGTGTCTCTCAATCTGCTCATTCTATCTATTTTTTAATTTCTTTGTACTTCTGTGCTTGATTTTGGAGGACTTATTTGACTTCTAATGGAATTTTTATTTCTGCAATTGTGTGTTTAACTTTAAAAGCACTTTATTATTCTGATGTTTTTTTTTTTAAAGTAGCACCTTGTTCTCGTTTTATGGATCCACAAGTGTCTCAAATCTTTTGAACTTGGGTTTTTGTGACATTCTTTTCTGTTCCAATAGTCTGTTTTGTCAAGAGTCAGTTTGCTCTATTTGCTTATCTTTATACTTTCCTTTTACGCCACTAGTTTTTCTCATTGTCTGGTAATCTTTGGGCATATATTTAACTGATCAACAGTTGTTTTTTTCTTTCAAAATTCACCAAAAATGGTTCTTGAGCATCATACCTTATGTCTTATTTAACAGAATATGTTGTGTCTGGGTTGGAGGTAATAAAAGGTTATGAATCCACAACAGTAGGCTGTTCTCAGTGCAACTGCTGAGACCACAGAATTACGAAAGTGATTCATAAGGGAAGCCACTGAAAGCCATGTGTGCCCATCGGTTTTCTGTTTTGATCATTTGCAATGCTTATTTGCTGCTTCAGGAATAAACTAAAATAGCGCTCCATCCTAAGCAGGGACTTGCTGGGGTCCAGCCCCGGTGGATCCAGGGTGATTTGAAGGAAAGGTGAATAGGTGAGGAAAACTTATTTATTTATAATATAAGATTAGGTTATGAAGAAATAGTGTAGTAGGAAAATTAAGTGGAGAAAGAAGGCTGAATAACTTGGCTTATGGGGGAGGCCAATACAGTTCCAGACAAGGAGCTTGCATCATCTACGTTGGGCCACCGGTGCCCACTTGAATACCGAAGGGTGCCCCACCTTAGGCTCCTTTTCGTGCGGGTCTTAAAAGCCAGGACATGTAAGTAGCCTTGGGAGCTGCCCCGCTCCAGATGGGAATTCAGCCTGAAATTAGAGTAAAGAGGAGACACAGGGGAAACCAGTCCAGCGACTGGTCCCAGCCTCTATTGTCTAGAAAGGCCTTTTATACTTTTTGATTATACATAGAGATCAATGGGTAACACAAAGTTATGCAGCGTTAGCAGCCCAGATTCTTATCAAAACCAGACTTTTCTCTCTGCATACCTAGTTGTGTACACAAATCTTAGGTAATTTACATAATCTTCCTGCCAACAGGGCCAATTAACATTTTACAGCCTTTTTTCTGATAAGGGTTTGTCAACCAGAAGACTTATTTGTGTTGATCTTCCCAAAGTCTGGTGCCACTCTCAGAAAGCACTAAACAAAGTTACATCCTTACATAGCAAAGATACAGCAATTTATAACATGTGAAAGGAGTACAGTGATTTATAACAAAAGAAAAGTAATTAACTCAAAATTCTAGTGTTGCTAACATCAAAACTACTATATATCTTTTTCCATATCCCATTTACATTGATTAACATCCTCCCAGGTGCCTAAAAGATAAAGAATATGGAGGCCTGGCAGCAATCATTGAGTCAACAGTGAAACCCCGTCACCAATATGATTTTTAGCTCTTTAGAAAAGGCTCTGGATCTTTAAGATGCTTTAAGCTTTGTGCCTCTCATGGTTGGAGGGCTGTAAGCAATTCACAAGCTGTAAGAGGTCTGGGGGAAACTGTTAGGCAAGCTAGAGAGCTATCAGAGGGGTTTTAACCTAAACATCCCTTTCAAATGCGGAAGACTAAAGCCCTGATTTGACTTTTTCCAGAGAATATCAGAAGAGTGGAAAAGCAGGGTACAAAGGCTGGCAGATTTTTGTTTTTTGGGGGTACATGCTCAGGAAATTCCAGGGGGAACCCCTAAAGCCTGATCACATCCTTGCATTTTGTCAGGCTTCCTTCTGCATGACCTTGTCATGGGCGGGATTCCTCACGCTGGCCCCCGGCAGGGACTGAGTCCTGTTTTTCCGTCTGAGAGCTGGGACCAGATGTTATTGCCTGGCCTGGCATGTACCGATGCTGTTGGTAAACCGTGACCCTTGGGGATCCCTTTACCTGCGTGTGTACATCAGCCAGCATCTGCTATTGGGAAGCGCATCTACACCTCTGTTGGATCCAGCCTAGAGGTTGTCAGGAATGACACGTGGCGGGTATAAACACCCCAGCTCCCTCACCCCTTAGACAGGATGCTTCTGAGGAATGTGTTCTATGCCATTTTCTTGGGCTTCTCCACGGGATTAAGATTTGCTCATCCACCTTGAAAGCTGGCCCATTGGAAACCTTCATTCCCCTGTGCCATGTTCTCTCTGCTCTTGTCTTTGCACCTGCCAGGAAAATGACATGCTGTCAGTCATCACCTTAGGATCTTCTTCTGGGGTGAGTCCAATTGAGGTAGGTCGTAATGTGAACCAAAAGCCAACACCTTCTCCATTTCTACTTCTACCCAAAGCCCCACTCCTTTCTCTTTGGAGATTCATTAAGAGAGTCTGGTGAGGAGGGACAGATTTCTACTCTTGTGCTTCCATTTACCCCTGTTAATGGGAGGAAGAATGCCTGTACTCAGAATGCAGCAGATCTGTCTCTAAGACTGTTAAACCACAAAGAACACAAACCTGCCAGACGGGCAGGAGGACAGACCTCAGCTGTCATGAAGAATCTCTTCTGCTGATGTTGGTGTTTCACATCCACTTATCTCCACCACAGTGGGTACTTTTTGAGTCCTGCAAAATAAGAAGTCACAACAACACAGAATTCTGCAAATTTCATAATAAATTAGCAATTGATGCATCATTTAAGGGAGTGGCCCTCCACCTTTTGTGTGCCTCAGAGTCCCCCGTGGGCTTGTCAGGACACAGAGTTAGTTATAAGTCTCACCCCTAGAGCTTTTGATCCAGTACTGTCGGGCTGGGACCAGAGAGCTTGCATTTCTGGGAGGTTTTTCAGGTGATTGCTGCTGTCCAACGAGCACACTTGGAGAATCATTGCTTTAAGAAACTGTGAGGGTCTTCCCAGCCTAGCTAAGGTGATTAGATATTTTTAGCCTTTGTTCTCTTCATGGAATTTTCTAACACAATTTTTGTAGTTTTCCATGTGATTGTATTGCATTGGGTTGGGCGAAGAGTTTGCTTGTTTTCTTTTCCCCCCATAAGATATGATGGAAAATCTGAATGAACTTTTTGGCCAACCCAACATCTAGTGGATTCAAAGTTTCTTATTAGGGATGATAGGATATTCAGAATTTTCTACTATATCAGGCTAGCCTCTTCCACTAGCAGTTCTTTCAGTTCAGTTCAGTTCAGTTCAGTCACTCAGTCATGTCCGACTCTTTGCGACCCCGTGAATCGCAGCACCCCAGGCCTCCCTGTCCATCACCAACTCCAGGAGTTCACTCAGACTCATGTCCATCGAGTCAGTGATGTCATCCAGCCATCTCATCCTCTGTCGTCCCCTTCTTCTCCTGCCCCCAAACCCTCCCAGCATCAGAGTCTTTTCCAATGAGTCAACTCTTCACATGAGGTGGCCAAAGTACTGGAGTTTCAGCTTTAGCAGTTCTTTAGTCCCAGTAAAATATTAGGCTACTGCGTTAAATTTTAAATGCCATTGGAAATCTCATTATTCTCAGATATGATAATGAATATAGCCAAATATATTGCAAAGGCAGTTCAGTTTCTGTCAAAGGTACAAACTTTCCAGTCTTTTAGGACACTCTTTACCTGCATAATGGAGAAGGCAATGGCAAGCCACTCCAGTACTCTTGCCTAGAACATCTCATGGACAGAGGAGCCTGGTAGGCTGCAGTCCATGGGGTCACAAAGTGACTGGCTTTGAAGGAAAAGCTTTGATCTTCCTAAGCCTGAAGCATTTGTATTGTACTTCTCAGAATAAAGAACAAAGTCCCTTAAGGAGTTTGTGGACTGCAGTGTTTCCGGAACATGGAAAATTGGTACCAGGAATGGAGTGGAGAGAGGAGAGGGAAGACCTCTGCTGCGAGGCTGTGGCAAGTGTGGCCAGCAAACAGGAATGCCACCAGCAGAGCTTACCTGTGCACCGCGGGGACCCAGACAGTGCGGGCAGCTTGGAGAGGAGGAGCAAGGAAACAGGGGCTGGGGGCTCTGAGGAGGGAGGCGCGGAGCAAGGAACAGACGCTGGAGAGAAAAGCGGTCCCAGGGGTTGGGTGGGGAGCCAAAAGAACTCCCTGAGTTGGAAGCAGCAGAGATGTAGCTGCTTGTTGCACCTCCAGTGTGGCTTAAGCAGAAATTGTCTCTGAAGGGCCCTCATCAGGAAATATGCTACCATTTTTTGTAATAAGAAACACTGTAAGCTTCAACTGCTCTGTTGAAGAGCAAGATACAAAAAAAGTTAGAGGCTATTTTATTTTTTTAAATGTTTCATTCTGTATTGCCTAGGGCTGATTAATGATGTTGCAATAGTTTCAGGTGGACAACAAAGGGACTCAGCCATGCATACCCGTGTATCCATTCTCCCACGCCAAATCTTCTCATGTTTATCAAGGGTTAAGATGAAAAAGGAAATGAGGCTTTCTGGAGAAATATAATGTATTTGATGACAAAGACATGAAGTGTTTGTTTTTGGAAATAGAATTTGCTCCAAATATGGTAAATAAACACACTAGTCATACTTAACCTACCACTCTAATCTATGCCAAAACTAACTGACCTGCTAAATCAGTGTTGTGTTATTTTAATTCTTCACTGTGGTCGAGATTCTTTCATTACTTAGAAAGCACTAAATTCCTGTCTTAGCTTTATCTTTACAGATCCCCTGCAAAAAACATTGCCTGAAACTACCCAGATATTCATCAATGGGCGAATGAGCAAATGTGTGCATGTGTGTATATGACTATTATTCTTCACATTAAGCCAAAGAAGCCAGACATAAAAGGGCACATATTGTGTAACCCCATTTATACACATTCCAGTCAGACTAAGCCATTCTGTAGAGACAGGTTGCCGACTGGGGGGAGGGAGAATGGGGAGTGATTACTTAATAGGGATGGGTGATGAAAGTGGTTTGGAACTTGATATGGGTGGTGATTGCTCCACACTGTGAATGTACTAAATGAAACTCCAGCGTACACTTTTGCAAGGTCAATTTTATGTTATGTGAATTTCACTTCAGTGGGGAAAAGCCTGTGGTGCAGCAGATTCAACTATAATGCGAAGTTTACTGTCTTAAGGGCTGGAGTCTAGCAGTGAGCAAGACACAGTCTCTGACCTCCCAGAGCCTGCAGTTTAACGTGGACACAAACAGTTCTGTGCACAAGTATTTGTTGAGCTGAATTGAAATAACGCAAAAGCTCCGGGAGCTGGTGATGGACAGAGAAGCCTGGCATGTTGCAGTCCATGGGGTCGCAAAGAGTCGGACACGACTGAGCGACTAAACTGAACTGAAGGTTAAACGATGATACCTGCTATGAGAAAGAACCAAGCAAGACAAGGGACAGAGATAAGGAAGACCTCTCCAAAGAGGAGACATTGCAGCCGAAATGCAAGGACATGAAGCGAGGGCTGTGTAAACAGAGAATGTTCTGGGCACACGGAGAAACATGTGTGAAGGCTCTGAGACATACATGTGCTTGGCATGTTGTAGGCACAGCAAGGCGGATGAAGGAGCTGGAGTGCAGAGAGGGAGGGGTGCAGAGGAAAGGAGCCAGGCAAGTGGTCTGTAGGGCCTGCAGGCTCTGGGGAGGGTTTGAGTTTTGTCCTGAGTGAGATGGAGACTGTTATAGAGATTTCAGCAGAGGAATGAACTTGTGTCTCAAAAGGATCACTCTGGTTTCTGTATGTTGATTACAGTATTGAGTGGTGGGCTGGAAAGGAAGTAAAGAAACCTGTTGAGAAGGTCCTGTAGTAATCCAGGTGATTGGTTAAAGGAAGGCTGGTTGGGGTGGACAGAACTGCTGCACATTGCAGCAAAAAAAAAAAAAAAAAAAGACCTCCCTAGTGGACCAGTGGTTAAGATTCTGCCTGCCAATGCAGGGGACATGGGTTCAATCCCTGGCCCGGGAAGATCCCGCATGCCTCCAGGCAACTAAGCCCATACATCACAGCTACTGAGCCCGAGCTCTGGAGTCACAGTTACTGAGTCCATGTGCTGTAACTACTGTGGCCCCCTAGAGCCTGTGCCCCCCAACAAGAGAAGCCACCATAAGGAGCCCAACAAGAGAAGCCGCCTTAAGGAGAAGGCTGAGTACCACAACGAAGAGTACCCCGCGCTTGCTTCAACTAGAGGAAGCCCATGAGAGGCCACGAAGACCCTGCACAGCACCCTTCCCTCCCCCTAAAAAGCTACGCAGTGGACTATTTTGAAGGTAAGCCATACAAGTCTTGGCGGCGGATTGTATTTAAGAGTGAGAGACAACTAGAGGAGAAAAGGATGACTCCAACATTTTGGCCACGTCCTTGACTCTGCAGGTCTTTGGTTCTTCATATATAAAGCGAGGGGGATTTGACTAGGCCATGTCTAACACTCCTTCCAGCACCGAGAGTCCAAGATTCTAAGGAACACTGGACAATACACAGAAATGGAAGGACCAAACCTCAGTTTACTCATCTGTGAAATGCACCCATCTGAGGCTGGTGGTGAGGAGCAAGTGAGGTCGTAGATAACACTAGCATACCCTGAGGGTCAACTGCTAGTTGCCTTCTTTTTCTTTTGGATAGCAAGAGTAAAAGTTTTATATTGGCACACGTCTTCCTTTCTCTTGGGTATATCTCTAAGGGTGGAATTGCTGGGTCAAATGGCAATTCTGTTTAGGGAACAGCTGGACTCTTCTCTGAAGTGGCTATACCATAGTCCTAACAGCAGGGAACAGGAGTTCTGACTTTTCCACATCCTTGCCAACACTTGTTACTATCTGTCTTTTAAATTATGGCCATCCTATTGGATATGAAGTGGTATCTCACTGTCGTTTGGATGGTATTGCTGTGATAATGATGTTGAGTAACTTTTCACATGCATCCTGGCCATCTGTGTTTCTTCTTTGGCGGAATGTCTGTTCAGAATTTTTGCCCATGTTTAAATTGGATCATTTGTCTTTTTATTCCCTGTGAGGCTCTTGAAAGCCCCAGTGCTTCTACTTAGAACAACTTGTATAAGACCTCAGGTTAAGAAACTGGGCTCTGGAACTGGGCTCTGAAGGCCAACCCAGGACAGAATCAGCAATGAACTTGGGAAAGGAGATTTTCAAGGTCACCTGACACCTCCTTCTTGGCTTATAATGACATTGCACTTACCCCATTTAAAAATTTTAATGTCCAAGGGATTCTTGTATACCGATAGGAATGCACATTAAATTATTTGTTTTTTTAAAGTTAACAATTATCTAACTATTCACATTCTCTCTAGATGATTATTATATCAAAAACATGAATTTCACAAACTAGAGTTCCCCAAACATTTCAACAGCTATTTTAATCAGTTAAACTATTCCAAATGAAAACTTGATAAGCCAAATTGTGAGATAGTATGCTGCTGCTGCTTTAATTGCTAAGTTATGTCCAACTCTGCAAACTTTTGGACTGTAGCCCACTAGGCTCTTCTGTTCATGGGATTTCCCAGGCAAGAATACTGAAGTGGGTTGCCGTCTCCTTCTCCAGGGGATCTTCCCAACCCAGGGTTGGAACCCGGGTCTCCTGTGTTGGCAGGTTTTACTACTGAGCCACCAGGGAAGTCCCCATGAGATAGTATAAAATGCCTTAAATATCTTAAAAATCTGACATACATAAATGCAATGATTACAAAATTTTCAATATACAGCCCACAAAATTTTGTTGCAAATATGCCACTGTCATATATCTAAATTTTCTCCTTTATTATCTCGGTTCTTATTCTTATTTTCTTTTTTAAAATTGGAGTATAGTTGCTTTACAATGTTGTGCTAGTATCTGCTGTGCAACAAAGTGAATCGGCCACATATACACCTGTGTCCCCCTCCCTCTTGAGTCTCCCTCATCCCATCCATCTGGGTCACCACAGAGGACCAAGCTGAGCTCCCTCTTTTTCCTATCGCTTTTCTGGGGTACTGGAGCCCTCCATTTGCCCCTCCAGATCCACTCTCCCCCCTGGTCTGCCCTGGGAAACACTTTGTATAAAATGCAGCAGTGGCGTCCTTTACTTTATGACTCCTGCCAGGGGGAGGCATCAGCTGGAGACTGGAGGGTGGGGGACACTGAGGTGGGACCCCTTCCTGGAGGGTCTCCGTGGGTTGGCTACAGACCCTGCTGCCGACCCCTTTACTCTCTCTGGAATAATGGTTCCTCCCGTTCCCCTCCAGGCCTGGAGCTAGTAAGCTCCCCACCGCCCTCATGCTTCAGCATTCTTCCTGGTGGTTTCGCTCACCCTGTCCACCCCCCTAAGGATAGTCCCTCTTGCGACCCTCTTCAACTACTCTGCTGGAGTGTGCCGTCTCTTTCCTTTTAGACCCTTGATTGATAATCAGGTTACAATTTCAGTTGCCTAACTTGCAAATCAGAGTGACCTTTGCTGACTGGTTAGGCTGATCCACGCATTCACGTGTAAGTCGATTCGGTCATGTCTGACTCTTTGCAACCATATGGACCCTAGCCCACCAGGCTCCTCTGTGGGATTCTCAGGCAAGAATCTCATGGGATTCTCCAGGCAAGAATACTGGAGTGGGTTGCCGTGCCCTCCTCCAGGGGCTTTTCCTGACCCAGGGATTGAACCTGTGTCTCTTATGTCTCCTGCGTTAGCAGGCAGGTTCTTTACCCCTATGCCACATAGGAAGCCCACGATAATCAATACAGCATTATCAGTTGATAGCTCAGAACCAGGGACAGGAGACTTGGATCTGCCATCCAAGGGATGTGTCCAGGCAGAAAGAGCCTCTTTATCTTTTTTGCTTGGATTTTGTTTATTACATGAGACCCTGCCCAGGTTATTGGCTCTAAATAGTTTCAGTTTGATTTTTTTAATGTCCTCAGTCTTGTAATTCCTTGAGAAATGATGCTGTTTGAAGGTCTTATCTTGAAAGTAGAGGCTGATAATGGACTATGTCCAATTACATAAGTCTTTATGATGCATCCGATAGAAGTCATTTTGTAACTGCTTTTTCCAAGAAGTGCCTGGTTTGGATTGACTACTTATGGTAAATTCAATGGACCTAGACAATGATATATTTTTTTTAATTTTAAAATTACAAAATTAAAAAAAAAAATTTGTGTTATGATTAACATTAACAGGTTAACGTTGTTAACCTGATTAACAATGCTGCGATCCCTGGGTTGGGAAGATCCCCTGGAGGAGGGAATGGCTACCTACTTCAGTATTCTTGCCTGGAGAATTCCAAGAACAGAGGAGCCTGGCAGGATATAGTCCATGGGGTTGCAAAGAGTCAGACACAACTGAACATCTAACACTTGAACACTTGATAGCTGATTAACAATGTTGTGATAGTTTTAGGTGAACAGTGAAGGGACTCAGACAGACATACATGTATCCATTTTCCCCCAAACTCCCCTCCCATCTAAACCGCCACATAACATTGAGCAGAGTTCCCTGTGCCTATACAGTAGGTCTTTATTTCTTATCCATTTTAAACATAGCAGCCTGTCCATGTCCATCCCAAACTCCCTAAGAAGCCCTTTCCACCATCCTTCCCCCTGGTAACCATAAATTGTTTTTCTAAGTCTGTGAGTCTCTGTTCTGTAAGTTCATTTGTATCCCTTCTTTTTAGACTCCACATGTAGGGGATAGACAATGATTTTTATTTCTCAGTAATCATTAAGAGTGACAAGAAGGGGCCTTCCTACTTCTGGGTCTGCTTAGGACCTCAGGGGCAACTGAAGCCTCCAGGGCAGCGAGTACAGTCAAAACGACAGGGCCTTTTAGGGTAGCCCGCCTGGGGCAATTTCAGGCTTTCAAGAGAACAACCTTAGTGATGAGTCTCATTAGCTGCCTGGGGGTCAAGAAGAGAAAGACCCCAAGATTTCACACTGGAGACCTTGCTGATACAAACTGTAATGTGTGAGTAGATGTGGCAGGAGTTTTAGTGCTTGTACTGTGAAAATCAATTTGATATTTGAATTTCCCCACCTGTGGACATGGGCTGCTCAACTGGCTGCCTCTAAGTCACTTTCAGACACACTTGCTGGATGATTTTCTCCCAGGACTGTTGTGGAAACAAGAACCGTAGCAACCGGTGAGCATCACCCCCGGGAGGGCTCTTCTTCCAGCTCATGAAGCGAAGCACCTGCTGTTTGCCCATCTCAGAGCCAGACACTTTGCAGACAGTCTACTGCTGGTTTTCAAGTATACTCCCAACACTGCTCAGTTCGCCTGCTCCCTCATTGAGTGAGTTCACTGTATCACTGTCCTGGAGAAACATTTCATGTCTCCTTATTTCTCCCCCAAACTCCTCTGTTCCCTCCTTTAGCTGATGACATTTATTAGGAATGGAGGAGATGTCAGACTTTCTGAATTTCCCTCCCTGCTCCCCAGTCAGCTAGCCTGCCTGTGACAACCCGTGCTCTCTTCTCTCTGTCCTGCCCAAGGCCACGACCAGGGCTCTGGGTCCTGCCACCCTCTCTTGTCCTTTCCAAGGGCATCCTCCCAGCTCCCATGGGTATCATCAATGTTTGTATCCAGGGCTCAGCTGAGCTGGAGAGGGAGATCCCAGCTGCCAGGGATTGGGGTAGCTAATGAAGCAACAGCCCCAGACAAGAGTACCAGTGAGGTTTCCATCTCTCACAGTGACGGCATACACAGAGGCACCCCTTCCATATCCTCCGGTGGAACATGCCCTGGTCCAGGTCAGATGGATCAGTGGGGGTTGTCTCGCTGTTGAGGGAGCCTGAATCAAAGGCTTCTGCAGTTTTGTGGACCTGGGCCTGGAGAGAGGGGAGGGTGACTGGGTGCAAGGCACAGTGGCCAACCGTGCCTCAAGGCTTTCTCCTCCTCCCTCATAAGGGGGCCTTAGCAGAGGCCCCTGAAGAAGACCACAGATCAAGAGACATAGGCATGAAGGTGCCAGGGCTGCAAGCACAGAGTGTCAGAGCATGGCCAGCCAGGGACCCGAGTCCCGGACTGCAGCTCTGGTTAGAGACTTCAAGGCCTGGCTGTCACCAGTTCTCAGGCAGGGAGGGAACGTCCCCCAGGTCCTGCCAGGTAAAGGCCCTGTAATTGCCTATTAGTCGGGCCCAGAAGGGAAAGGCATCTGGAAATGATCGTGGAAACAACTTTTGTAAGGGGTGAGGAATGGACAGCTGGGCAGAGGGAGCCGCTGAACTCAGATTCAGTCACATCTCAGCCAAACCCTCAGGGGGCTCTGCCGTGGGGTGGTACTTCAGAGTCGTCTGGAGTCGAGGCAAGGACTGGGCTTGCACTCCTGCTTAAAGCGACACTGGACGTGGGCTTCCCCCGCGGGAGGCGGGAGCTTGCACAAAGCCCCTCCTTCAGCGCTCCTGTCCTGACGGAGGCACTGGGAGGTACCCCACCGTGTCCACTACGTGTCCTCTGGGCACTCATCCATTACACCTCCGCCTCACCTCACCCACCTTACCAGCTTTCAACACAGCTGACCAGTTCCTTCTAGAAAAATCCTTTTTCCTCAATTCCCAGAACATCACACTCTGGTGGTTTTTTTTTTTTTCTTTTTTCTTACTTGTTTGACTATTTCTGCTCAGGCTCTTTCATGAAGCTCCCTTTCTTCTCTTGGGCATTCCATTCTTCTGGTTCTTCTTCTCAAGTGTTCTTGTACCGTCTTATTTGTTCAAAAAACACTGCATCCTTGGGACTGCCCTGGGGGTCCAGTGTCTAGGACTCCACGTTGCTAGTGCAGGGGGCCAGTCCCTGGTCAGGGAACGAGATCCCACTTGCTGCAGCTAAGAGTTCATGTGCTGCAAGTAAGACCTGGTGCAGGGAAATTAAAAAAAAAGAGAGAAAACAGACAGCAAAATAGAAAAAACAAAACAGAAACAACAACAATAAACTATGTTTTTGATGCCACTGTTAATGTCTTTAGCCCAAAACGATTTCCGAACTGCAGGCTCTTAGAACCAGCTACCGACTTGTCATCTTAACCTGATTATCTCACAGGCACCTCGCGCTCGGCATGCTCAGAATGGATGTCTCGGTTTCTCAGCTCACTCTATATCTCCTCCTTCTCCCTCTCACCTTTTCCATCGAGGAAAACGGCACCCCTTCTTTCCAGTTGTCCGGAGCTAGAAGCCTGGGCTGCAGCCTAGATTTCTGCCTTTCAGTTGGTTGCCTGCCTCCGAGAATCCCTCCGCTGCTGTCTTGCCCCCACCTCCGGCGGACCCCGCCATTATCTCTAGCCTGGCTACAGCGAAGGCCTCATGCCGCCTTTCCCACCCCAAGCCCCCAACTGGGCAGTCCCTGAGGGCAGCCCACAGAGTCCACGGTTGACTGAGGTGGAACCCCAGCTCCTCTGTGCTGGGCACAGGCTTCTTTCCTGGATTCCCATCTCCATCCTCCCTTCTTCTCCGACCTCAGCCCCTGGTGCTCGTGGCTGCACCCTCTCATATTTAAGGATGTGGAGTCCTGGAAAAGACCTGAGTGTGGTGGGTGGGGTTGCCTCCTCCTGATATCAGAGTGAACTTCGGTTCATTTCAAGAACATTCTTTGGAAGGAGGGCTTCCCTGGTGGCTCAGTGGTGAGGAATCCGCCTGCTAATGCAGGAAACACGGGCTCCATCCCTGGTCCAGGAAGATCCCACATGCCTCGGAACAACAGACCCGGAGCGCCGCAGCTATGGAGCCTGTGCTCTAGAACCTGGGAACGCAGCTACTGAAGCCCATGAGCCCCTGCTCTGCAGCGAGAGCAGCCGCCACAATGAGAGGCGCGCGCGCTGCAACGAGAGCGTAGCCCCGCGCTCTGCAACTAGAGAACAGCCCACCCAGCAACAAAGGCCCACCAAGCCAGAAATCAATAAGATTATTTATTATTTTTTAAAGAGTATTTTATAGTGGGAGTCACCTGCTTTTCCGAAAGGAAGTCTGATTTTCATGGCTCAGTGCAAAACGTGGGTCTGGGGTGCTCTTGGTAGGAAGGTACCGGAGGATGGTGGTCCTGGGCTGGTGTGTGGGCTGCACCACAGCAGAGAGTCTGACTGCGGTCCCCGAGAGACCATGACAGCCCCCTGGGGAGCCTCCTTGCTGGCCTTTTTCTTTCCGTCTGGGACATACCTGTGGTCAGCTTTTCTTGTTTCTTGCTGTGGCTCTTCAACAGTTTATCACAGAGCTGCTGGTGGACATAACTGATTTATCCTGTTTGACTCAATCAGTGACAGCTGCACTCAAGTGGCACAATTTCTCTTTTTTTTTTTTTAAGAGGGAAATACCACTGAAATCATCTCCAGTTATACGGATAACATGGTTAGCAGTCAGAGGCTTGCCTTTTAGTTTTCCAAGAAAACCAAAGTCCACTCAGTGAGCACCGAGGTTGTACACCAAACCACTACTGGCCAGGCAGAACCCTTTCCCAGGACAGCTTCTAAGAGGCACTTGAAGGTGCCGCAGGCGGCAGAGAATTTGCAAACTGTGTGTTCAGTTGCGTTTGGCTTCTCTGTGTTAGTAATTTGCCCTGCCACAGAGGCCTAGGGACAGCCGTACATAGGAAACAGCTGTCTCCTTCTTAAGGAATTTCTCCTCTTGACTGCCAAGTCCTGACTTCCGGAAATCCAAAATAAGATGGCTTCTGATTACGGCTGCATTCACCAGCAGTCTCTGGTAACGCCAGAATCTTACAAAGGACAGGTGTTATGGCTCTAGGAGATATCAAGGCCTCTATGTGTCTGTGGGTGATGCCAGCATGCATTAACCCATCCTTGGGTACTGCCAACCTCCCTGTACCCCCTTGGCAGTTTGCAGACTCATCTGCGGGTAACACACCCTTATTCCAAGTCTAAATGACAATCCAATGACTGGCTTTTTGACTCAAAAACATCTCCAAACCCTCAACTTCCTCAGTTAAATGGGAGAAAGCAAACATTTATTGAGAGCCTTTAAATGATGAAATACAGTGATGAACAGGTTAGTCCTTGCCCACCAGTTGCACTGATAATTAGAGCTCTGATTAAGCTCTACACTACTGGCGAGAATACGAGATGATTTAAAAAGTTGTTGTTCAGTCACTGAGTTGTGTCTGACTCTTTGTGACCCCAAGCATGGTAGCACACCCGGTTCCTCTGTCCTCCACTATCTCCCAGAGTTTGCTCAAATTCGTGTCCATTGAGTCGGTGATGCTATCTAACCATCTCTGCATTTACCTTCTCCCCTTAAAGTTATCTCCCAATGTTCATTAATTTTTTTTGAAAAATTAATAACCTTTAAAAAAGTTAAAGTATAGTTGATTTACAATGGCATGTTGATTTACAATGGCATGTTAATTTCTGCTGTATGAATTTTATGTTTAGAGCAGTATTAGATCCACAGCAAAGCCGTGTGGAAAGGACCAAGTTCCTGTCTGCACTCTGACCCCACACTTGCCCAGCGTCCCTCACTACCAACGTCCCACACCAGAGGGATCCATTTGGAACAATCGATGAGCCTACAATGACAGAACATTATCACCCGAAGTTCATAGTTTACATGAGAGTTCGCTCTTGGTGTTGGACACGTACGGGTTTTGGCAAATGTGTAGTGATAGGCATCCGCCATCATCGTATCAGGTAGAACAGCTTCACTGCCCTGAAAATCCTGTGCTCTGCTGTCCTCACTCCCTCCCCTACCCCAACCTCTGGCAACCACCAAACTGTCTATTGTCTCCTTAGTTTTTTGTCTTTTCCAGAATGTCATACAGTTGGAGTTATGCAGCTTGTTTTCCTGGTGGCTCAGATGGTAAAGCGTCTGCCTGCAATGCGGGAGACCTGGGTTTGATCCCTGCGTCGGGAAGATCCCCTGGAGAAGGAAATGGCAATCCACTCTGGTACTCTTACCTGGAAAATTCCATGGAAGGAGGAGCCTTGTAGCCACCGTCCATGGGGTTGCAAAGATTGTAGCCACCGTCCATGGGGTTGCAAAGAGTCAGACACGACTGAGCAACTTCACTCATGCAGCTTGTAGCCTTTCAAATTGGCTTCTTTCACCAAGTAATATGTGGTTAAGTTTCCTCCTCCTTTTTTCCATGGCTTGATGGCTCATTTATTCCATGCTGAATAATATTCCATTGTCTGGTTTTGTTTGTCCTGTTCACCTTCTGAAGGACATTTCAGTTGCTTCTAAGTTTGGGCAGTCATGAATAAAGCAGCTATTAACATTAGGTGCACAGGGTTTTGTTGTGGACGTAAGTTTTCAACTCCTTTGGGCAAATACCAAGGAGCGCAATTATTAGTTCATTGATTTTTAATATTTCCCCTGTTCTAACCCCCACAGTTCCAGAAATTTCAACCTGGGAAAACAGGTGAATCAAACACAATTGCTCCTCTTCCTTCCATCTCCTTTCCCCTCTTTCCCACCTTGTTCCTCCCCTTGCCTTCCCCCCACTCCCCTCCTTGCAGTTGTCTGCAGTTGTGCCCTGTTCCTTGGCCTGTAGTTGTTGGTTTGTTCTGGTCTGTGTATTTCAGCCCAAGGAGAAGGAATTTCATGAGAGCCTGAGCCCGGGAACAGAGACCGACAGAGAAGGGATACGGTTCAAGCGCAGCTCTTTGCACAGTGATGTATTCTATTGATATACATTGAGCCAAGTTAAGTGCTGCAGGGACAGAAAAGCTGTGATGGGGAGGGGGATTGGATGAAGGAGTTCTCTAAATATAGTATCTCACTCCCACTTGCCCAGAATGGGATGCTCTCAACTTCTCTCTTTTTTTTTTTAAGGAGAATAAACCAGTGTGGGATTTGAAGAAATGCAGCTGAGTGTGTGCAAGCTTCCCTGGTGGCTCACTGGTAAAGAATCCACCTGCAAAGCAGAAGATGCAGGAAACTTGAGTTCCATCCCTGGGTTGGGAAGATCCCCCGGAGGAGGGCATGGCAACCCCCTCCAGTATTCTTGCCTGGAGAATCCCATGGACAGAGGAGCCTGGTGGGCTACAGTCCATGGGGGTCACAAAGAGTCGGATGCAACTGAAGCCTCTGAGCACACACACACACACACAGAGCTGACTGTGAGCAAGCTGGGAGGGGACTTGGAGGGACCAAAAACTGCTCAACACACCTCCAGCTCCCCCATTTCCACCTTCACCCCCCGGTCCTGCCTCCTGGGGTGCTTGGCACATCTCTCTCCAGAGCCTTTCTGGGGGCTTCTCACAGGCAGCCCTTCCCTTAGATACATAATTTCCAGGGTTTTCCACTCTGCTAAGTGCCATTCTTTTATTGAGTTGTCAGGTTCCAAATACGTGTCACTATCTCTTGGCTCTTTTTGCTCTTCTTCCACTATTGTTCATGTGGGTTTCTGCTTTTTTATTCAGTTAATGTCACTTGGGTTGAAGTTTTCTGTACTTGGAGGCAGACTCGACACCTTAAGTCCTCAAGGTGGTTGATTAGAAAATGATGCAGGGTGGAGGTCTGTTTGCCCTCCTAGGGGAAGGATGGAGATAAATAAATGTGTCCAGTGGGCTGGGTTTCATGATGAGGGGCTCAGGGCTTTCTGTTGAATATGAAATTCCTGAGTGGAGTTTTACATTGTTATTCTTGCACAAACTCACCATACTAGAAATCTCTTAAAAAAAAAATTTAGAAGCTTCCTTGGTGATCCAGTGGTTAGAAGTCTGCCTTGCAGTGCAAGGGACACAGGTTTGATTCTTAGCTTGGAAAGATTCCACATGCCGTGGGGCAAGCGAGCCCGAGTGCCACAAGCAGTAAAGCCCGTGCTCTAGAGAATCCCCCGCGATGAGAAGCCTGTTCACCGCAGTGAAGAGTAGCCCCTGCTCACCACAGTTAGTGAATGCCCTCGCACAGCCCAAATAAACATAGTTAAATAAATGCTTAAAAAATAGTTATTTCTTTGGCTGTGCTGGGTCTTAGTTGCAGCACGTGGGATTTTTAGCTGTGGCATGTGGGGTCCAGTTCCCCACACTGGGAGCCTGGAGTCTTAGACCTTGGGCAGCCAGGGAAGGCCCTGGACATCACTTTTTTTTTTTTTCTTTTTCTTTTTTTAAATTTATTTATTTATTTATTTTTTAATTTACAATACTGTATTGGTTTTGCCATACATTGACATGAATCAACCACGGGTGTACTGGACATCACTTTTGACTGCAAGATTTGTGTCTTTCAAATCGAGCAAAATCATCAAGGTACCTGTGAGGCAACTTAGCACCAAACAATTGACTCTTGTTTAACACACAAGGAAGAAAATTCGAAGTCCCCCCACTGGCTCTGAATTGGCTGGCAGACACTACAAATAAGTTGTACATTGGATCTGGGCAAATCAGTTAACAGAGGCTTAAATGGAGGGCAGAGGAGAAAGTGTCTGTGTATATGTATAAAGAAAGACTGGAATCTTCCCCTACCCCTGCAATATAATCGTCACACACCTCTTATCTGCAGGATATTGCAACAGAAGGAGAAGGAGGGAACAGTGACGATGAAGACAGTCTCTGGACTCCGGTTGGCCCAGTCTCAGTCCATCACCTGTCAGCTGTGGGACCTGGAGGACTTTCTGTGTCCCCTCTCACTCTCTCTCTCCACTGTAGTCACACTGCTCCCTTGCCCGTCCTGGCTCAGGAAAAGGGAACACTCGCTGCTTTCTCTGTTGGGAGTGCTCTTCCCCAGATAGCTGCAGCTCTTTTTTTAAAAATTAATTAATTTTAATTGGAGGCTAATTACTTTACAATATTGTGGTGGTTTCTGCCCTACATTGACATGAATCGGCCACGGGTGTACATGTGTCCCCCATCCTGGACCCCCCCCCAACCACCACCCTCCCCATCCCATCCCCCTGGGATGTCCCAGTGCACCGGCTTTGAGCTCCCTGTCTCATGCATCGAGCCTGGACTGGGCATCTATTTCACATACGATGATATACACGTTTCAGTGCTGTCCTCACAAATCATCCCACCCTCGCCTTCCGCTCCTGCTTCTTCACTGCCTTCAGCTCTCTTGTTCAGATGTCTTATCTTCACTGAGGCTGTCTGTGATCTCCCTCCTACCTCCCAGCATTCCTTATCCACAAACCTCACTTTTATTTCCCCCCCAGAGCACTTCTTGCAACCTGCCTTATGACTCATTTACGTGTCTGCCATTGCTGCTACATTTCTCCAAAGAGACAGAACTGATAGGATATGCCATACACACACGTACATCTGTATACACACAAATGCATGTTTATGTGCATATATACACATATATGTGTGTGTGTGTATAGTGCATATGTATTTTTATATGCGTATATGCTCAGTAAAGAGCTGTCGAGTGGATGAATGAGACAAACCATCACTCCCTGAGATGAGGAGGAACTCGAGGCCTGGCATGGCTCCTGGTCAGTGGGCTTGTGGCTGAGGTGGAACTCAACACCAGGGGGCCTTGTCAGTTATCTATGGCTGCATAACGAGTAACCCCAGTATAACAGCTTAAAATAACATTATGAGACTTCCCTGAAGGTCCAGTGGTTAAAATTATGCCCTTCCAATGCAGGGGGCATGGGTTCCATGCCTGGCTGTGGAACTAAGATCTTGCATGCTGCACAGTAAGGCCATAAACAAACAAACAAGCAGAAAGCAAAGCCTTACTTTCTCAGTTCTATGAGTCAGGAATCCAGGAAGAGCTTGGCTGGACCCTCAGTTCCAGGGTCTCTCAATGTGTCAGCCAGGGATGAGGGTCCACTAGAGAAGAACCCACTTTTTCTTTTATTTTTTTAAATATAAAGTTATTTATTTTAATTGGAGGCTAAGTGGTTTTGCCATACATTGACATGAATCAGCCACTGGTATACATGTGTTCCCCATCCTGAACCCCCTCTCACCTCCCTCTCCATCCCATCTGTCGGGGTCATCCCAGTGCACCAGCCCCAAGCACCCTGTCTCATGCATCGAACCTGGACTGGTGATCTGTTTCACATTTGATATTATACATGTTTCAATGCCATTCTCCCAAATCATCCCACCCTACCCTCTTCCACAGAGTCCAAAAGACTGTTCTATATATCTGTGTCTCTTTTGCTGTCTCGCATACAGGGTTATCATTACCATCTTTCTAAATTCCATATATATGCATTAGTATACTGTATTGGTGTTTTTCTTTCTGGCTTACTTCACTCTGCATAGTAGGCTCCAGTTTCATCCACCTCATTAGAACTGATTCAAATGCATCCTTTTTAATGGCTGAGTAATACTCCATTGTGTATGTGTACCACAGCTTTCTTATCCATTCGTCTGCTGATGGACATCTAGGATGCTTTCATGTCCTGGCTATTGTAAACAGTGTTGCGATGAACACTGGGGTACATGTGTCTCTTTCAGTTCTGGTTTCCTCGGTGTATATACCCAGCAGTGGGATTGCTGGGTCATATGGCAACCCACTCCAGTACCCTTGCCTGGAAAATCCCATGGATGGAAGAACTTGGTAGGCTGCAGTCCATGGGGTCGCTAGGGGTCGGACACGACTGAGTGGCTTCACTTTCCCTTTTCACTTTCATGCATTCAATTCAGTTCAGTCACTCAGTTGTGTCCGACTCTTTGCGACCCCATGAATCGCAGGACACCAGGCCTCCCTGTCCATCACCAACTCCCGGAGTTCACTCAGACTCACGTCCATCGAGTCAGTGATGCCATCCAGCCATCTCATCCTCTGTCAACCCCTTCTCCTCCTGCCCCCAATCCCTCCCAGCGTCACAGTCTTTTCCAATGAATCAACTCTTCACATGAGGTGGCCAAAGTACTGGAGTTTCAGCTTCAGCATCATTCCTTCCAAAGAAATCCCAGGGCTGATCTCCTTCAGAATGGACTGGTTGGATCTCCTTGCAGTCCAAGGAACTCTCAAGAGTCTTCTCCAACACCACCATTCAAAAGCATCAATTCTTCGGTGCTCAGCCTTCTTCACAGTCCAACTCTCACATCCATACATGACCACTGGAAAAACCATAGCCTTGACTAGATGGACCTTAGTCGGCAAAGTAATGTCTCTGCTTTTCAATATGCTATCTAGGTTGGTCATAACTTTCCTTCCAAGGAGTAAGTGAATTTTAATTTCATGGCTGCAGTCACCATCTGCAGTGATTTTGGAGCCCCAAAAACAAAGTCTGACACTGTTTCCACTGTTTCCCCATCTATTTCCCATGAAGTGATGGGACCGGATGCCATGATCTTCGTTTTCTGAATGTTGATCTTTAAGCCAACTTTTTCACTCTCCTCTTTCACTTCCATCAAGAGGCTTTTTAGCTCTTCACTTTCTGCCATAAGGGTGGTATCATCTGCATATCTGAGGTGATTGATATTTCTCCCGGCAATCTTGATTCCAGCTTGTGTTTCTTCCAGTCCAGCGTTTCTCATGATGTACTCTGCGTAGAAGTTAAATAAGCAGGGTGATAATATGCAGCCTTGACATACTCCTTGTCTTATTTGGAACCGGTCTGTTGTTCCATGTCCAGTTCTAACTGTTGCTTCCTGGCCTGCATACAGATTTCTCAAGAGGCAGGTCAGGTAGTCTGGTATTACCAACTCTCTCAGAATTTTCCACATTTTATTGTGATCTACACAATCAAAGGCTTTGGCATAGTCAATAAAGCAGAAATAGATGTTTTTTCTGGAACTCTCTTGCTTTTTCCATGATCCAGCGGATGTTAGCAATTTGATCTCTGGTTCCTCTGCCTTTTCTAAAACCAGCTTGAACATCAGGAAGTTCACGGTTCACGTATTGCTGAAGCCTGGCTTGGAGAATTTCATGCATTGGAGAAGGAAATGACAACCCACTCCAATGTTCTTGCCTGGAGAATCCCAGGAACGGGGGAGCCTGGTGGGCTGCCGTCTACGGGGTCGCACAGAGTCGGACACGACTGAAGCGACTTAGCAAATAGCAACAACATGGCAATTCTATTTCCAGTTTTTTAAGGAATCTCCACACTGTTCTCCATAGTGGCTGTACTAATTTGCATTCCCACCAACAGTGTAAGAGGGTTCCCTTTTCTCCACAGCCTCTCCAGCATTTATTTCTTGTAGACTTTTGGATAGCAGCCATTCTGACTGGCATGAAATGGTACCTTATTATGTTTGATTTGCATTTCGCTGATAATGAGTGATGTTGAACATCTTTTCATGTGTTTGTTAGCCATCCGTATATCTTCTTTGGAGAAATGTCTGTTTAGTTCTTTGGCCCATTTTTTGATTGGGTTGTTTATTTTTCTGGAATTGAGCTGCAGGAGTTGCTTGTATATTTTTGAGATTAATTCTTTGTCAGTTGCATCGTTTGCTATTATTTTCTCTCATCCTGAAGGCTGTCTTTTCACCTTGCTTATAGTTTCCTCTGTTGTGCAGAAGCTTTTATTGAAGTACAGCTGATATACAATATTATATATTATATAAATTATTATATAATTATATAAAATATATTTATATAATTTTTAAATTTTATATTGATATATAAAATACATAATTATATATTTATTATATAAAATTATATATTATATAAACAATATTATTACAAGTGTACAATACAATGACTCACAATTTTTAAAGGTTAGATGGCACTTACAGTTGTTATAAAATATTGGCTATATTCCCTGTGTGGTGGTGGTGGTTTAGTCACTAAGTCGTATCCGACCCTTGCAATCCTGTGGGCTGGGAAGCTACCAGGCTCCTCTGTCCATGGGCTTCTCCAGGCAAGAATATTGGAGGGCGCTGCCATTTCCTCCTCCAGGGGATCTTCTCAACTGGAGAGTCGAACACAGGTCTCCTGCATTGCAGGCAGATTATCTACCGTGAGCTACAAGGGAAGCCCATATTCCCTGTGTAGTACAGGAAACATCCACTTTTAAGATCACAGGGTTGTTGGTGGAACTCAGTTTCTTTAGGGCCATTTTTATCTCAGAGGGGCTTCCCTGGTGGCTCAGATGGTAAAGAATCTGCCTGCAATACAGGAGACCTGGATTTGATTCCTGGGTAGGGAAGATCCCTGGAGAAGGGCATGGCAGCCCACTCCAGTATTCTTGCCTGAAGAATTCCATGGACAGAGGAGGCTGATGGGCTACATGGGGTGTCAAAGAGTTGGACATGACTGAGCAACTAACACTTTCACTCTCAATCTCAGAGAGACACAGTAAGGGGTCCTGAAGAGAGATTCTAGTTGCCTGTCCAGGAACTGAACCTGGGTGGCGTGGATGAAAAACCAGGAATCCTAGCTGCCAGACCACCAGGGACTAGAGGCTAGAAGCAAAATGGCCCTAGCTCTTGCCCCTGTTTGAAAGCAAGAATGTTTTAAGGAGGCAAAGACTGTATGCTGCTGCTGCTAAGTGACTTCAGTCATGTCCGACTCAGTGCGACCCCATAGACGTCAGCCCACCAGGCTCCCCCACCCCTGGGATTCTCCAGGAAAGAACACTGGAGTGGGTTGCCATTTCCTTCTCCAGTGCATGAAATGACAAGTGAAAGTGAAGTCGCCCAGTCATGTCCGACTCTTAGCGACCCCATGGACTGCAGCCCGCCAGGCTCCTCTGTCCATGGGATTTTCCAGGCAAGAACACAGTAGAGAGGAGGTTAAACCACTCATATAGGGTCAGTTCTTCCAGGTCTTTGTTTACCTTTGACCAGTTATCTTGTTTCTTTTCTCACATCTGATTTGTCCTAAGGTCCTCCCCGATCTTCATGAGCATCTTTTCACCAAGATGGATTCCAGTGCAGAGGCCTGTGGGAGGCCTGACATCACCTATTACGGGACGGCATCCCCTCCTTTTTGACCCCCTAGGAGCCTTCCCGTGCATGTGAAGACAGGGAGGTTTTCCTTGACCTCAGAAGTGGGCATCTTATCTCTTTGCTTTGGCAGAACTCAGCTCTTCCCACTAACTTTGCCCTTGCAGTGTTTAGGTGAGAACAAAGCTCCAGTTTTACTCTGTTTGACCAACACCAGCTGTCTAGTCCTGGGGCCCATCTACTTCCTACCATAGTTAAACTGAGGAGTTCAATTCCCTACTGGCGAGTGGAGGTGGCCTCAGGTCCTTGCCACATGGCCTTTCCACCCTGGAAGCTTGCTTCCCCAAAGGAGGCAAGCTGAGCGCTTCCCTGGTGGTTCAGTGGATAAGAACCCTCCTGCCAAAGCAGGGGACACAGGTTTGATCCCTTGTCCGGGATGATTCCACATGCTGCGGGGCAGCTAAGCCTGTGTGCCACAACTCCTGAGCCTATGCTCTAGAGCCAGGGAGCTGCAGTACTTGAGCTCACACTCCGCAACATAGAACCTGTGCTCCACAACAAGGGAAGCTGCGCCCGGCAACAGACGGAAGACCCCGCTTCCACCGCTGCACTGCAACTAGAGAAAGCCACGGAAATAAAAATTTTTTAAAAAGGGTGCAAGCTGAGAAGTCACTCGAGAGAGTCAGCCAGCAAGACAGGAACCACCATCATCTGTAACTTAAATACGAAGTGGCATCCCTTTGTTAGCGTCTGTTGAGTCACAGGTACCATGCATGCTCAAGAAGAGCGGATTACGCAAAGGCGGGGATTACTCTGAGGTGTGAGTACCAGGAGGTGGGGATCAGAGGTGGCTATCCCAGAGTCTGCCTGTCACAGGTGGGTAGGAACACAGACTCCAGAGCCAGACCACCTAGCCTCAGTTCCCTGTTGTGTCACTTCTTTCCTGTGTGATCTCAGGTGAGTTACTTAACCTCTCTGTGCTTGAGTCCCAACCTTTGAAAAATGAGGCAAACAACAGTATCCACTTCATAGGGCTGTTGTGAGAATGAAATTAACATGCGAAAGTGCTTATTTATATAGCTGCACACAAGACTGGCTATTAACTCCTGCTTCATCCAGGCAAGTACACAGTGTCGTCCTCAGAGAGAAAGATGTCTCAGCTGTCCTAGGTTTCCTGTTTTGATAGAATAGCTCAGTGCAGTCCACAGCCTGTCCTGGCCCTGATTTCTCCTGCTCAGAGACTTTACCCTCATAGCTTTAACCTTCTGGGCATGTTTCTAGTCATAAACCCAGGGCAATCATCTAGCTCATCAAGTGCCAGCCTGTTCCAGGCTGTTGAATGAAGAGTTCTGATGGGTGTGGAAACTAAGGCAGTGGTCTGTGGTGGCTCAGAGGGTAAAGCGTCTGCCTGCAATGCGGGGGACCTGGGTTCGATCCCTGGATCGGGAAGATCCCCTGGAGAAGGAAATGGCAATCCGCTCTGGTACTCTTGGCTGGAAAATCCCATGGACGGAGGAGCCTGGTAGCCATCGTCTATGGGGTCGCAAAGAGTCAGACATGACGGAGCGACTTCACTCACTCACTCACTCACTTGACTCAGACGTGAGTCCTGAGACAACCAGGAGTCAGAACGTGAACATGACTCAGGGAGAAAAATCACATTGAGTCTTTGTTGCAGGAGACAGACTTTTACGTTTCTTTTACCCATTTTTTACCCCACAGGAAGTAGATTGGCTTGAGCGCTGTCTGAACTAGGGTTCAGGGTACGAGACACTTTGCAGTCACTCCTCTTGGCTGAGAAGAGGGTGGAATGGTGTTCCTGTACAGTCAGCTGCTCGCTCGCCCGCACTCCTTCCCGTTTTAAACATTAAAAAGAAGTTAAACTGGGCAGGTTAAAACAATGGAGCCGTTCACTACTCTGTCGGTTTCCTGTGGCTGCCTTGACAAATGACCATAAACTGGGTGGTTTGAAAGGAACAGAAATGATCCTCCCACAGTTCTGGAGACCAGAAGCCTGAAATCCAGCTGTCATCAAGGCGGCACGCCTCCACAGACTCTCAAAGAGAACCAGTTCCTTCCGCCTCTGACGGTTCTGGACATGTCTCAACTTGTGGCCACATCACTCCAATCTCTGCCTCTGCGGTTACATCGCCTCTTGCCCTCCTATCCGCAGAATCCTCCCCACCCCCATCCCACCTCTCATACAGGGACACTTGTACAGGCATTTAAGGCCCACCTGGATAATCCAAGACAGTGTGTATATCAAGACCTTGAACTTAATCCCATCTGCAAAGATCCTTTCTTTTCCAAATAGAGTCACTTCCACAGATTCCAGGAGTTAGGACCTGGGTGTCTTTTTAGGGGACTGTTTTTCAGGACTTCCTGTCCCGCTGCTTGAATAATTTCACCATGGAATGATTGAATGATGGCTCTGTGGACAAAGTGGAGAAGATGGATCAAGACAGTATGGTACTGGCACAAAGACAGAAATATAGATCAATGAAACAAAATAGAAAGCCCAGAGATAAACTCACGCACCTATGGACACCTTATCTTTGACAAAGGAGGCAAGAATATACAATGGATTAAAGACAATCTCTTTGACAAGTGGTGCTGGGAAAACTGGTCAACCACTTGTAAAAGAATGAAACTAGAACACTTTCTAATACGATACACAAAAATAAACTCAAAATGCATTAAAGATCTAAACATAAGACCAGAAACTATAAAACTCCTAGAAGAAAACATAGGCAAAACACTCTCTGACATAAATCACAGCAGGATCCTCTATGACCCACCTCCCAGAGTACTGGAAATAAAAGCAAAAATAAACAAATGGGACTTAATTAAAATTAAAAGCTTCTGCACAGCAAAGGAAACTATAAGCAAGGTGAAAAGACAGCCTTCAGAATGGGAGAAAATAATAGCAAATGAAGCAACTGACAAAGAATTAATCTCAAAAATATATAAGCAACTCCTGCAGCTCAATTCCAGAAAAATAAATGACTCAATCAAAAAATGGGCCAAAGAACTAAACAGACATTTCTCCAAAGAAGACATACAGATGGCTAGCAAACACATGAAAAGATGCTCAACATCACTCATTATCAGAGAAATGCAAATCAAAACCACAATGAGGTACCATTTCACACCAGTCAGAATGGCTGCTATCCAAAAGTCTACAAGCAATAAACGCTGGAGAGGGTGTGGAGAAAAGGGAACCCTCTTACACTGTTGGTGGGAATGCAAACTAGTACAGCCACTATGAACAACAGTGTGGAGATTCCTTAAAAAACTGGAAATAGAACTGCCTTATGACCCAGCAATCCCACTGCTGGGCATACACACTGAGGAAACCAGAAGTGAAAGAGACACATGTACCCCAGTGTTCATTGCAGCACTGTTTATAATAGCCAGGACATGGAAGCAACCTAGATATCTATCAGCAGATGAATGGATAAGATAAGAAAGCTGCGGTACATATACACAATGGAGTATTACTCAGCTATTAAAAAGAATGCATTTGAATGAGTTCTAATGAGATGGATGAAACTGGAGCCGATTATACAGAGTGAAGTAAGCCAGAAAGAAAAACACCAATACAGTATACTAACACATATATATGGAATTTAGAAAGATGGTAACAATAACCCTGTATGCGAGACAGCAAAAGAGACACAGATGTATAGAACAGTCTTTTGGACTCTGTGAGAGAGGGTGAGGGTGGGATGATTTGGGAGAATGGCACTGAAACATGTACATTATCATATGTGAAACGAATTGCCAGTCCAGGTTCGATGTATGATACAGGATGCTCAGGGCTGGTGCATTGGTAGGACCCAGAGGGATGGGACGGGGAGGGAGGTGGGAGAGGGTTCAGGATGGGGAACACATGTACACTTGTGGCAGATTCGTGTTGATGTTTGGCAAAACCAATACAATATTTGTAAAGTAATTAACCTCCAATTAAAATAAATAAATTTATATTTAAAAAAAGTGGAGATGACGGCTCAGCTATGTAAAAGTGAGAGGTGCTGAAATTGTGGACTGTAGGAAGGGCATTTCCAAATGTTTTAGGACAAATGAAGACTCTCCCCAAGGCACAGTAGGGGAGGGGGCAACCCATGAAGATGAAGGGAAGTGTAACTAAATGTTTACTCACTCATGTTTTTTGAGCTCAGACTTACAGGATCCAGTCTAAAGATTGAAGGCAGGCACACAGCCCTAGACAAGCATTTTAGAGCATCCAGACCTTCTAGCGAGAGTGCCAGAGAGACTGCAGCACCAGAATGAGCCGAGAATCTTCTAGAGATGAGCGCTGAGAAGCCACATTTGCAGCAGAAAGAGGAAGGAAGGGAAGGCCCTCTCCCATGGGTAGAAGGTGTTTTGTAAACGAACCAAGAGGAAACAAAACTGTTCACCTGCTATTTTTGCTTTTGGCCTCATCATCAAAGCAGCTCAGATGGGAAGGCACAGATGGGGTGACGATATGCTGCTGGGCAAATCAAAGCCAGAGACAGGTGTAGTTAAGGGGCCCACTGGAAGGAACTCTGGCTTCTGAGGCTAGAAGACTTGGCAGACTTGACTATGGACCAGTGAGAAATACGATGGGGGTGCTGGAGTGAGGGTGAAGGAGGCTCCAGGCACCCACGAGCAGATCAGGGTCCTCAGATCATGAAGCTCTCCAGTCTGACCCAGATTGTAGAGAGTTCATTAACTATGGCCCAAAGGGTAATTTTGAGTCTAGGGAGACTTGTTGGGGATGGAGCTATTTGGTTGAAAAATCAATAATGCAATTTATCCGGTTCTGATACATAGAGTCAGTTAACCAGGCACCCCTCTCTCTGAATGTTTATTCTTCTGCCTTTTTCAAGGAGAATCAACTGCGCATCTCTAGAGTCCACCGGATTCCGTTCCTGGGAGTTCCCTCCTCCCTTCCCCCGTTCCATTCTCTAACCCAGTCTGGACATGGATCCTCTTGCTGATCCCCCCTCACCCCATGATTTTCCCCCTTGAATATGAATGAGGGAGGTGAAGACACGGAGCCCATGAAAGGAAATACTGACAGCTCTGGTCCAGCCAAAGGCTGGCAGCAGAAATTATAAATGGGCAGAGACCACGTAAAGAAGAGGTAAGGCCAAGTTAACTTGGAGAAAGGGAGTAAAAGCATGTAAAGCTTTACTAAGAAATATTTCTTGGGACTCCCCTGGTGGTCCAGGGGTTAAGCTTTTCACCTTTCAGTGCATGGGCTGTGGGTTTGATCTCTGGTCAGGGATCTAGGGTCGCACATGCTTTGTGGCCAAAAAAAGACTGAAATATGTCAGAGCAATGAACATCCCTTGCATTGCAACTAGAGAGTAGCCCCCACTTGCCACAACTAGAGAAAAGCCTTGTGGAGTGATGAATACCAGTAGAGTTAAAAAAAAAAACCCACAATAAGATACCACCTCACACCTGTCACACACTATTATCAAAAAGACAAGAAAAAAAAAAACCCACTGTTGAGGATGTGGCGAACCGGCTGCAACGGACCTCGCAGAAGCGTGGCCAAGAGGAGCTACCCCATGTCCGAGGTCAGGGGTGGCAGCCGTGAGTGCCAGGCTGACGGCTCAGGAGCGGCCGAGAGGAGCTGCCCCACGCCCGAGGCCAGGGGCGGTGGCCGGGAGGAGCAACCCCACATCCAAGGAGCAGTGGCTGCGCGGGTGCAGGAGGGTCTAAAGGAGCTATTCCACGTTCAAGGTCGGGAGGGGCGGCAGTGAGGAGATACCCCTCATCCAAGGTAAGGAGCAGCAGCTGCGCTTTGCTGGAGCAGCCGTGAAGAGATACCCCAAGTCCAAGGTAAGAGAAACCCAAGGAAGACGGTAGGTGTTGCAAGAGGGCATCAGAGGGCAGACACATTGAAACCATAATCACAGAAAACTGGTCAATCTAATCACACTAGGACCACAGCCTTGTCTAACTCAATGAAACTAAGCCATGCCCTGTGGGGCCACCCAAGATGGGCGGGTCATGGTGGAGAGGTCTGACAGAATGTGGTCCACTGGAGAAGGGAATGGCAAACCACTTCAGTATTCTTGCCTTGAGAATCCCATGAACAGTATGAAAAGGCAAAATGATAGGATACTGAAAGAGGAACTCCCCAGGTCATTAGGTGCCCAATATGCTACTGGAGATCAGTGGAGAAATAACTCCAGAAAGAATGAAGGGATGGAGCCAAAGCAAAAACAATACCCAGTTGTGGATGTGACTGGTGATAGAAGCAAGGTCCGATGCTGTAAAGAGCAATATTGCATAGGAACCTGGAATGTCAGGTCCATGAATCAAGGCAAATTGGAAGTGGTCAAACAGGAGATGGCAAGAGTGAATGTCAACATTCTAGGAATCAGCGAACTAAAATGGACTGGAATGGGTGAATTTAACTCAGATGACCATTATATCTACTACTGTGGGCAGAAATCCCTCAGAAGAAATGGAGTAGCCATCATGGTCAACAAAAGAGTCTGAAATGCAGTACTTGGATGCAATCTCAAAAATGACAGAATGATTTCTGTTCGTTTCCAAGGCAAACCATTGAATATCACAGTAATCGAAGTATACCCCAACCAGTAACACTAAAGAAGCTGAAGTTGAATGGTTCTATGAAGATCTACAAGAACTTTTAGAACTAACACCCCCAAAAGATGTCCTTCTCATTATAGGGGACTGGAATGCAAAAGTAGGAAGTCAAGAAACACCTGGAGTAACAGGCATATTTGGCCTTGAAATACAGAATGAAGCAGGGCAAAGGCTAATAGAGTTTTGCCAAAAGAACACACTGCTCATAGCAAACACCCTCTTCCAACAACACAAGAGAAGACTCTACACATGGACATCACCAGATGGTCAACACCGAAATCAGATTGATTATATTCTTTGAAGCCAAAGATGGAGAAGCTCTATACAGTCAACAAAAACAAGACCGGGAGCTGACTGTGGCTCAGATCATGAACTCCTTATTGCCAAATTCAGATTTAAATTGAAGAAAGTAGGGAAAACCACTAGACCATTCAGGTATGACCCAAATCAAATCATTTATGATTATACAGTGGAAGTGAGAAATAGATTTAAGGGACTCAATCTGATAGATAGAGTGCCTGATGAACTATGGACTGAGGTTCATGACATTGTACAGGAGACAGGGATCAAGACCATCCCCATGGAAAAAAAATGCAAAAAAGCAAAATGGCTGTCTGGGGAGGCCTTACAAATAGCTGTGAAAAGAAGAGAAGCAAAAAGCAAAGGATAAAAGGAAAGATAGAAGCATCTGAATGCAGAATTCCAAACAACAGCAAGAAGAGATAAGAAAGCCTTCTTTAGCAATCAGTGCAAAGAAATAGAGGAAAACAACAGAATGGGAAAGACGAGATCTCTTCAAGAAAATCAGAGATACCAAGGGAATATTTCATGCAAAGATGGGCTCAATAAAGGACAGAAATGGTATGGACCTCACAGAAGCAGAAGATATTAAGAAGAGGTGCCAAGAATACACAGAAGAACTGTACAAAAAAGATCTTCATGACCCAGATAATCATGATGATATGATCACTCACCTAGAGCCAGACATCCTGGAATGTGAAGTCAAGTGGGCCTTAGAAAGCATCACTACGAACAAAGCTAGTGGAGGTGATGGAATTCCAGTTGAGCTGTTTCAAATCCTGAAAGATGATGCTGTGAAAGTGCTGCACTCAATATGCCAGCAAATTTGGAAAAGTCAGCAGTGGCCACAGGACTGGAAAAGGTCAGTTTTCATTCCAATTCCAAAGAAAGGCAATACCAAAGAATGCTCAAACTACTGCACAATTGCACTCATCTCACATGCTAGTAAAATAATGCTCAAAATTCTCTAAGCCAGGCTTCAGCAATACGTGAACCGTTAAATTCCAGATGTTCAAGCTGGTTTTAGAAAAGGCCAACATCTGCTGGATCATGGAAAAAGCAAGAGAGTTCCAGAAAAACATCTATTTCTGCTTTATTGACTATGCCAAAGCCTTTGACTTTGTGGATCACAATAAACTGTGGGAAATTCTGAAAGAGATGGGAATACCAGACCACCTAACCTGCCTCTTGAGAAACCTGTATGCAGGTCAGGAAGCAACAGTTAGAACTGGACATGGAATAACAGACTGATTCCAAATAGGAAAAGGAGTACGTCAAGGCTACAGAAATGGAGTAGCCATCATGGTCAACAAAAGAGTCAAGATATGCAGATGACACCACCCTTATGGCAGAAAGTGAAGAGGAGCTAAAAAGCCTCTTGATGAAAGTGAAAGAAGAGATTGAAAAAGTTGGCTTAAAGCTCAACATTCAGAAAACAAAGATCATGACATCTGGTCCCATCACTTCATGGGAAATAGATGGGGAAACAGTGTCAGACTTTATTTTTTGGGGCTCCAAAATCACTGCAGATGGTGACTGCAGCCATGAAATTAAAATTCACTTACTCCTTGGAAGGAAAGTTATGACCAACCTAGATAGCATATTGAAAAGCAGAGACGTTACTTTGCCGACTAAGGTCTGTCTAGTCAAGGCTATGGTTTTTCCGGTGGTCGTGTATGGATGTGAAAGTTGGACTGTGAAGAAAGGTGAGCGCCGAATAATTGATGCTTTTTCACTGTGGTGTTGGAGAAGACTCTTGGGAGTCCCTTGGACTGCAAGGAGATCCAACCAGTCCATTCTGAAGGAGATCAACCCTGGGATTTCTTTGGAAGGAATGATGCTAAAGCTGAAGCTCCAGTACTTTGGCCACCTCGTGCGAAGAGTTGACTCATTGGAAAAGACTCTGATGTTGGGAGGGATTGGGGGCAGGAGGAGAAGGGGACGACAGAGGATGAGATGGCTGGGTGGCATCACCGACTCAATGGATGTGAGTCTGAGTGAACTCTGGGAGTTGGTGATGAACAGGGAAGGCTGGTGTGCTGCGATTCATGGGGTCGCAATGAGTCGGACACGACTGAGCGACTGAACTGAACTGTGTACAGTTGACGGAATGTAAGTTGGTATAGGCCCTATGGAAAAGAGTCCAGAGATTTTTTTAAAAATTCCAAATAGAACTACCATATAATACAGGAATTTCACTTCTGGATATTTTTCCAAAGGAAAGAAAAACACTAATTTTAAAAGATATACAGACCTCTGTGTTCACCACAGCATTATTTGTAGTCAAGATATGGAAACAATCAATAGATGAATGGATAAAATGGTGGGGTAAATATGCAATGGAATATCACTTATCCACGAAAGGAATGAAATCTTACCATTTCTGACAACATGGATGGAACCAGAGGATATTAGGCTCAGTGAGAAGAGTTATACAAAGACAGACAAATATCGTATGACGTAGGATCTAAAAAATTTAACCAAAGAACAAACAGAATAAAAACAGGAACAGGAACACACTCAGATGCAGAGAACAAAGAGGTGGTTTCTAGAAGGGAGGGGCTGTGGGGATGAATAAAATACACAGGGGTAATTGAGAGAGAGAAATTTCCAGTTACCAAATAAGTGAGTCTTGGGGGTGAAATGCACATTATGGGAAATACAGTCAATAATACTGCAATAACTCTGCATGGTCAGGGCAACCAGATCTATCGTGGTGATCACTTTGCAGTCTATTGAAATATTGAATCCCCATGTTGTACGCCTGGAACTAACATAGCATGGTAGGTCAGTTATACTTCAACTTTTTAAATTAATATTTTCCCCTTCTTGTTCTAGCCTTCTAGAAATACTATGTAGAACTCGTGGCTAAGAAATACGACCTTAAGGAACGACAACAGATTGCATTTGCCAAATAAAACAAGTGAACAACACACAGATGGTTTCTATTTTCTATAACGAGTGGAAGGTTTGGTGACTGATGACAATGCCAGGGGCCTCCAGGAAGCTGTGCAAAGAAGTGATGCTAGTGGTATCAGTACAAAGAACACAGGAAGCTTGCAGGCAACCTTTAAGTCATGTAAGTGGCCCTCCTCAGGGCCATTCAGGTACCATATAATTCACTCATCTAAAATGTAGGATTCAAAAGTTTTTGTATATTCACAAATACTTGATGGCTATCATCACTATCTTATTGCAGAACATTTTTATCACCCCAAAAGAGGTCCCCTATCCATGAGTAGCCACTCCCCATTCTTCTCCTCTTCCCTCCCCGGCAACCCCAGCACTTTCTGTGTCAATGGATTTGCCTATTCTGGACAATTCATAGAAGTGGAAAGATATCAAACCTTTGTGACCCTTTGTGACTGGCTTCTTTCACTTAGCATGTTTTCAAGGTTTATGTGGCATCTGGGTCAAGTGGCTTGCAGGGATCCTTCACTTCATTGCTGCATACTATCCCATTGTGTGGTTTTACCGCATTTCGTGTATCCATTCATCATCTCATGGACTAGTGGGCTGTTTCCACTTTTTGACTAGTGTGATTAACGCTGCTATGCATATTTATGTAGAGCAGGTCTTTGTGTAGAAATGTAGTTTCAGTTCCCTTGGTTGTATAACCAGGACTGGAAGTGTTAGGTCATATGACAATTTTATGTGTATTTCTTTGATGAACTGCCAGACTTTTCACAGCATTGGTTTTTCACAGTGTTGGTTATTAGAGTGGTGGTACCAGATCCTTGTCTTCCCTAGCACTTAGGATAACAGAGGGGCTACTAGATGCTTGCTGAGACTTCTGCTGATTTAAAGTCCTCTAATCTTCAGGGCCCATCAGTCCACTAAAGACCTTTACAGAGAAATATTTCTCTTTTTTAAAAGATTTTTATTTTTTGATGTGGACCATTTGTAAAATCTTTATTGAATTTGTTACAATGTTGGGTTTGTTTTCTGAATTTCTCTTTCTGATAGTTTGTTGTTAGTGTATAGAAATATAATAGATTTCTGTGTATTGATTTTGCATCATTGTACTGAATTCACTGATGAGGTCGAGTATTTTTTTTTGGTGCCAGCCTGAGGATTTTCTGTGTATGATATCATGTTGTCTGCAAACAGCCACCGTTTTACTCCTTCCTCTCCAACTGGATTCCTTCTATTTTTCCCCTTATCTGATTGCTGAGGCTAGGAATTTCATGTTGAATGAAAGTGGTGAGAGTTGGCATACTTTTCTTGTTCCTGATCGTAGAAGAAATGATTTCAGCCTTTCACCATTAAATATGATGGTAGCTGTGGGTTTATCATGTATGACCTTTATAACATTGAGGTATATTCCCTCTACAGCCGCCTTGGTGGCTCAGCAGTAAGAATCCGCCTGCCAATGCAGGAGATGCAGATTCGATCCCTGGGTCAGGAAGATGCCCTGGAGAAGGAAATGGCAACCCACTCCAGTATTCTTGCCTGGGAATTTCCATGGACAGAAAAGCCTGGCGGGCTATCGTCCATGGGGTTGCAAAAGAGTTGGACGCAACTTAGTGGCTACACAACAACAATCTTCCCTCTACACTCACTTTGTTGACAATTTTTTTATCATGAATGGATGTTGAATTTTGTAAAAAGCTTTTTCTGCATCTATTGAAATGATATGATTATTATTCTTCAACTTGCTAATGTAGTATATCATATTGATTTGCAGATATTGAACCATCCCTACATCCTTGGCATAAACCCCACTTGGTCTTGGTGTAGAATCCTTTTAATATATTGCTGAATTCAGCTTGCTAATATTTTGTTGAGGATTTTTGCATTTATGTTCATCAGGGATGCTGCTGTTGCTAAGTCGCTTCAGTTGTGTCCAACTCTGTGCAACCCCATAGACGGCAGCCCACCAGGCTCCCCCGTCCCTGGGATTCTCCAGGCAAGAACACTGGAGTGGGTTAACATTTCTTTCTCCAATGCATGAAAGTGAAAAGTGAAAGTGAAGTCGCTCAGTCATGTCTGACTCTGCACGACCCCATGGGCTGCAGCCTACCAGGCTCCTCCGCCCATGGGATTTTCCAGGCAAGAGTACTGGAGTGGGTTGCCATTGCCTTCTCCGTCATCAGGGATATTGACCTGTAATTTCTGTGTGTGTGGTGTCTTTGTCTGGTTTTGGTATCCAGATGATGCTGGCCTCGGAGAATGAGTTTGGAAGTGTTCCTTCCTCTTTAATTTTGTGGACTATTTTGAGACGGCTAGGCATTAACACTTCTTTCAATGTTTGATAGAATTTACCTGTGAAACCACCTGGTCCTGGACTTTTGTTTCTTGAAAGTTTATTGATTAGTGACTTAGTTTCATTACTGGTAGTCAGTTGGCTCATATTTTCCATTTCTTACTGATTCAGTCTTGGGACATTGTACATTTATGGAAATTTATGTATTCCTTCTAGGTTGTCCATTTTATGGGTGTAAAATTATCTGTAGCAATCTCTTATGATGCCTTGCATTTCTGTGGTGTTGGTTATAACTTCTTTTCTTTCATGCTTGGGTTTACTGATTTTTGCCCTCTCTATTTTTCTTGATGAGTCTGCCTAAAGGCTGATCAATTTTATCTTCTCAAAGAAAAATTTTTTAAATGTATCTGCTAGGATCTTTATGATTTTTTTTCTCCTACTAAGATTTCTTTATTCTTTTTCTAGTTCCTTTAAGTGTAACTTTAGGCTACTTATTTGAGGTTTTTCTTGTTTCTTGAGGTAGGAGTTAGTGCTGTAAACTTCCCTCTTAGAATGGCTCTTGCAGGGTCCCATAGATTTTTGATCATTGTGTCTCCCTTTTCATTTGTCTCCAAGCAACTTTTTTTTAAAATTGGGATATAGTTGCTTTACAATATAGTGTTAGTTTCTGCTGGACAGTGAAATGGATCAGCTGTATGTATACATATACCCCTTGCCTCTTGGACCTTCCTCCCACCTTCCTGCCATCCCACTCATCTAGGTCATCATAGAGCGCTGAGCTGAGTTCCCTGAGCTATGCAGCAGGTTCCCACTAGCTCTCTGTGTTGCACAGGGCAGTGTACATACGTCAGTCCTAATCTCCCAATTCATCAACTCCCACCCCGTGTCCAGCCATTCTCTACATCTGCATCTCTATTCCTGCCCTGCAAATAGGTTCATCTGTGCCATTTTTCTACATTCTACATATGTATGTTAATAAACAAATTTGTTTTTCTCTTTCTGACTTAGTTCACTCTGTATGACAGGCCCTAGGTCCATCCACGTCTCTACAAATGACCTGATAGCCTTCCTTTTTCCATTCTACGTATGTACCGCGTCTTCTTTATCTGTTCATCTCTTGATGGACATTTAGGTTGCTTCCGTGTCCTGGCTGTTGCAAATAGTGCTGCAGTGAACAGTGAGGTGCATGTGTCTTTTTGAATTATGGTTTTCTCAGGGTGGGATTTCTGGGTCATAGGTTGTTGTCATCGATAGTTGCTCTGTAAATAGTTGTAATTTGGTTGTGTCCATGGGAGTAGGTGAGCTCAGGGTCTTCTTACTATGCTATCTTCTCTCTCCTTTGAAACAGAACTTTAAGAAAACTTGTTATTTATTTATTTTTTAAACCCTTAAGTTTCTTCCAGGGTATTTGGTCCATCCTTATTACATTTCTCCATTTCTTTCTTCTAAAGAGCTAAATTTTAAAAGCTCACTTGGTGAAAACATTCCATTATTTGTCCTTGTGCTCAGAGATGGCTTTTGACATTAAAACAAAGTTTGCCACTGAGGGTTTGATTTCTAACCCACTCTTCTGCTGCTAACTAAAATAAGGGCTAATCTTACTTTGGCATAAGAAGCAAAGATTGGCAACAAGAAGTAAAAATATTAAAAATGGGAACTGAGATACTGTAAAATTTTGTGACTTCTGATGTGCAGTTGAGGGTGAAAAACAACTTCAATTCAATTTGAAAGTAGACAGAAGAGAATATAACCTTTTTCTTTACCTGGGAGATTTTCACTGATTTTATTTTTCTCTTGCCTATGTTTTGGTGTTTTGTTAACTTATTTAAACAGAATTAGCTCTATTTAATCTGCATGTGTTAATGAGTTTCTATTTGATCTGCAGTGTAGCTGCCAGGTACTCAAGAAGGTTTCAGTTTACATTTTTATTATCTATTATTTCAACAGACCCTTCTTAGTACTAGGTCTGTGTCAGGTGCCAGCATAGAGAAAGGGGTAGCAGCAGGGAGAATTACTTCCCAGATGACCAGTGGTGAGAAGCTCAGAAGCCTGGAGCAGTGCTGGGAGGAAAAATTTTCGGCCATGAACATATTTCCCTGAGATGTTCATAACTCTGAATAATTTCTGATCTTCTTGTAAACGCAGAAGGTGATGGGTGGACCTTCCGTTGTTGTTGTTTATTCACTGAGTTGTGTCTGACTTCTTAGTGACCCCATGAACTGTAGCTTGCCAGGCTCCTCTGCCCATGGGATTTCCCAGGCAAGAATACCAGAGTGGGTTGCTGTTTCCATCTCCAGGGGATCTTTCCGATCCAAGGATCTAACCTGCATCTCCTGCACTGGTAGGTAGATTCTTTACTGCTGAGCCGCCTGGGAAACACTGGTGGACCCTTTAGCCGGGTATTAAAGATAAGAGAACAGGAAAACAGACAGGAGTGCAGGGTAACAGGTACTTACCACCTCTCGCACCTCTGGCAGAGCAGCGATCTGCACCTTCATCGCACACTCCCTGGAAAAAACCTGGGAAAGCTTTAAGACCCAGGACACCTGACTCCCACCCCAGAGTGTTCCAATTTAGTGGTCAGAGCAAGGCCTGGCATTGACACTTCTAAAGCTTGCCATGTGCTGCAATGGCAGCCATGGCTGAGAACCACAACGGAGAGGAGGGACAGGGTGACTGAGAGGCTGCTCTGGTCTTGGAGGGCAGGACTGGAAATGCCAGTAAGGAAGCACAGTGAACTCTTCTTCTAGAAGAAGCTGGCAAGGGGAAGCCTGGGGAGGGGGTGATGGGAAGTTGGCTCAAGCTGGCTTCCCTTTCGAACAAACCTGACATATGTTTCTGCTATGGTGTCTTCATGGGGGCCCACAAGATGACCTGCTGAATCCCTTTCTGATCTCAGAATTCTTGGACATTTTCTCACCAGTGAGGTTCTCCCCTCCTTCTTCACTTCCTAGCTGTAAAGCTTGCAGCCTTAGCAGTTAGATTGCCCACATCCTTTCTCAAGAGAACTGGGCTCCAGAGACTTGGCAAGGCCACAGAATCCACCCTGAGCCCTGGCAGGGCCTGAGCCACAGCCCTCATCACACATGAGGGTTGAACTCTCAGTGCAGCGCCTGCAGCCTGCCTCGGGCTTTCCTTACAGGGCTTCAGAAGGTCCTGGGGAGGGTTTGGGCCCAAAGAATAAGTAAGATAATCAATGTAAAGTATTTATCACAAAGCCTGGCTGCTACTCCCTTGATGTCAGTTGAGACAACCAGAAATGTTCCCAGACATTGTCAAATGTCCTGTGGGAGACAAATCTGTCCCCTCCTATGAGGGAAATTAAAATGGAGGAAGTCTTGCAGGGTGGGGCCGGAAGTGCCCGTAAGGAAGTGCAGTCAGAAGCGGAAGCAGGAGAGCAGGCCTCTGACCTTGCTTCTGACCTTCCTGGACACTGTCCGGATCCCATGCCTGCCCGCAAGCACAGCTAGTCAGGCAGCACTTTAGATGAGAAAGGAAGTAGGATGCGGCCAGTCATGCCTGGGGTTTAAAGAAATCATATGACTCACAAGATAAAACAAACAGTGTTGTAAAAACATTAAAGTCAATATTAATTGGACCTTGAAATGTTTTATCTTCAGCTGTTCTCCTCCCTGTGTTTTAGTTTAAACCCAAGATATATTATATGGAAAATAGTTGTTTAGATTTACTCATATATCTACCAGTTTCTTTCCTGTATTTCTTTCTTTTTTTCCTTTCCTATATTTCTTCTTACATAACTTTCATCTGGGAATGGTTTCTTTCTGCCTACAATATATCCCAGAGATCTTTCTCTAAAAAGGTCTTTTGATGTCAAATGTCATCAACTTTTGTTTGTCTGATTCTTTTTTAATTTCTTTTCCTGAAAAATTGAAGTCGCTATCAGTTTGTGACCTGGGATTATGAGTGGGAGCCCCTGGAACTGCAATTTGATGTCTCATCCACAGAGTGGATGCACTGCCTGGGACCTTTTCCTGGCTGGGATTCCAGATTGCTGTTAACCAGGGACTTCCCAGCACTGTCTTTAAGTCTGGATGTAGGTCAGCCCAGTTTGGTGATGTATGTGCTGTTACTCTTTTCTGTTGCTTCCATTTCTCTTCTTTTAATGACTGTATGTTGAAATTAAGTCAAATAATCTTCTATAGAAAATTGAAATTGTTTGTGTGTTACGAGTGGTTTCTTTTGTTAACAAATCCTTTGAACCTAAAACAAAATTAAAACTTAGTGGTAAAACACCTCCCCAATTAAGAACCATTTCTCTAGAATTGAGGTAACTCTAGAAATTTTATGATACTTAACTTACCCATATCTCAGATTCATCTTATTCTCCTCTGAAACAAAACAGGATCTTAAAACATTTCCTCTTCAGCTGTTTTCCTCCCTGTATTTTATTTTAAACCCAGGATATAGTGCTATTATTTTATACAGAAAATAGTTGTTTAGATTTGCTCCTGTATTTAACAGTTTCTTTCCTGTGTTTCTTCTTATGTATCATAATTTCCATCTGGGAATGGTTTCCTTCTGTCTGAAGTATATCCGTTAGATCTTTATTTGATCTTTTAATGTCAAATAGCATTGACTGTTGTTTGTCTGAGTCTGTATTTTATCCCTTTTCTGGAAAGATATTTTTGCAGTCTTATAATTCAAAGTTGACTAAAATGTTAGTGCACTTGAAAGGTATACTATCACTTTTTGACTTCTTTACTGCTGAGATCATCATCCATAATTTAATTATCTTTTCTTTGAAGATAACATGCCTTCTCTGTTTTTGAGGCCCTGCAGTTTCACCTTGAATTAAATTTGCCCATTCTCATTCATTTTAGTTCACTGATTCCTAAGATGTCGATGATCAATCTTGCCATCTCCTGCTTGACAGTCTCCAATTTACCTTGATTCATGAACCTAACGTTTCAGGTTCCTATGCCACATTGTTCTTTACAGCATCGGACTTTACTTTCACCACCAAACACACCCACAACTGAGTGTCATTTCTGCTTTGGCCCAGTTGCTTCATTCTTTCTGGCTATTAGTAACTGCCCTTTGCTCTTCCCTAGTATTGAAAGGTTGTTGTTGAATTACAACGCTGGGATTTTTGGCCCCTGGAGGAGAAGAATTTAATCCGGGGCCAGAGACGAGGCTTGATCGCTCAGAGCTTTTGTGTAACAAAGTTTTATTAAAGTATAAAGGAGCTAGAGAAAGCTTTTGACATAGGCATCAGAAGGGGGCAGAAAGAGTATTTTTCTGTTAGTTTTTAGCTGGATGTTATATAGTTATTAGCAGTCTGTTAATGAAAGAAAGGAATGTCTCAAAACTTAGAATGGCACCAGGCCCCTCACCCATAGGATGTATTTTGGGATAATCTTGGCTCCAAATGGTTCATCTTAGGCCATAAAAGGATTAGCTTGAATCTTGAAGAAGGGCAGAGCACCATACAAATAGTGTTATTTACACAGATTAGAGGAACAGTATCGGTGTACAACATCAGAGTTTGGGGTAAATGCATAGTACATTAGCAGAGCCTAAGATAAACATTTCCATAAGAAAACGGCATTTGTTAACTTCAGGTGAAACCAGGTGTCATGGCAACACAGAATTTTAAGAGAAACCTTTTAAATTTGTATAGAGAAGGAAAAATATCTCTACTTTGTTTCCTCCTGCCGCTTAAGAGAGAAAAAAATGTCTGACACTTGCAGCCTATTTCCTCCATTTGGAGACCCCTGGCCTTCCTGCCTGTTACCCTCTCAGTATCATGTTGGAAACCTTCCAATATAAGGGACTTATCTTCCCGTGTCCTATCTTTTTGCCTTTTCGTACTGTTCACAGGGTTCTTGTGGCAGGAATACTGGAGTGGGCTGCCATTTCCTCCTCCAGTGGGCCATGTTTTGTCAGAACTCTTCACTGTGACCCACCCATCTTCGGTGGGCCTGTACCGTGTAGCTCATAGCCTCATTGAGTTAAGCAAGTCCATTTGCCACGACAAGATGATGACTGCAGCCATGAAATAGAGACACTTGCTCCTTGGAAGGAAAGGCATGACAAGTCTGTGAAAGTCGCTCAGTCATGTCTGACTCTTTGTGATCCCATGGACTACATAGTCCATGGAATTCTCCAGGCCAGAATAATGGAATGGGTAGCTGTTCCCTTCTTCAGGGGACCTTCCCAACCCAGGGATCGAACCCAGTCTCCTGCATTGCAGGTGGATTCTGTACCCAGCTGAGCCACCAGGGAAGCCAAAGCATGTGTGTTAGCCACTCAGTTGTGTCTGACTCTTTGGGACCCTATGGACTGTAGCCCACCATGCTTCTCTGTCCATGGGATTCTCCAGGCAAGAATACTAGAGTGGGTTGCTGTTTCCTTCTCCAGGGGATCTTCCTGACCCAGGGATCGAACCCCGGTCTTCAGCATTGCAGGCAGATTCTTAACCATCTGAGCCACTGAGACAGCATATTAAAAAGCATCACTTTGCTGACAAAGGTCCAGATAGTGAAAGCTATGGTTTTTCCAGTAGTCATGTACGGATATGAGACTTGGACCATAAAGAAAGGTGAGTGCTAAAGAACTGATGCTTTTGAATTGTAGTACTGGAGAAGAATTTTGAGAGTTCCTTGAACTGCAAGTAGATCAAACCAGTCAATCTTCAAGAAAATCAACTCTGAATATTCATTGGCAGGAACGATACTGAAGGTGAAGCTCCAATACTTTGGTCATGTGATGCAAAGAGTCAACCATTGGAAAAGAGCTTGATGACAGAAAAGACTGAAGGCAAGAGGAGAAGAGGGCAGCAGAGGTTGAGGTGGTTAGATAGCATTACCAACTCAATGAACATGAATTTGAGCAGACTCTGGGGGATAGTAGAGAGCAGAGGAGCATGCAGTCCATGGGTTGCAAAGAGTCAGACATGACTTAGTAACTGAACAACAGCAAGTTTTGCCCTGATGTGATTTCTTCTTCTTTGTCCAGCTAGGGATTTGTTATCTTTTCAAATATTCAAATACTTCTTTTGCCTCATCCTTTCTCACCTCTTCTCCTGAGACTGTGATTCAGTTCAGTCAGTTCAGTCACTCAGTCACGTCCAACTCTTTGTGACCCCATGACCCGCAGCACGCCAGGCTTCCCTGTCCATCACCAACTGCCAGAGTCCACCCAAACTCATGTCCATTGAGTCGGTGATGCCATCCAATCATCTCATTCTCTGTAATCCCCTTCTCCTCCCCACTTTCAATCTTTCCCAGCATCACGGTCTTTTCCAGTGAGTCAGTTCTTCACATCAGGTGGCCAAAGTATTGGAGTTTCAGCTTCAGCATCAGTCCTTCCAATGAACACCCAGGACTGATATCCTTTAGGATGGACTGGTTGGACCTCCTTGCAGTCCAAGAGACTCTCAAGAGTCTTCTCTAACACTACAGTTCAAAAGCATAAGTTCTTCTGTGCTCAGCTTTCTTTATAGTCCAACTCTCACATCCATACATGACTACTGGAAAAACCATAGCCTTGACTAGACAGACCTTTATTGGCAAAGTAATGTCTCCGTTTTTTAATATGCTGTCTAGGATGGTCATAACTTTCCTTCCAAGGAGTAAGCGTCTTTTTATTTCATGGCTGCAGTCACCATCTGCAGTGATTTTGGAATCCAAAAAAATAAGAAGACTGTGATCAGGCATGTAATAGATCCTCTCATTCTATTCTCGTATGTGTGTGTGCTAAGTCACTTCAGTCGTGTCCGACTCTTTGCAACCCTATGGTCTGTAGCCTATCAGGCTCCTCTGTCCATGGGATTTTCCAGGCGAGAATACTGGCATGGGTTGCCATGCCCTTCTCCAGGGTATCTTCCCACCCAGGGATTGAATCCGTGTCTCCTATGTCTCCTGCATTGGTGGGCAGGTTTTTTACCACTAGCGCCACCTGGGAAGCCCCTCTCATATTTCCCATTCTTCTGTTATGTTAATGCATTCTTGATAATCACTTCAGATCAACACTCCTGGCAGTGGTTAATTTTATTTGTCAGCTTGACAAGATCATAGTACTCAAATATCTGCTCATATACCAGTGAATGTTGCTGTGAAGATGTTATTTTTAACATGAGACTGGCATTTAAATGAGAAGGCTTTGAGTAAAGCAGGTTACCCCTTTATCATGTGAGTGGGTCTCTTCCAATCAGTTGAAGGCCTTGAGAGAAAAAAAGACTGAGGTCCCCAGAAGAAGGAATAATTACGCCTCCATACTGCCTTTGGACTCAGCTGAAACATCAACCCTTCCCTGGGTCTCTGACTTGCCAGCCTCCGCAATTCCATGAGTCAGTTCCCCAACAATGGAAATGTCTCACTTCTCATTGGCTCTGTCTGAATCCTGACTCTTATGCTCTCCTTTCTGCCTAATCTATTTACGTTCATTTCAGTTTTCCTAATTTGCTGTTAAGCCCATTCTCTGACTTTTAAGTGTCAGTTATGGTTGACCCTTGAACAATGTGGTGATTAGGGGCACTGACCTCCTGCACTGTCAAAAATTCACATATAACTTTACAGTTTGCTCTCATAGCTGTGGTTCCACAACCACCGATTGCGTAACATTATGGTATGTGTTTAATGAAAAAAAATTCTGTGTATAAGTGGAACTGCGCAATTTGAATCTGCATTGTTCAAACAACTGTATCATAATTTTCATTTCCAGAGATCTATTTAGCACCTCCTCTACCATGCCCTCACCCCGTCACCAAATCTGTTTGAAACTTAGTCTGCAGCAGATTTTACTTATTACTCCCAATTATTCTCTCTCTTCCTTGTGAGGGAATCATACAGTCCTGACTGTTCCTACATGACTTGCAGCTCTTCCCAGGGAAGGCGCACACGTCCCCATTCTACTAACATTGGACTTGGCCAAGCTTTTGGCCACAGGAAGTGGAGGGCAGCGACATGCTCCATGTTCAGCAGAAGCTCTGAGGACGATTGTGGTCTGGTAGTTCTCTCCCCATTTGGCAGGTCCTTCAGCCTAGATTCTAGAATGAAGACATCACTGAGAAAAGAACAGACCCTCAGTTGATTGCCAGCCACACACAAAATGAGTGAGAAAGAAGTCTTTGTTCTCCAAGCCATTGAGATTTGGGCTCCTGTGAATCGCTCTGCCTCTTGTGCCTCCTGATGCTATCAATGCTTCTTATATTTATTTGACTGCACTCTGCGTGCTCTCTTTCCTTGGACCGTTTATGTCTGCATCTGAAGTCTTGGTGGGTCAGGCCCAGCTGCCTGCTGTTTCTCCTGGCTTTTCCTTGTGATGTTTTCCTTTGGGGTTTTGTGATTTCTAGCAGTTAACCTCAAGTTTTATTTTGACCAGCCAGGAAGAGGGATTGGCGGCTGCAAATCTACAGTTTTGAGATTATAACTTCTCAGGAAAGATGCTACTTTGCCTCTCCAATCAGAAACAAAACTGAAACCAAAAAGGTTCACTTGTAGGGAGTGTAGTAGGCTGAATAATGACACTCAAAGGTACCAGGTCCTAGTCTCTGGCATCTGCGAATGTGACCTGTTTGGAAAAAGGGTCTTTGCAGATGTGATTAAATTAAAGATCTTGAGTTGGGTAAGTTATCCTGGATAATTATCTGTTCAGTTCAGTTCAGTTGCTCAGTCGTGTCCGACTCTCTGTGACCCCATGAACTGCAGCATGCCAGGCCTCCCTGTCCATCACCAACTCCCGGAGTTTACCCAAACTCATGTCCATTGAGTTGGTGATGCCTGGGTGGGCCTTAAAATGCAACCACAGGTGTCTCTATAATAAAGAGACAGGCAGAGGGAGAGAACCAAACAGAGGAAGAAACAGTGATCTGAATACAGGCAGAGACAGCAGTGACGCTGATGCGAGACAAAGTCTGCTGGCATTTGGAAAAGGCGGAGCAGACTGTCCCCTAGAACCTTTGACGACTTTTCTGGCACCTTGAATTCAGCCTAGTGACACCGATTTTGGACTCCGGAAGTCCAGAGCTGTGAGAGAGTAAGTTTCTGTGGCTTTAAGTCACCAATTTGTGACACTTTCTTATGGCAGGAAACTGATATGGGGGTGGGATGGGATTCATTTATTCCTAGTTCACCCTTACACAGGGGAGGGGATGCTCTTTGGGATTTCAGACTTATAGGAAGGTGTCCTTTCCACCCCACCTTGGGTGAGCCCCAAGTCTTGTCTTCTGTCCCCTGAGTCCTTGCAAGGGGCTGAAATCCTGCAGGGTTTATTGACTGCCCTCCAGGGTGAAAGGTGGCATATTCCTTCCTTCCTCACTAGGGATCATTTGAAATGTTTTTATAAATGTAATGTCCAGCATTTTACTTGACTTCATCTGAGGGTCAGGGACGTTGCCATACTATGGGACAGGGAAGCCTAGATGAGGTTCCCTAAGATTGCTGACATCTTGGGGGCCAAACGGTAGACATGTCCCCCTCCTATTCATTGTGCAGAGACATGAGCAATATTTCCTCATGAACGAGGCGGCCAAGATACATGAGGAGGGTGGCGAATATGAGGGCGACTTGGGCAGACATCCATCATCAGTGGTGGGAGACAGGGGTGTGTGTGTGGGAGGTGTGCAGACAGTGCACCCCCCAGTGTGGCTAGAGACCCTGGTCCCTGAGATGGCTCTGATTCCACCCCCACAACACTGTATTCAGGGCAGGGCAGGCAGTAGCTCAGGGGTCAGCTCCTGGCCCAAGAGGGCCTGTGCCCTTCTTTGCCTTCATCTTAGCTGCATTGCGGTAGGAGGAGACGCAGGAGATGCAGCTTTGATCCCTGGGTCGGGAAGATAGATCCCTTGGAGGAAGAAATGGCCACCCACTCCAGTATTCTTGCCTGGAGAATCCCATGGAGGGGGAGCCTGGCAGGCTATGGTCCATGGCGTCACGAAGAGTCAGACAGAACTGAGCAGCTGAGCACGCACGCATGGGCTGTGAATTCCCCCACTCTCGGTAGGAGGCTGTTACCCTTGTGGTCTCCAGCTAGTCAGTCTCAGGGTTCAGCTGGTCCCCCTGAAGCCCCTCAGGACCTCCCAGCCCTAGAGGATGAGTGCTGCTGTCAGTCCCTCTGCTGGGGAATCGCACAGAGATGGCTCACTCCTGTCATACCCCTATGCCCACCTGGGTGGGCTTTTAGGACTGGAAAATCCATATCCACTCTGCTTCGCTTTGGGAAGCCTGCTCAGGGTTTCAGCTGCAACCATTAGCAACTGACTGGCTAAAATGAGTGTCTCAGCCTGATTTGGGGGAGCTCACAGAATCTCAGAAAGGGTTGGAGGAACAGCCTTGGGAGGTGAAGGCAGGAACAATGTCCAAATCAAACCCAGCAGAGAATCTGCCTGCAGTGTCAGAGACCCGGATTCAATCCCTGGGTCAGGAAGATCCCCTGGGAAAGGGAATGGCAACCTGCTCCAGTATTCTTGCCTGGAGAATCCCATGGACAGAGGAACCTGGTGGCCTACAGTCCTTAGTGTCGCAAAGAGATGGATACGACTGATCGACTAACCCTTTCACTACTTACTGCTGGTGCTGTCTCCCAGGCTACTGGATGCTTCCACTGGAACCCTGGCCTCTACTGCTGCCCTGCACACCCCTCCCCATCTCCCAACTCAAAGCCCAGCAGCTAGGGGACTGCAAAGGAGCAGGTGGCATTTTGAGCCCTTAAAAAGGGAGAAGGGTTCACACTTTCCAAGATGGAGACTCCTCAGACATGTGAAGGGCTTTAGACATGTGAAAGACTGGATGAATAATGGGCAATAAAGGAATATTCCTTTCCTTCTCTCCCAAGTCAGACACATTCATGTGCATAGAACTTGATGGCCTTCCTGTCACGCCTCCTTCAGCAACGATGAGCTGAACTGGGGAAGGGAACTGACTTCTCCCCTGTCGTAAGAGTAGCTCCAAACCGGAGTCAGGGGCTGAGAACCCAGATCGTGGTGCTTGCTCCCTCACATCACTGAACGTAATTTGACAACACTGAACAAGTCAACAAACTTTTGACTCCCCGCCCCCCATGTTGTTTCCATTAAAAATAAAATGTCAAATCACTTCAAAAAGTGTTGTTTTTCTATTTTGGGGAACTTTGATGAATCTACTTTATTGAGTAATCTGGCCCAGAGGAAGCGACATCTGTTGCTGACCTAGGTTTGTGAAGTCAGTCATACCCATGAGATGATGCAGCTGGTAAGATGAGCTACCATTTATTGAGTGAATGCTATGTGCTGGCACCAGGGTGGGCATTTTCACTGAGTGTCACTAATCCTTAGGTCTTTTCATCTTCATGTATAGATGAGGAAACTGCTAAGCGTCTGAGGTGGAATTCAAAGCCGATGCATGCATGCTCAGCTGCTCAGTTCTGTCTGACTCTTTGTGACCCCATGGACTGTAGCTCACCAGGCTCCCCTCTCCATGGGATTCTCCAGGCAAGAATACTGGAGTGGGTTGCCATTTCCTCCTCCAGGGGATCTTCCCGACCCAGGGATCGAACCTGCGTCTCCTGCATCTCTGGCATTGATGGGCGGGTTCTTTACCACGGAGCCACCTGGCAAGCCTGGAATTCAAAGCTGAGGGTCTTCTATTTTCTGAAGCTTCCCAGTTGCTATGGGGCCCCTGTGCCTGGCACAGTCCCTGGCTGACTGGCAAGCAGGGACTGAGGAATATCCACTGAATGAGTGAACAGTGAAGACAGCATATGAGACCTGGTTCATACAGCCACACAGATGGAGGGTCATTTAACAAACATGGACTAAAAGAGAGTAAGGCTTTAATTGACCACCAGCATTATACGAAACGTGTTCGCATAGGAAAATAAACCCAGTCCAAGTGTCCCTGAGAATCCAGAGTCTGCACTCTGTACAGTGCTTGGTGAGAGCAACTTCTGAGTAGACGCCATTTCTCCCGTCAGAATGTCGGCACTCTCAGACTCCCCAGTGCCTTGGTCTTTCTTCCTCATTTTATATATTTTTGTTTCTAACCATTTAAAACTTTTTTTTTTTTGGTGGTTTTGTTTTTTTGCCACATGGCTTGTGAGGTCTGAGTTCCCTGACCAGGGACTGAACCTCGTTCCTCGGCTGTGAAAGCATGGAGTCCTAACCACTGGGCCTGCTGGGAAATTCCCTAAAACCTTTTTATATTAGTGAATACATAAGACTGAGAATATACCTCTGGTGGCCAGCCTCAACCTTTTTTTTTTTTTTCTGGCCATATCATGTGATATGTGGGATCTTACTTTTTCAACCAAGGATGAAACCTGTGCCCCCTGCATTGGAAGCGTGGAGTCTTTTAACCACTGGGACGGACCATCAGGGAAATCACAGTGGCCAACATTTTTTTTCAAATCATTAAGGCCTTTAAAAAGTGGCAAGTTCCCAAGGTTTTGCCACATGAGCATTTGGAGTCCAGCTCCTTGGTGGTGTGGACGCTGTCCTGGCGTCTGTGTGAGCTCTCCATCTGGGGTTTACTCAGGCGCTCTCGGCCCGCCCTGGCTGGCTTCTCTGACTGCCCTTGTGGGGAGATAGGACAAGGAGGGGGTCACTGCACCCGGCTGAGTGTGCTTCCTCCTTGGACATCAGCTGGAAGGACCCCTGCCCATGTCAGGTCCTGAGACCGCAGCCAGCCCCAGGGTTCAGCCTGCAGCTTTCAGACACTTCTGTGATGACGCTCAGTTTGTCAAAGACTTCATTCTCATCAGAGAGCGGGAAGGAGAATAAGAGAAGAGTGCTGTGATGAGGGTGGCTCATAAACTGCAGGGAGGGGAAAGAAAAGAGTTAATTAACAAATTTTCCCATTTCTTTTGCTGGACTCACAATTTTCTACAGAACTCCTGGCTGGAAAATGCTGTTTCAAAAAAAATGTAACAAGAGTATGACACTTCCTCACAAAATTAAAAGCAGAATTACCGTATGAAGCAGCAATTTCACTCCTGGGTCTACACCCAAAAGAACTGAAAGCGGTGTCTCAGGGAGATGCATAAGTACGTCCCCGTCTTCAGGGCACCGATCAAATTGCCAACATCCGCTGGATCATGGAAAAAGCAAGAGAGTTCCAGAAAAACATCTATTTCTGCTTTCTTGACTATGCCAAAGCCTTTGACTGTGTGGATCACAATAAACTGTGGAAAATTCTGAAAGAGATGGGAATACCAGACCACCTAACGTGCCTCTTGAGAAATCTGTATGCAGGTCAGGAAGCAACAGTTAGAACTGGACATGGAACAACAGACTGGTTCCAAATTGAAAAAGGAGTACGTCAAGGCTGTATATTGTCACCCTGCTTATTTAACTTGTATGCAGAGTACATCATGAGAAACGCTGGGCTGGAAGAAACACAAGCTGGAATCCAGATTGCCGGGAGAAATATCAATAACCTCAGATATGCATATGACACCACCCTTATGGCAGAAAGTGAAGAGGAGCTAAAAAGCCTCTTGATGAAAGTGAAAGAGAAGAGTGAAAAAGTTGGCTTAAAGCTCAACATTCAGAAAACTAAGATCATGGCATCTGGTCCCATCACTTCATGGGAAATAGATGGGGAAACAGTAGAAACAGTGTCAGACTTTATTTTTTTTGGACTCCAAAATCACTGCAGATGGTGACTGCAGCCATGAAATTAAAAGACGCTTACTCCTTGGAAGAAAAGTTATGACCAACCTAGACAGCATATTCAAAAGCAGAGACATTACTTTGCCGACTAAGGTCTGTCTAGTCAAGGCTATGGTTTTTCCTGTGGTCATGTATGGATGTGAGAGTTGCACGCTGAAGAAAGCTGAGCGCCGAAGAATTGATACTTTTGAACTGTGGTGTTGGAGAAGACTCTTGAGAGTCCCTTGGACTGCAAGGAGATCCAACCAGTCCATTCTGAAGATCAGCCCTGGGATTTCTTTGGAAGGAATGATGCTAAAGCTGAAGCTCCAGTACTTTGGCCACCTCATGCGAAGAGTTGACTCATTGGAAAAGACTCTGATACTGGGAGGGATTGGGGGCAGGAGGAGAAGGGGACAACCGAGGATGAGATGGCTGGATGGCATCACGGACTCGATGGACGTGAGTCTGAGTGAACTCCGGGAGATGGTGATGGACAGGGAGGCCTGGCGTGCTGTGATTCATGGGGTCGCAAAGAGTGGGACATGACTGAGCGACTGAACTGAACTGAACTGAAAGACAGGAGCGGACCGCGTGCCCACCCACATATGTGTGCGTGCACTCAGTCGCTTCGGTCATGCCCGGCTCTGTGTGACCCCACGGACTACAGCCCGCAGGCTCCTCTGGCCAAGGGGATTCTCCAGGCAAGAACACTGGAGTGGGTTGCCATGCCCTCCTCCAAGGGATCTTCGCGTGGATCAGTTTCTGCCCAGATATCAAACCCACGTCTCCTGAGCCTGGGTCTCTTGCATTGGCACGTGGATTCTTTACCATCTGGGAAACCCCATCCACGTATGACTGGATAGATATTGTGTTGGCCAAACATTTGTTTGGGTTTTTGTTATATCTTCCATAAAAATCCAAACAAATCTTTTGGCCAACCCGATAGAATGTAGTCTATCCATATAAAGCAGTATTTTTCAGCCTCAAAATGTAATCAAGTTCCAATCCACATCACATTGTTGAGGAACCTTTTGCTAGGTGAAACACGCCAGACACAGCAGGACAAACAGGGCACGACTCCACTTACATGAGGCACTTAGACTAGGCAAATTCACAGACAGAAAGTAACGGTGGTGGCCTGCGCGGCTGGGGGAGAAGGGAGATGGGGAGTTCTACTTAATGGATCCGGTTTGTTTTTCGAGATGAAAGAGGTTCTGAGGATGGAGGGTGAGGAGGGTTGCACAACAATGTCCATGTACTCAATACCACTGAACTGTACGCTGAAAACTGCATATGGTGGCAAATTTTACGCTATGCGTGTTTTCAGTTCAGTTCAGTTCAGTTGCTCAGTTGTGTCCGACTCTTTGCGACCCCATGAATCGCAGCACGCCAGGCCTCCCTGTCCATCACCAACTCCCGGAGTTCACTCAGACTCACATCCATCGAGTCCGTGATGCCATCCAGCCATCTCATCCTCGGTCATCCCCTTCTCCTCCTGCCCCCAAATCCCTCCCAGCATCAGAGTCTTTTCCAATGAGTCAACTTTTCCCATGAGGTGGCCAAAGTACTGGAGTTTCAGCTTTAACATCATTCCTTCCAAAGAAATCCCAGGACTGGTCTCCTTGCAGTCCAAGGGACTCTCAAGAGTCTTCTCCAAAACCACAGTTCAAAAGCATCAATTCTTCGGCACTCAGCTTTCTTCAGAGTGCAACTCTCACATCCATACATGACCACAGGAAAAACCATAGCCTTGACTAGATGGACCTTAGTCGGCAAAGTAATGGCTCTGCTTTTGAATATGCTATCTAGGCAGGTCATAACTTTTCTTCCAAGGAGTAAGCGTGTTTCACCACAATTTAAAAAATTTGACAATAAATCTGCACCTCCTGTGCTTAGTGATCACAGGTCCTCCTCTGACCATTCCTCTTGTAAACCCGGACGGAGACTTAGGGACGATCCTGATGCTGCCCTGGGCATCCTTGCCTCGAGGAAGCTGGCTTGGGATACACGTGTCTTGGAATAAATCACTCTCCTGTGCATCCTCAGGCTGAGTTGGGGGCCCCTTCTGGTGCTCCCCAGCGCCCTGAGTGTCCCTTTGTTCAGCCTTCAGCCCTGTGCCATTCAGTGCGGCAGCCACCAGCCACATGGAATGTGGCCGCTCTGACTCTATGTGAGCTGAGAGGTAAAACACACACCAGATTTTGAGGACTTTGTATGAAAAAAAGAATGTAGATGTTTCAACAAATGAAAAAAATGATTGATTCCATGTTGAAATGACATTTTGGATATATTGGGTTGCATAAAATGTATTACTTATATTAATTTCAGCTGTTCCTTTCTGTTTGTTATTTACAATTGGAGCCTAATTGCCTTACAATGTGGTGTCAGTTTCTGCTGTACAGTGAAGTGAAGCAGCTATATGTATACATACATACATATATGTATCTTCTCTCTTGGGCCTCCCTCCCCTCCCCATCCTATCCACCTACGTCACCGCAGAGCCTGAGCTGAGCTCCTTGCGCTTACAGCTTGTTCCTGCAAGCTATGTGTTGTTGTTTTGTGTTTTGCTTTGGTTTTCTTGGCCGTGCCTCATGTCATGCAGCATCTTAGTTCCCCGACCAAGGATGGGATCTGTTTCCCCTGCAGTAGAAGTATGGAGTCCTAACTACTGGACTACCAAGGAAGTCCCCTGCTCCTTTTCACTTCTGAAAAAACTGTGCATGCATGCTTAGTGGATCAGTTCAGTTCAGTTGCTCAGTCGTGTCCGACTCTTTGTGACCCCATGGACTGCAGCACACCAGGCCTCCCTGTCCATCACCACCTCCCGGAGTTTACCCAAATCCATGTCCGTTGAGTCGGTGATGCCATCTAGCCAGGTCATCCTCTGTTGTCCCATTCTCCTCCTGCCTTCAGTCTTTCCCAGCATCAGGGTCTTTTCCAATGAGTCGGTTCTTCAAATCATGTAACCAAAGTATTGGGATTTCAGCTTCAGCATCAGTCCTTCCAAAGAACACCCAGGACTGATCTCCTTTAGAATGGACTGGTTGGATCTCCTTGCAGTCCAAGGGACTCTCAAGAATCTTCTCCAACACCACAGTTCAAAAGCATCAATTCTTTGGCATTTTGCTTTCTTTATGGTCCAACTCTGACATCCATACATGACCACTGGAAAAACTATAGCCTTGACTAGATGGACCTTTGTTGGCAAAGTAATGTCTCTGCTTTTTAATATGCTTTCTAGGTTGGTCATAACTTTTCTTCCAAGGAGCAAGTGTCTTTTAATTTCATGGCTGCAGTCACCATCTATAGTAATTTTGGAACCAAAAATATAAAGTCTGTCACTGTTTCCACATCTATTTGCCATGAAGTGATGGGACCAGATGCCATTATCTTAGTTTTCTGAATGTTGAGCTTTAAGCCAACTTTTTCACTCTCCTCTTTCACCTTTACCAAGAGGCTTTTTAGTTCTTCTTCACTTTCTGCCATAAGGGTGGTGTCATCTGCATATCTGAGGTTATTGATATTTCTCCCGGCAATCTTAATTCCAGCTTGTGCTTCTTCCAGCCCAGCATTTCACATGATGTAGTCTGCATATTAAGTTAAATAAGCAGGGTGACAATATACAGCCTTGACATACTCCTTTTCCTATTTGGAACCAGTCTGTTGTTCCATATCCAGTTCTGACTGTTGCTTCCTGACCTGCATACACATTTCTCAAGAGGCAAGTCAGGTGGTCTGGTATTCCCATCTCTTTCAGAATTTTCCACAGTTTGTTGTGATCCACACAGTCAAAGGCTTTGGCATAGTCAATAAAGCAGAAGTAGATGGTTTTCTGGAACTCTCTTGCTTTTTCGATGATCCAGTGGATGTTGGCAATTTGATCTTTGGTTTCTCTGCCTTTCCTAAATCTAGCTTGAACACCTAGAAGTTCACAGTTCACCTACTGTTGAAGCCTGGCTTGGAGAATTCTGAGCATTACTTAGCTGGAGTGTGAGATGAGTGCAATTGCGTGGTATTCTTTGGCATTGCTCTTCTTTGGGAGTGGAATGGAAACTGACCTTTTCCAGTCCTGTGGCCACTGCTGAGTTTTCCAAATTTGCTGGCATATTGAGCACTTTAACAGCATCATCTTTTAGGATGTGAAGTAGCTCAACTGGAATTCCATCATCTCCACTAGCTTTGTTCATAGTGATGCTTCCTAAGGCCCACTTGACTTCGCATTCCAGGGTGTCTGGCTCTAGTGAGTGATCACACTATTATGGTTACCTGGGTCATCAAGATCTTTTTTGTATAGTTCTGTGTATTCTTGCCATCTCTTCTTAATATCTTCTGCTTTTGTTAGGTCCATATCATTTATCTCCTTTATTGTGCCTATCTTTGCATGAAATGTTCCCTTGCATTTTGAAATTAGAAAATCTCTAATTTTCCTGAAGAGATCTCCCATTCTATTCTTTCCCATTCTATTGTTTTCCTCTATTTCTTTGTATTGATTAGTGAGGAAGGCTTTCTTACCTTGCCTTGCTGTTCTTTGGACCTCTGCATTCAAATGGGTATATCTTTCATTTACACCTTTGCCTTAAGCTTCTCTTCTTTTCTCCTTATTGCCAAATTCAGACTTAAATTGAAGAAAGTAGGGAAAACCACTAGACCATTCAGGTAGGACCTAAATCAAACCCCTTACGATTATATAGTGGAAGTGACAAATAGATTCAAGGGATTAGATCTGACAGAGTGCCTGAAGAACTATGGACAGAGGTTCATGACATTGTACAGGAGGCAGGGATCAAGATCATCCCCAAGAAAAAGAAATGCAAAAAGGCAAAGTGGTTGTCTGAGAAGGCCTTACAAACAGCTGAGAAAAGAAGAGAAGCTAAAAGCAAAGGTTACATAAGTATGTAGTATCTTGGGGCTTCCGTGGTGGCTCAGGGGTAAAGAATCTGCCTGCCAATACAGGAGACACAGGTTAGATCCCTGGGTTGGGAAGATCCCCTGGAGAAGGCAATAGCAACCTTCTCCAGTATTTTGCCTGGAAAATCCCATGGACAGAAGAGCCTGGCAAGCTACAGTCCATGGGGTTGCAAAAGAGTTGGACACGACTTAGTGGCTAAAGACCAACAACCTCATACTACCTCAATCTTGGTTACAAAGCCTAAAACACTTATTATCCCAGAGGGGGACGTTCCCACGAGGGGACACGTTAGGGATTCCATCAAACTGTAAGTTATAGCTGCCACCTTCTCACGGCAGGATGCTTGTGCCAAAAAATTAGCCGGCCAGGAAAGCAGTCAGGAGTCACTACTTGGGTCATCAGGAGGAGAAAAGGCTGCTGCTACATGGTGGGGCCTTGGGGGAGGGGTGACTCCTGCCCAATTTCCATGGCACGTGGAGAAGCACAGGAGCCGGGGTCTCTGGCGTCCTGTGACAGGGGCTCAGCCCTCGCAGAGAGGAGCATCTGAGTCGCCCCCGTCAGGTCAGCAGCGGGTGGTCAGGCGAGAAGAAACAGCAGAGCAGTGAGATCATGGGTGTCACTTGAGCCTTTGGGACCAGCTGCAGTGGTGGGGCTGGCCCTTGTTCCCTTAACCTTCTTCTTGTAACCGTCCCTGGAGGAGGAGATCGACTGGGCTCTTAAAGAAGCTGCACCCCTGGGTCCTAATGGTTTACGTGCAGGCTGGAGTGGATGCTGCGATGCTCCACCCTCACCCCAATCTTTAGGAAGCAGGGGCTTGCTCCCTCGGCTGCTGGGAGTGGGGCTCCCCCCATCCCCTACCCTGGGAGGCTCCCTGAGCTGAAGGAACTGCTCCATCCAAACTGCGCCTCCTTCCTGGGGGAGCCCACACCCAGCCCAGGGGAGACACGGGCTTCGCTTCACATTTCCTTTCACTTCATTTCTAATGAGAATATAAGCAAGATTTCATTTCTTAAAGCTGCCTCTGTCCTATAGGCTCTATCCAGGTACATTCTTTCTTCCACCCAAACATTTTGAAAGTAGCTTTCCTGTAGTTCAGTTGGTAAAAAATCCGCCTGCAATGCAGGAGACCCCGGTTCGATTCCTGGGTTGGGCAGATCCACTGGAGAAGGGATAGGCTACCCACTCCAGTATTCTTGGGCTTCCCTGGTGGCTCAGCTGGTAAAGAATCTGTCTGCAATGTGCGAGACCTGGGTTCCATCCCTGGGTTGGGAAGATCCCCTGCAGAAGGGAAAGGCTACCCACTCCAGTGTTCTGGCCTGGAGAATTCTATGACTGTACAGTCCATGGGGTCACAAAGAGTTGGACATGACTGAGCGACTTTCATGTTCACTTTTTCTTTTTCTCCACTTTCCTGGAGGAAAAAAAACTGCTTTCCTAAAGCCTGGGACACATCCTGTAATTTCAGTTGCTCTCAGACACTCCCTGCTCTGACACTGCTCCTGCCCCTCCGCTGTCCCTGGCTGTTCGCTGGCACTCAGCCCAGAGTCCTCTCTTTCCCATCTTTTCCGCTCTGAGCTCGGCTTAGCCCCTTTCTGCTCCGGGACCAGCACCTTGCCTCTCTGACGACTTGGGGCTCTGGGCATGGAAGGTCAGAGAAAGAACAAACATCCAGGCTGGAGGGAGGGCTTTTAGGAACAAAACCTCTGCCCCCCGCCCCCTCCCTATAGAGCTGTTCCCCGAGCTCAGAGTTCTCTGAAAGGGCACCAGGAATGGGACCTGCGTGCAAGGCGTGTGTCATCCTGCAAGAAACCATGCTGGGCTGAGTTAGGCGGCTCTGACTGTGAAGGTCAGCGTCTTCTTATGCACACGCATCTGGCTCCATGCCACTACCTACCTCTTTAAGGTGCTGTGGAAGAGAATTCCTCGGGGGGAAGGCGTGCCTGGCCTTCCTGTAAACGCACCGCAGCAGGAAGAAGCAGCCAAGCAGTAGCAGGACAGCGGCGCACATGGAGGCTGCCAGGACGCTGGCCACCATCCAGGATGGGGTGGTTTCTGCAGGGATGAAGGGCTGGGTCACATTGGGTCACATTCGCGTCATGCTTTCACCATCATGATCTAACGGTAACCCCTTACCGCTGGGGTGGGGCCGGGGTTGGGGGGCGCACAGGTGTGTCTCAGAAGGAAGCAGAGCAGCTATTTGAGGATCTGGAGGTTTTCATGTCTCACCCTTTCCTACCATCCTCCAAGTTGGGTTTCTGGGGCATGATTGCTGATATGCCCCAAAAAGCAGCAGCTGCACAAACTCTGATCCCCATTATCTACCCACAGGGGAGCCATCAGCTCCCTGTTCTGCTGTTCCATCAGCAGATAATGGGGCTCCCTGGGCCCTAGCGCCCCAGCTGACACACACGTGCTACAGCGTTTTGTATTGAGAACTGCACAGGGGACTCCACCTGACCGCCTGCACGCAGAGACCTCCCCTAATGCTAGTGCGGTGCCCAGCAGCCTAAAGCTGATCTCTGGGTGCCCCCCTCCCTTCGCTAGCACCTCTGTGAGCTCCTGTCTGGAAAAACCCGAGGCTACCAAAAGAATTCACCTTTGTTCTACCAACTTTTGATGTTCCTTTCTTAGTGCGCTTTCCGAAAAAGCTCAGGACTGTAAAGCCTTCCTCTCTCCCAGTGAGACCTAAATTAGCTCCTACAGTCCAGGAGTGTCTTTCTCAAGGATCTGGAAGCCACTCGTTTGACATGTCATCATCAGTATGGAGCATCATGACAGGGGAAGAGTCTCTGTCTCAGAGTCCCAGTGGGAAGAACGTCGCAGGTGATAAAATCCAGTTAGCAGCAGATGCAGAAAACGGCCTAAGTGCGTTAACACCACCCCATGTGTCCACCCAGTTTTGGTCATTTGTCACTTCCGTGACCCCGATTTCTTTTTATGCCGATTCCCAATTCTGTCTTTAAAATGCCCCATCAGCTCTTTCCCTTCCTCCAGTCACGAATGAACCAAATCTGTTTTTACCACCTGAACTGATGTCCAGCTTTATCTTGGACCGTCTCCAGGGGTCACCCTTAGTGGCCCAGCTCCCCTCACTTAGCACCAGGCCCCTTTGCCAGCCGCCCTCCTGGCCTCCCTGTGACCAGCCCTGTCAGCCAGCACCACCCTCCTGATGCAGACTGAAAGCATTTGGTGCTGGGAGAGGCCAGGAGAATGAACCTTGCCCTGGAAGAGCAGGGCCTTCTATGGGGATTGCGGCAAAGCGTCAACTCTTACTTCCCCAGGGCAGATCAAACAACCCTGATGGGCACACAGTCTTGGAGCCACCTGGACGGCAGGCCCCCTGCTGGCCTCTCCCAGCACTTGGCACACTGTGCGGCCATAGACACTCCCTAAACATCTAGTGAATGGTGAGGGCACCCATCATGGGGAAGAGGCTGGATGGGCCTGCTGCCCCCTCTTGCACTGTGATTAACACTGGCAGTGACCTTGCAGCCTGTCCAGCTTGTGCCCTGGCCGAGTTCAGGGAACTCACTCCTTATCCCTGCACCCTATGAATTCTCGTTTCAGTTACTAGAATCGAGTGGCGGTGCCTTTAGCAGGTTCAACTCAGATGGGTTTTCTGGGTGGATACAGGGTCATGGGGCAAGGGAACTGGTAGGGGTGGCCCCCAGGCTTTACGAGAGCGGATGATGGTAGGTCAGCTTGCGATCTGACGTCCCACCTCTGGAGGAAGTTCCAGCACCATCTACTCATCTCTCTATCTTTCCACTTAATACTTCTGTAGCCCTTTAATTTGCCATGCATCAGAATTACCCATGAAATATTCATTAAACATTGACTCCTGGGCCCCACCCTGGCACGGTTGGTGACACTGTGATGACTCCCCTGGGGGCAGCTCCTGGGCCTCCTTGGGCCTCCAACCCAGACGTTTCAGCATCTTACACAGGACATTATTCCATGGGCATACCTGGTTGATGGTGATAAAATTCAAAAGATGCTATTGTGACTTACCGAGAAGGGGGAATGGGGAAGGAGAGGGGATACTGCTTTACACAGGCTGTGACCTGTAGAAGAATCTGGTACTGAACTGAACTGAACTAGTAATCAACACTATCTGTGTGAAGCCCTTAACTTGCTTCAGTCTAGCTGGCCATGCCTCACGTGAACTCCCTTTTCCTGTCTCACCCTCGGGCAAGTCTTCCCTTTGCTTCAGTATGGGATGAATCTGTAGGCATGGGCGGAGATGTTACTTCCTGTTATTTACTTGTTGAGCTGACTTCCGGCAAGATACTTCATCTCTCTGAACCTTCACCTTCCTTCTGGGAAAAGGGAAAAGAACCTTTCCACACTTTCACTGAAAACTTGTGAGGTTTAAACAGGAGAACTACATTTAAACAAACAAACAAACAAAGCCCTAAACTGATGTTTGACAGAAGCAGGTTTTCAGTGGGCTATTCTTTTCTTTTATAAAATGTCTGGATTTTGTTAATGAGCAATCATTTAGAGTTAGAAGATATTTGAAATACTTTCCTTTCTGGTCCAAGTGTGTGCCTCATGCCATGGTTCGTGACATAAGCCTGAAGTAATATTTAAAGGTGTGATTTTATTAAAAAAAAATTTATTTATTTGGCTGTTAGGTCTTACTTTCAGGGCTCTAGAGCACATGGGCTCAGTAGTTGTAGCGCAAGGGCTAAGCTGCCCTATAGCACATGGGATCCTCGTTCCCCGACCAGGGATCAAACCTGCATTGCCTGAAATGGAAGGTGGATTTTTAACCACTGGAGCATCAGGGGAAGTCCCTAAAAGTATGATTTGAATAATGTCCTTATTAAACAGTAATGACACCTAACCTGTACTGCAGGCTGACTCTGTGCCTGGCACTGTCCTGGGTGACACCTTTGATCACTCTCATCCTGTAGATGAGGTGATGGAGGCAGTGGGCAGTTCAGGATCTGCCCCAAGTCACTCATTGTGCTGGAACTCACGGCAGGGAAGGATGGGACATGGAACAACCAGGCACGTACTCGGGCCTGGGGAAAGCAGTTGGCAGGTGTTTAGAGGAAAGAGCGAAGATCCCAAAGTCAGCATGCTAGTGATTTAAACAGGATGGGTGCTGCCAGGGCACAGAATTTTCATTCAAGCACAAATGATTCACGAGTGGAATAAAAAGGTAGGCTTTTGGGAGTTCTCCGGCAGTGCAGTGCGTAGGACTCTGCGCTTTCACTGCCAAGAGCCTGGGTTCAATCCCTGGTTGGGGAATGAAGATCCCACAAGCCTTGAGGGGCAGCCAAAAAAAAGTTTTTTTTGGTTTTTATTAAGGCAGGCTTTTGTTATTTAGAGGCACTTGCTGAGAGGCTCAGCCACAAGGTGGAACACAGGCAGGTGGACTTAGCCTTGGACAGCAGTGCCTTGGCACTAGCTGGGGGCTACAGAAAAAAGAGAGAGGCAGAGAATCCCCTGTAGAGAGACAGCAAGACTCCATCTTCTATGTGGCTCTGTAATCCTGAGAAACCGTGCTTAATATTATTGCAGAATACTTTTGGATGACACTGGAAAGATCACGTGACCGGGTGAGATGAGAAATTTCTGGATTTGGGCGAGTAACTTTGTTCATCTACAAAACAAGGGAAAGAAACCTCAACAAGATTCAGGAAACTCCAGGCTGGTAAGCCTGATTCAGTGTCCAGAAAAAGATACAAAAATTCTAAAATGGATCGTTAAGTAGCCACTTGTTGTTTGTTGCTTAGTCACTAAGTCGTGTCCGACTCTTTTGTGACCCTCTGGACTATGGCCCACCAGGCTCCTCTGTTCATGGGATGTCTCAGGCAAGAATAACTGGAGCAGGTTGCCATTTCCTTCTCCCAGGATCTTCCCAACCCAGGGATCGAACATGTGTCTCTTGCACTGGCAGGCTGATTCTTTATCACTGAACCACTAGGGAAGGCTGAAATTACGGCAAAGTTGTGTCTAACTCTGAGATTCTATGGACTGCAGCATGCTAGGTTTCCCTGTCTTTCACTATCTCCCAGAATTTGCTCAAATTCATGTTCACTGACTTGGGGATGCTATCTAATCATCACATCCTCTGCAGCGCCTTCTCCTCCTGCCCTTAATCTTTCCCACCATCAGGGTCTTTTCCAGTGAGTCAGCTCTTGGCATCAGGTGGCCAAAGCACTGGAGTTTTGGCTTCAGCATCAGTCCTTCTAATGACTATTCAGGGTTAATTTCCTTTAGGATGCACTGGTTGGATCTCCTTGCAGTCCAAGGCACTCTCAAGAGTCTTTACAGGCATCATAATTTAGAAGCATCAATTCAGCCTTCTTTATGGTCCAGTTCTCACATCCATACATGACTACTGGAAAAACCATAGCTTTGACGACCTAGACCTTTGTTGCCAAGCTAATGTTGCTGCTTTTTAATATGCTGTCTAGGTTTGTCATAGCTTTTCTTCCAAGGAGCTGTGCTGTGTTGTGCTTAGTTGCTCAGTCATGTTCGACTCTTTGCGACCCCATGGACTGTAGCTGGCTAGGCTCCTCTGTCCATTGGGATTCTCCAGGCAAAAATACTGGAGTGGGTTGCCATGCCCTCCTCCAGGGGTTCTTTCCATCCCAGGTCTCTTGCACTGCAGGCGGATTCTTTACCATCTAAGCCACCAGGGAGGTGTCTTTTAATTTCACGGCTGCAGTCACCATCTGCAGTGATTCTGGAGCCCAAGAAAATAAAATCTGTCACTGTTTCCACTTTTTCCCCATCCACTTGCCATGAAGTGATGGGACTGGATGCCATGATCTTAGTTTTTTGAATGCTGAGTTTCAAGCCAGCTTTTTCCATTTTCCTCTTTGACCCTCATTAAGAGGCTCTGTGGTTTCTCTTCACTTTCTGTCATTAGAGTGATATCATCTGCATATCTGAGGCTGTTGATACTTCTCCCAGCAATCTTGATTCCTGCTTGTGATTCATCCAGCCTAGCATTTCACATGATATACTCTGCATATAAATTAAAGAAGCAGAGTGACAATATACAGCCTTGACATACTTCTTCCCCAATTTTGAACCAGTTAGTTGTTCCATGTCTGGTTCTAACTGCTGCTTCTTGATCAGCATACACGTTTCTCAGGAGACAGGTAAGGTGGTCCAGTATTCCCATCTCCTGAAGAATTTTCCACAGTTTGTTGTGATCCACACAGTCAAAGACTTTGCATAGTCAGTGAAGCAGAAGTAGATGTTTTTCTGAAATTCCCTTGCTTTAGCTATGAAACACTGTATGCTGGCAATTTGATCTCTGGTTCCTCTGCTTTATCTAAACCCAGTTTGTACATCCGGAAATTCTTGGTTCGTATACTGCTGAAGTCTAGCTTGAAGGATTTTGAGCATAACCTTACTGGGGTGTGAAATGAACACAACTGTACAGTAGCTGGAACATTCTTTGGTGTTGTCCTTCTTTGGGACTGGAATGAAAACTGACCTTTTCCAGTCCTGTGGCCACTGCTGAGTTTTCCAAATTTGCTGGCATATTGAGTGCAGCACTTTCACAGCATCATCTTTTAGGATTTGAAACAGCTCAGCTGGAATTCCATCACCTCCACTAGCTTTGTTAGTAGTAAAGCTTCCTAAGGCCCACTTGACTTCACACTGCAGGATGTCTGGCTCTAGGTGAGCGATCACACCATCGTGGTTATCCCAGTCATGAAGATCTTTGTTGTATAGTTCTTCTACGTATTCTTGCTACCTTTTCTTCATCTCTTCTGCTTCTGTGAGGTCCTTGCTGTTTCTGTCCTTTACTGTGCCCATCCTTGCATGAAATATTCCCTTGATATCTCCAATTTTCTTGAATATATATCTAGTCTTTCCCATTCTATTGTGGGCTTATTTTTCTCAAGCTGTGTTCTTGGAAATGCTCCTTCTCAAAAAGGGTATTGAAAGATCAAATATGCTAAAAATGCTCATATATAGCGTGTTTTTTTCTGAGAGGGAGATGGGGTGAACCTTCATGTCCAGGCCCATCTGACTACAGGGCTCTTGTTTTGAGAAATATCCCATAAACACTCATGGGACACAGCTGGGACAATAATGCACTTGGCACTGGGTGTTGATTTCAGCTGATATTTGCCAAAAAGTCTTTCACTGTGACTTTGCAGACAGTCAAACACAACAGCTTACAAAATAGTCCAGTGTGTTCCTATGGATTAGTGACCATTAAGTAGGCATATCCTGGACACACCAACGGTTTAAACAACAAACTGTTAAAGATCCTGAAGCTCTTCCTAGCAAATCAGTTTTTCTTTGATAAGACAATGCAAAATTGGGCAAGAAATACATCCAATGACAAAAATCAACATTCAGGAAGAACTTGATAAGCTGACGTGATGAAGCACCATGATGGGAGCAACACAGCGGCCTCAGGACTGCAGTGACACAGATGGAAAGTTTTCCCCTTTCTCTGGAGGAAATAGTTTTTTTGCATATGGATACTCAGTTGCTGGGCATCATTCGTGTTGCTTTTTGTTTTCAGACCTTTTATTTTATATTGGAGTATAGCCAATTAACAATGTTGTGACAGTTTCAGGTGCACAGGAGAGCGACCCAGCCGTACAAATACAGGCTTCCAGTCTCCCTCAAACTCCAGAGGGAATTCTTTTATTACAATTGCTCTCCTTTGTACTTCTGCAATCCCCAGATCACTGCTTTGCTTTCCAAAGGGACTCCATAAATGAAAAGAGCCAGGATCAGACCTGCTTGTATGCATCTGAGCTGGTGGATCCTCTGGACAACGTCTTTAAATAACAAAAGGCCCCTCATTTGTGTGCAGACTGTAAGATTTTATCATCTCGAATGATAACACATCTGTATATAATTACTCAATGTCTAGGCCAACTGGTACCTTCCTCTTCCCTCTGTTCCTCCTTCTCTTCCTCCCTCCCCATGTTTAAAGAAACATCAAGCATGGAGGCACTCTACTAGACACTGGGGTACGTGTGCCTCATATGTGGGGGACTGTGTTGAGGTTCTGGTGCCATAATTCATGAGGAACCCTAAAACTATCTTGCTGAGGACAGTGATGGGGTTGCCAAAGTCTTCCTACGATGTGTGAAGGAACTGGAGTGTGCAGCCTGGGAAGGAAAGGCGTCTAGCAGAGGCCATCAGGGCTCGACCTTTGCTGGGTGGTCTTGGGAGGCCTGAGACTTGCTGAGGGAGCCCGAGAGGTCAGAACAAGCACACTGGAGGTGCGTGTGTGTGGGGAAACCTTAGCCCTCTGGACGGAAGGACTGTCCATCAGTCCCTTGGGTCTAGGAGTGAACAAGCTGCCTCAGAAGGTGGCGGTCTCCTTCCCAGCATGAGGCTCAGTCAGTCAGGGATGAACTGGAGTTTGAGCTGGGTGATAATCTCCAAGGAGTCTTTCAGCTGGCACACTCAGTGGGAGTCTCTAAAGCCACTTAAGATGCTCAGAGGAGGGAATTCCCTGGCGGTCCAGGGGTTAGGACTCTGCTTCTACTGTAGGAGACACAGGTTTAGTCCCTGTTTGGGGAACGCAGATCTCACAAGCCTTGCAGCATGGGGACCCACCACCACCACCCACGTCCAGAAAAAAAAAAGAGGGTGATCAGAGGACACAGAACAGCAGATGGTGCATCTCAAGACTCACCGTCAATGGTTGTTTGCTCACAGACAGGCTCACTCCATTCTCCAGCTTTGTTCCGATCAGGAAGAAACCCTCGAACTTGAACACAATAAGTTGTCTGTGACTCAAGATTTCGGAGGAACTCGAAGTCATACTGACCAGAAATTGAAAACTAGTAACAGAGACAAAAATCAGAACATGCCTCAGCAGTGAAGGGACATTTCCCACCGCCCCACCCCACCCCGCCACCTGCCACTTATTGGTTATAATCTTTACTTCAGGCTCAAAATAGGAGGATAAAGGAAGCAGATGCTCCTCCCACATCACCTCAGGTGACCCTGAGATCATTCTAAGTGGGGAGGAGGGGGAAGGGCAAGGACTGACCATGGTCCTGGCAAACTGCTTTCTTCCCTGAATTCCCTAGTTTAAATGATTTGCAAACCATCCCGCATTTTTTTTTAAAGATAAACCAGTTGTATGGGTTGAATTTTGTCCAAATTCTTACATTAAAATACTAACCCTAGTACTTTCAAAAGTGACTTGGTTAGACAGAAGGTCTTTTTAGATGTAATCACATAAATGAGGTTATTGGCATGGGCCCCAATCCAGTATGACTGGTGTCCTTAAATGAAGAGGACATTTAGACACAGGTGGGCACACAGAATGCCACATAAAGATGAAGGTGGGGATTGGGCTGATGCCTCTATATACTAAAGGATCCAAAATTGGCTAGCACCCACCAGAAGCTGGGTGGGAGGCCTGGAACAGATCTTCCTCTTGGTCCTTAGGAGGAACCAATCCTGCTGACACCTTGATCTTGGACTTCCAGCCTTTAGAACCTCAAGACGACACATTTCTGTCGCTTCATCCATCCAGTTTATGGTACTTTGTTACTGCAGCCCTGGCAAACGAACACACCAGCCAACTACAGTAAGACCCAATGTGATTTCTGGCCCTAGCTGCCTGGGGTTCTCCTCTGAATCACTTCTCCATTCACGCACCTGGGCTGTCCTCCTCGGGCGGCTCATCTCACCTCAAGGATATACACCATAGCCCGCCTCTGGTGAGGCCATCCCAGACTTATCTTAGTTTAATTTGAATATAAGTTATCGTAATTGATGACATGTTTCTGAATTTGAGAAACCAAAATAGTGTTGCAGGGAAGAACAAAATCTGACTCCACATCGGATCTGTTTCCTTTACTTTAACCTTTGCTTCCTATGAGGATACTATTTTGTTGTTCACTATGAGGATACTATTTGTTTTTGTTCACTACGAGCATACTATTTATACATAATGGCCTGCCTGGGGGTACCCTGCCCCTCTCCTTTACTATTAAACCAAAGTGTCTTTGTTCAGGATCCTGTCTACCTGTGAACAGCTGCCTATAGGAAGGAAGAAATGAACACATGCCCCCCCACCGCCACACCCCCAAGGTTGGCCATTCCAGGAGACACTTGCAAGATTAATAGCCTTTTTACTTCCTCACTTCCTCTCCCTCTCTATTCTATAAAAGAACCTGGCATCCAGAGCCTGATAAGAAGGTTATTTTTGACACATTAGTCTGCCATCTTCTCGGTTTTCTGGTTTTTCAAATAAACTCATGTTTCCTTGGCTCAATATCTTGTCTCTGATTTACTGGCTTGTTGTGTGGTGAGCGGAGTGAACATGGACTTGGTAACAATAGTTTCCAGCAAAATAAAGGGAATTAAAAGAGTACATACAGCTTGTATTTCCAGCATGGTTACAAATTCCTTATAAAAGGGCCTTATGAAAAATTTGCCATGTGAATAGGAGTTTCAACAGAAACTGAGCAGAGACTCTGTTTTTACTTTAGTAATTGTTTACTTTTCTTTGGGTGCTGGGCTTGCTGACAGCTTGTCTCTATTCTTTTGTTGTATGAGAAGCTGAGCTCACTGAAGGCAAGAACTGGATTTTACCAATTGAAAAATGAAGAGTATAGTATAACTTCTAATGATTAAAAACAGAAATAAAACCAAAAATCCCTGGCTTTCATTTCCAGAAACCCAATATCTTGAAAACCTTACAATGCATTTTTTTTTTTTCAAGGCTAAACTCAGAGGCTGACACGTCAGAAGCAGATAGGGAAGAAATGTGAAGTCCTTTTTCTTTTTTAACTTCTGGACAGCTTCTTTTTCTTTTTTTAAAGATTTATTTACTTTCTTGCTGTGATAGCCTTTGTTGCTGTGCTCAGGTGGTCTCTAGTTTCGGCAAGCTGAGGCTGCTCTTCGCTGAGGTGAACGGGCTTCTCATCGTGGTGGCTTCTCTTGTGGAGCACAGGCTCTAGGACACATGGGCTTCAGCAGTTGTGGCAAATGGGTTTAGTTGCTCCACGGCACGTGGGATCTTCCTGGACCAGGGATGGAACCCATGTCTCTTGCATTGTGAGGCCGATTCTTAACCACTGGACCACCAGGGAAGCCCCAACTTCTGGTTTTATCTCCCTGCTGTCTCCCACCAAGAAGAAAGAACTTCTAGAAGCTTTTAATGTTTTTAGCTCAGGGACCTGAACTGGTGGCACTCTCTCAGAGACACCTGCATTCTAAAAGGGAACCATTTAATCCTATTTCTTTCAGGCTGCTGTAAACAGAATGCCAAAGACTGGGTGGCTTATTGAGACACATTTCCTTCACACAGCTCTGGATACTGGGAAGTCCAAGATGAAAGCACCAGCAGATCTGACCTCTCAGGAGGGCCTGCTTCCTGGTTCATAACTGGGTTTTCTTGCTGAGTCCTCCCCAAGGGGTGGAAGGGGTGAGGGAGCTCTCTGGGGCCTCCTTTAAAAGGGTGCTAAGATCTACCTCCTAATACCATCACACTGGGGACTGGATTTCAACACGTGAATTTGCAGGAGGGTGAGGGTGGGGATGGGGTAAAGCGACACAAACACTGAGTTGATAGCATGATAAACTGGCAGAGGTAGCCCTGCAGGCACTAGTGAGAGACACACTTGGGGGAGCACGCAGCCTTTCCAATACTCTGTATGTTCACACCAAAGTCTTCCATACCCCAGGCAGAAGGAAGGGACGAATGTGTAACCAGATGCCAGCCCTGAGGGCATATTCTAGATAAGAAGCTAAAGATAGACTGGGTTTTGCACTTCATGCCTGGGGCAGGAGGCACTCAGGCCCTGGGTAACTGTGGAATCTGATTCTTAGGATGGGGAACACATGTACACCCATGGCTGATTCATGTCAATGTATGGCAAAAACCACTACACTACTGTAAAGTAATTAGTCTCCAATTAAAATTAAAAAAAAAAATCACAGTAGGCTGCTAGCTTCAGGAGTTATCTTTGTATCTCAGAGTTTAGCAGGGATCCCTGCGTTCGACAAGTGATCATAAAACTTATTGTTCTGTATTGCTTCCTAGGCACATGTAATCCCAGGGTCTTGACCATAAGCAAAATCATCTCTCCTGTGAAGAAGGCAGATATCCTGTATCACTTAACGAAGCATTTTAAAAAACTGAAGTGTAGTTTATACACAACATCTTAATGGTTTCAGGTGTACAACAGTGTGATCTGATATTTGTATATGTTATGAATTGATCACAACGGAGCCTTTTTTGGGGGAAATTAACTTGAGATTTTGGGGGACTACATTGTAAGTAGATACAAATTTAATTACATTATTCCTCAGACAATACAGGATTCCCGGGTAGTTCAGCTGGTAGAAAATCTGCCTGGAATTCAGGAGACCCCGGTTCGATTCCTGGCAAGGGTTGGGAAGATCCACTGGATAAAGGATAGGCTACCCACACCAGTATTCTTGGGCTTCCCTTGTGGCTCAGCTGGTAAAGAATCCACCTGCAATGCAGGAGACCTGGGTTTGATCCCTGGGTTGGGAAGATTCCCTGGAGAAGGGAAAGGCTACCCAATCCATTATTCTGGCCCAGAGAATTCCATGGACTGTATAGTCATGGGGTTGCTAAGTGCTGGACATGACTTCACTTCACTTCAGATAAGACACATGGGTGACCTGTTCTTGCCAAATACATGAGCATTAGTGATTTAATGTAGAGGAGATAACATATATGTAACGTAACTTACATAACATATATGTAAGTCAGTTTAGGCCCAGAAACGACATTTGGCTCAGAAGCACTAAAAGAATTAAAGGTGATCAAAGATGAATGAAAATAGCATTTTAACCTGTCTACACAAGGGGAAGGGACTCTCACATATTGACCCGTAACACATTGTTCAGGCAATGGGACACGTTTACCTTTCTTTTTACTTTTTTTCATTATGTCATTAAATTTCTCAACAATCCTGTGAAGTAAGTGATTGCTGCAGCTTAGATGCATCAGTCATGTCCAACTCTGTGCGACTCTATGGACTGCAGCCTGCCAGACTTCTCTGTCAACAGGATTATCCAGGCAAGGGTACTAAGAACGGATTGCCATGGCCTCCTCCAGGGGGGCTTCCTGACCCAGGGATCGAACCCAAGTCTCCTGCATTGCAGGCAGATTCTTTATTGCTGAGCCACCAGGGAAGCCCCAAAGTAGGTTATTATCCCCACTTTATTAATGAAATGGGTTATATGCCCATTTTGCAGACCTGAGAAGCTGAGGTCAAGAATGTGACCAGAGTCACACAGTGGCAGGGGCAACATGCCAGCAGGGTCTTTCCACTCCCAGCTCATGTTTTGAAAGGCATTGTTCCTGAAAGAGGAAGAAAGCAATGGGGAGAGGTGGGGTCAGTCCTATAAAAGGTGACGCCCACCATTCATCCAGGGCTGGGGCTGCCCTGACCATGGACTTGACTGTTCTGTGGTGTATGTGGGCCCTCATGCCATGAAACAGTAGTCATTCACTGGTCACCTGATTCTGGTGACCCCAAGTTCCCCCAGCCAGCTGCTGAGTCAGCTTGGCCTTCTCCAGCAATTTCCCTCTGGGGAGAGAAAGGCTTGTTCTCCTGCACCAGACCACCCAGGAAGTCTGCCCTTGAACCCCGGGAAGTGTGACCAGACACACCAGTCACCCCCAGAATGGGTAGCTTCTGGAGCTCAAAGGACCAGGCCTGAGAGCCTCTGGACCATAAGGTGCTGCCACCTGGCAGAGCTTTTCTCCATCATTATCACCTCCAGCCATGCTCCAGCTGAACAAAGGACAGGGAGTTGACAGCTGCAATGTGCGTGATTCACTGCACTTACCTTTTCATCAGAGCCATTTTTCCAATATTGCACATGATAAGTCCATGAGTTATAAATGTTCCTCATGGTCCACGGTTCAGGTTCATTCTCGATTCTTGGGGCAAAGAAACGCATATGTAAAGAATTAGCAAGTGCTTCTACTTGCATTCTGGGAGGTCCGATAGTGGCTGAGGATGAGAACAAAGCAAAATGACAATCAAAATTCACATGTTAAAAACATCAACATATCAACATTTACTTTTCTTAACTGGGCAGACCAACTGGGCTACTGAAATACTCTGTCCTTGATAAACCACTGTGGTGATGTTGACCGATGTGGCTAAGAACAGTTAGATTTTGTTTCTTAAAACAAACAAAAAAAAATCTTTTTACCTTTGCCTTTATTAATCAGGTTTGGTCCTTTTATATTTATTGTGATTTCTGATATATTTGCAATTACTCCAACTACATTACTTTGTGTTTTCTATAAAGACTGCTTTTTTTGTTTTTAATGGCTCATTCCTGTCCCCTCCTCCCTTTTATTTATTTATTTTTTTGGTTGGGTTGAGTTTTCTTTATTTCCAGTGCTGGGTTGGAAGCAAGAGATGGAATTTCTATTTTTAGTGTTTAACCTATATAATTAAACCACTTTCCAACAAATACATTTTCCAGCGAAGTCTGAAACTACTCCCCTCTCCCCAAAGCTCTTTTACTAGACATTCACATGATGGGCTCCTTCAACTCATTTGGGTCTCTGGCCAGTTGCTGCCACCTCAGAGAGAACTGTCTCACCATGCTATGTAAAGAGCAGCTCCCACCACTCCCTGTCCTGGCATCTTACTGTATTTTCTTTAGAGCCACGGTCACTGTCTGTCATAAAATATGTATCTGTCTATTTATCGTCTGTCTTCCCAACTGGAATGTACATTTCACCGGGGCAGGGGTTTTTGTCTTGTTCACCACTGTAGCTTTAACACACAGTAGGTGCTGTGGCCTCAGCACACAGTAGGTGCTGGCACACGGAAGGTGCTCAATAAGAACTGTGGAATGAATCATAAATGGCCCCTGGCAATCATGCTGTTTGAGTTATACCTGGTATTCTTGTCTGGCGACTGTTACATTTGGGGGACTGCGAATAGGCCTGGGTTAGCATTCTACCCTATTTCTACTCTGCTAGAAGCTGAAGACCAGATAAGAACATTCATCATGTTTTACCGAAGCAAGTATAAATAGGTTCCTGTGACATTTTGAAGCACTCTCCCATCATATAAACTTCAAGAGGCAAATATCGGATGCGGGGTTGTCATTGCTGAGAGCCCTGCCACAGAGGAAGCCTGGGTGTGGATTCCTGTGCTGCTTGCTCATCACCCCTGTGACCTTGGGACAAACCGCATATCTACTTATATTTGGCATCAGTTTCTAAAGAGAACTTCCATAAATGGGCCCTAGGATAGGATTTGGAACCAGTCAGGAACTGGTAAGTCTGCTCAGTGCAGGAGCAGAAACCTGTACTATGTTTTTTGCCTTAATGCTGATTCTGGCCTGTCTCTCCCACAAACTCCCTTAAGGTCACAGCCCTCCTAGTTACAGCCCCTTTGGTCCTCATCCAAGGCCATCCACTTGGTGGGCACTCAAAGAATTTCTGCCCATGGGCCAACCAAGGGGGAAATAATCAAGGCAGGGTGATGACATTACAATGAGATGAAAACGAAGGGGGCTTACTGTCATCCACAGGACAGAAGGTGATGTTTATCCAGTCTGAACTCTCATCAGCAAATTCAGCCCTGACTCTCAAGGTGTGGTCACCATACTTGGAAAGACTTGAGAAATCGCATTCCGTCGACAAAATACTTGTGCATCTATCCTGGAATTTCTTGTAACTACAAAATCAGAAAAAAAAAAATAATGAGAATTCTATTTGGGAAATTAAAACAGAAGGAGTCTTGTTCAGGCTTCAGAAGCAGGAACGAAGGCCCTTGACCTTGCTTCTGACCTGCTTGGACACTGCTTGGATTCCATGACTGCCCATAAGCACAGCTAGTCAGTTTAGTTCAGTCGCTCAGTCGTGTCCGACTGAGGACCTTGGAATTCTTGAGCTTCTGGTGAAAGTGAAAGTCACTCACTTGTGTCCGACTCTGCAACCTCGAGGACTATACAGTCCATGTTATTCTCCAGGCCAGAATACTGGAGTGGGTAGCCGTTCCTTTCTCCAGGGCATCTTCCCAACCCAGGGATCGAACCCAGGTCTCCTGCATGGCCGGCGGATTCTTTTCCAGCTGAGCCACCAGGGAGCTCCTGGAGGTCTGGCCAATCACTCCCGGTGGCTGGGAGCCTCAGTCTCAGTCTCTCTGAGGTTGTCATTGCATATGTGCATTTTCTAAACTCTGCTCCATGGGACCGTAATGATCCTTGACGTATCATCAAGACTTTCAAAAATAATCCATCCCATGGTCAAACAATCTGGGGCAAAAACAAGGTGAAACATGAATAGATGTCTCTTCTCAACAGAATTTCTCAGAGCACGTGTCTTTCCAAAAAGGGGTTGCTGCTGCTGCTAAGTCGCTTCAGTCGTGTCCGACTCTGTGTGATCCCATAGACAGCAGCCCACCAGGCTGCCCTGTCCCTGGGATTCTCCAGGCAGGAACACTGGAGTGGGTTGCCATTTCCTTCTCCAATGCATGAAAGTGAAAAGTGAAAGTGAAGTCACTCAGTCGTGTCTGACTCTCAGCAACCCCATGGATTGTATCCTACCAGGCTCCTCTGTCCATGGGATTTTCCAGGCAAGAGTACTGGAGTGGGTTGCCACTGCCTTCTCCAAAAAGGGGTTGAGTATTCAACATATTTGACCGAGAAAGCGTCCCTTTTTGATTATGTATCTCTGAAAGTTGTGGGGCATAGTTTGTGAAATGCTGATATACACACATTAGCCAAAATAGGTATATAACAACGATTTCAAATAATGCCCTATATGCGACTATGGCTCAATCATGATGGAAAAATTATTAAAAAAAAAACCTCACTGACCTCAGATCTCCAGGCCAACACCCAGAGGGAGGGTGGCAGAAACATGGTGTGGAAGGAAAGGGATGTAACTTAACCTCATAATAGCCTCAGGAACTATAATCAGTGCCACCTGATGTAAGGAAATCCAGGATCTTGTCTTGCAAAAAGTAAGAATTTTGTCTGATTGGCACCTTCCCGTCTTGGTGCCAAAACAATCTAGCTGCTCTCAGAGGTGACAGTGAAGGTGATAAAAATAACAACAACCAACATTTGTCAAGCATGCAGGTGTCCAACAGTGTGCTATTTCAACAGTATTACCTCACTGAATTTTCACAGGAGGGCAGAAATGACATCACACTTATTCTACAGACAAGGCACAGGGGTGGGAAGTCTAGAAACTCGCTCATGGAACTCAGGTCTGCTTGACTTCAGAGTGCTACCTGCACACTCCACCCGACTCTTAGGAGGCAGAGATAGTTGGGCTTACAGTCTGCTTTTTTTACTGTCTGTTCACTACATAGGCCACAAACACTTTTTCAATCAATGAACTTTTTATAGCTGCTTAACATCCCATCATTGGGAAAATCCAGGGGTCATTCCTTGAAGGGGCTTTTCCCACATGTGGCCATTTCTTCCATACATTTAAACTAATGCATCAATTGAGTGGAACACAGTCTTTCAACAGTTATTTTGCAGCGACTTCCCTTTCATTAGGTTATTTTTTAATAGTATCTACACATATTTTTCTTTCCATTAAGTAGTTAATATGATCTGTTCCCTGTATTTACACCTGGTTGTTTTAGATGTTTCCATATTAAAATCACCAGTACAGTCTCTGAAGCCCCACCCTTGGCCACCCCTATGCAATGCACACAGACAATGAGAGCTTGTGCTGTGTGACCACTCAGGCTGAATTCTAATCAAATGTTTTCTAGAGCCATAGAAGGGTAAACACATTTTTCAGGGTCAAATTTCTTCCACACCCAGCGTATGTTTTGTTTTCCCCAGCAGAGGCCCGGCTTGGTCTGCACCTCTATGCTCAGGAGACTGGAATCCAGGTTTCACTCTGAGCTATTGGCAGCTCTCATCTAAAAGACAAACATCTAAAACCAAACACTTCTACTCCGATGGCAAAGAAACAAAGAACAGAACAATAAGAAATACACTACAGGGAGAGAGAGAGACAGAGAGGAAAGTTAATTTTCCACAACAAAACCCCCAGTGCTATCAAGACAGAGCGGAGAAAACACAGAGATGAAACTAACCAATCAAAGCTAGAAAATACACAGCAGGAGAAAAAAATGAAGTCTCCGGCCGACCCGTCTTAGGTCCTTGGGGAGACTGACAGGACTGGAACATGGACTGAGATGCCAGGACAGCATCACAGGTGAGCCTGCCAAACCTCGGTGCTGTGCTGCAGCGATGCAAACGGTCACCCTTGCTCTCATGAAGCACACCGTGACATATCGAGGGGCGGAAGGCATTACGGAGCACAGAGACACTATCAGCTCAGGCAGTTCAGTTCAGTCGCTCAGTCGTGTCCGACTCCTTGCAACCCCATGAATCGCAGGACACCAGGCCTCCCTGTCCATCACCAACTCCCGGAGTTCACTCAGACTCACGTCCATCGAGTCAGTGATGCCATCCAGCCATCTCATCCTCGGTCGTCCCCTTCTCCTCCTGCCCCCAATCCCTCCCAGCATCAGAGTCTTTTCCAATGAGTCAACTCTTCACATGAGGTGGCCAAAGTACTGGAGTTTCAGCTTTAGCATCATTCCTTCCAAAGAAATCCCAGGACTGATCTCCTTTAGGATGGACTGGTTGGATCTCCTTGCAGTCCAAGGGACTCTCAACAGTCTTCTCTAACACCACAGTTCAAAAGCATCAATTCTTCGGCGCTCAGCTTTCTTCACAGTCCAACTCTCACATCCATACATGACCACTGGAAAAACCATAGCCTTGACTAGACGGACCTTTGTTGGCAAAGTAATGTCTCTGCTAGAGACACTATGGCAGACCTTAAAAACTGGTGAATGTGGATATAGGCTATTTGGAAGTTTTCTGCATTACACTTGATATTTTGAAATGATTTGTTACTTGCGAATTATTTTGAACTAAAAAGTTAAAAAAAAAGTGTAAACAAAGGTGATCTTATTTATCTTTCTCCTTCTTCTCTGACTCAGCAAGCTCTGGATATGGTGGTAAAACAAGGAGTGTAGGATCAAAGCCCCTGAGACTCGCATCTCTCCCGGCTCACAGAGGGTGTGTCTGCACCCCCTCCCGGCTCACTGAGGGCAAGTATCTGCCTTTGTCCGTTTCTGAACCACACGGGAAGCAGGTGTGCAGCTCACTGCCCTTTGCCCTCCTGTTGCTGTTTTGCACCCGACACAGAGATGCGTCACCTGTAGCCCAGCTTGTGACATATGGTGGCAGGCCCAGCACAAGGAGAAACTGACAGGAAGGGCAGGTCCTGGGAGCTTGGTGCATCACTGAGGTCATACTCACCCTTCCTTCTTAAGCCTCTGCTGTCTTCAGAGGAGACAGCTTTCAACAGTCAGCAGCTCTCTTACAATTCAGTTTCGGGACACAACTCAGAGTAGCTGAGCACCCACTATGCAAATGATCTGTACCCCCCAGCACTGAGGTATGCAGTTTATAACCTAGGCGGGTGGGTGGTAAGCTAGCAAGGGGCTTCCTGCCTGCTTCGCATACCTCGGTTTTCTTGGATAGCTCCCACTTACAAACTGTTGACTTCGAGCAATATTACTCTGAGCCTCCCTGGTGGCTCAGACGATAAAGAATCTGCCTACAGTGTAGGTGACCTGGGTTCAATCTCTGGGTCAGGAAGATCCACTGGAGAAGGGAATGGTTACTCACTCCAGTATTCTTGCCTGGAGAATTCCATGGACAGAGGAGCCTGGTGGGCTACAGTCCACGGAGTGGCATAGAGTCGTTCTCGACTAAGCAACTAACACTCTCATTTTCAGCAATACTACTCTAATAACTGGAAGATGGTCTCATCATTGGCATTTTTCTCTTTAAAAAACATCAACAGTGACAAGCCTGATAAGTTCACATTGCAGCAAGCTGCCTTGGTGGCTGATGACACCCACGATCTATAGGCTAAAATGTCTGTCACACCATGAACCATCACAAGAAACAGGAGAAAGGATTTTACTGTCTGTTTTCAGGGAACAGAGCTTTCACAAGAATTCTGGGACAGAATGAAAAAGGCCAGAGGAAATGCTCTCCCTGGGTTGTTACGGTCACTTGGGTGACAGCAGTCAGGCTCTCTCCTTGGTCCAGCCCAGTGACCAGCCCTGCCAAGTGCCCTCCTGCCAAGAGTGGCCCAGACTTGCCTTTGGTACTGAGCTGTGAACGTCAGATTCCCCTTGGGAAAAGCAGGTGACTCCCATCGTAGAATATTCTTGAAATTAACTGAATTCATTCTGACATTTTCAGGAGGTGGGATCATTCCTAATGCTGTAAACATAAAGGGAAAAAAGTTGGCAACTCTCTTTCTCAAAATAGTTGTCCAAGAAAATAACCATGTCCAATACTCAGGTCATGTACTCTGTGGCTCAAAGTCTTCACATGGGCTTGTGGGAGAGGGAGACAAGCATTAGTGGTGCTAAGGAGTCTGGACTGTATTTGAAGAGAAGAAATTGCTAAGGGGAGAAGGACAGCAATAGAGACGTGGGGATGGATGAGGGTGACCTGGCATTTGGGTGGTGGTAGAAAGGTGTGAGGGCTTTCCAAGTGGCTCAGCAGTAAGGAATCTGCCTGCCAACGTAGGAAATGTGGGTTTGATCCCTGGGTCGAGAAGATCCCCTGGAGAAAGAAATGGCAATTCACTCCTGCATTCTTGCCTGGGAAATCCCATGGACAGAAGGAGCCTGGTGGGCTACAGTCCATGGGGTCGTCAGAGAGCAGGCCATGACTGAGTGACTGAAACAACAACAGAAAGGTGTAACGGGGTAGATTTAAAATCTATTTCCAGATGTATAAACTTTAGACTTCCTGATACGCTCGGTGTGAAGTAGATGTTAATATCCACTCCCTGCTTAAGCACCTTATGCTCTGACTGGGGCTGGGGGTGGAAATCAAACAACACTAAATATTCACTGGAAGGACTGTTGCTGAAGCTGAAGTTCCAATACTTTGGCCACCTGATGCGAAGAACTGACTCATTGGAAAAGACCATGATGCTGGGAAAGATTGAAGACAGGAGGAGAAGGGGATGACAGAGGATGAGATGGTTGGATGGCATCACTGACTCAATGGACATGAGTTTGAGCAAACTCCAGGAGACAGCAAAGGAAAGAGAAGCCTGGCCTGCTGCAGTCCATGGGGTCGCAAAGAGTCAGACACAACTGAACAAAAACAACAATTTTAGGATTTGCATTAGGTTTGAGATACTGAAGGATACATAAGTAGGAATGCCAGAGACAGCTGGATGAATAAGCCAGCTGTAGGCACAGAGGGTAGATTTGAGCTAGAGATAGAAATAGTTGTTAAACTTTTTAACAGAAAATGCCAAACATACACAGAAGTACAGAGAAGAGTATAATAACTGCCACCAGACCATCACCCAACTAGCCAACAGACAGAAATTTGAAAGTCATGAGTCCATGTTGTCCAGTCGCTAAGTTGTGTCCAACTCTTCTGCAACCCCATGGACTGTAGCCCACGAGGCTCCTTCTAATCATGGGATTTCCCAGGAAAGATTACTGGAGTGGGTTGCCATTTACTACTCCAGGGGATCTTCCCTGACCAGGGATCGAACCTACATCTCCTGCATAGGTAAGATAGATTCTTTACCACCAAGCTACCGGGGAAGCCCAGTGCTAGGTGTTAGCCCCTCCACAGTGTTAGACTCCTTGGGACCCCGTGGACTGCAGGTGGCCAGGCTCCTTTGTCCCTGGAATTCTCCAGGTAAGAATACTGGAGTGGGTTGCAATTTCATTCTCCAGGGGATCTTCCCCACCCAGGGACTGAACCTGGATCTCCTGCATTACAGGCAGATTCTTTACCATCTGAGCCACCAGAGAAGCCCAGAGCTGGTATTTAATGCCAGAGTTCTGCTGGCAGCCCCCAGAGGGGTAGTGTAGGAGAAGGAGAGAGCAGAGCTGGGTATAAACTTGGCTGATAGAGGTGGAGAATCCCAGGGACAAACAGCCTGATATAGGCGGGAGGGAAACCGGAGAATGAGAGATCCATCAGAAAGGAAGGAGGGATCCATAGTGTTATTTGAACCTGGGGAGACAGTTTAGAGGACTGCCCTGTAGCCCAAGTGGTAAAGAACCTGCCTGCGATGCAGGAGACCAGGGTTCAATCCCTGGGTCGGGAAGATCCCCTGGAGGAGGGAATGGCAACCCACTCCAGTATTCTTGCCTGGAGAATCCCATGGACCTCTAGAGAAGCCTGGCGGGCCCCAGTTCATGGGGTCGCAAAGAGTCGGACACGACTGAGTGACTAACACGCACACGCACACGCACACGCACACAGACACACACACACACACACACACACACAAGCCTGGCAGGCCCCAGTTCATGGGGTCGCAAAGAGTCGGACACGACTGAGTGACTAACACACACACACACACACACACACACGCACACGCACACGCACACACACACACACACACACACACAGAGGCAGTTTGGAGCAGGACAGGAAAGGTTTCACTGGATTTAGAACTCAGAAGCCCTAGAGCTGTAGGGGTTGAGGGGCAGAATTCAGACCTTGGCGTGCTGGGCCTAATGGCCCGCCCAGGAACTTAAGTCACTTTGCGCCTCTGGGGGTGCGCTGGGGGAGGGCGGGGGGGTCGCCTTTGGGGGTCAACGCTGCCCGGCGTCGTAGCCACGCCTCCCGCTTCCCGAGCGCGCTTCCTCCAGTCGGGACGCAGCGCCACAGGCATCAGGGTCCCAGCGCGGGCAGCCCCGGCGGTCGAGCCGACGCCCCGGAGGCTACCCAGCGTCCCCTCCCCGCAAACCCCTCACCTGACATCAGGAGGCAGCCGCCCAGCCAGCTCCGCAGGCTGCGCGCCATAGTCGCGCCGGGAGCCCGGGAGGGCCCTCAAGGGGGCAGCCCCGCAGACAGCCGCCGGGCACCGGGGCACACCCCCCAACCTCTTACGCCGGGGTCGCACGTACGCGCGCCCGCCTGCCAGCTCCGAGGCTGCTTCCGGGAACCGGGGGCGGGGCGGGGCGGTGCAGGGCCCGCCCCCGTCTGGGCCCCGCCCCTCGCACCCTGCTCCAGGGGCCGCTGTCACCCGCTTGACTGTGGCAGAAACAGAGGTGAAAGGGGACTTCTCGCCTGCGGGTGAGTGGAAAACACCGTTAGTAAAACAGGGTGCGAAACTGTACATGCAGTGTCCCCGATTACATTAGACGCATGCTTTGAAAGGAGCCCTCAAGTTGAATGAATACACTCCAGATAGTAAAGAATCTGCCTGCAACGCAGGAGACCCGGGTTTGCTTCCTGGGTCAGGAAGATCCCCTTGGCGAAGGGCATGGCCACCCACCCATGGAAAGAGAATTCCGTGGACAGAGGAGCCTGGGGGGCTGCAGTACGTAGGGTCTCAAAAGAGTCGGACACGACTGATAGACTAATACGGAGCCAACCCAGAGTTGATATCTGGATGGCGGGATTAAGGGTGGTGATGGTTTTTCTTCAGGTCAGTTCAGTTCCGTCGCTCAGTCGTGTCCGACTCTTTGCGACCCCATGAATCGCAGCACGCCGGGCCTCCCTGTCCATCACCATCTCCCGGAGTTCACTCAGACTCACGTTCATCGAGTCCGTGATGCCATCCAGCCATCTCATCCTCTGTCGTCCCCTTCTCCTCCTGCCCCCAATTCCTCCCAACATCAGAGTCTTTTCCAGTGAGTCAGCTCTTCGCATGAGGTGGCCAAAGTACTGGAGTTTCAGCTTTAGCATCACTATACAAGTTTTCTCCAGTGAACAGTTGTGGCCTCTATGATCGCCTCTCCCCCGCAAATAAACTGATTTTAAAGCACTCCGTTAGCAAATCTAGCTTGAGAGGATCTTCTTTACCATAACTCCCCTCTCCCCCCAGGGATAAGCGGCAACAGAGAACCAAGTTATTTACTGACCGGAATCGTTTCTCTCACAAGACTGCTGACAAAGGCTTAATTTCCTCCTTTTCAATGCATTATTTAACAGCAGGGTGATGTTGGAAAACCCAGAGCAGGGTAAGTACTAGGTGATGTAAGACACTGGCTGACTTCTGTGGCTAGAACATTCCACAGGAACACAAGCTCAGGGAGGCAGAAGGTCCCTTTGGCTCCCAGAGGCCACGAAGTAGTTAGAGGGAGGTTTGTGTAACCCAGAGATGCCAGGAGAACTACCCATCTGCTGCATATATCTCCTGTCTAACAAGAAACAAATATGGAGACATTTCCAAGTTCATATTAAAAAGTATGTTCTATTTTTTACCAACCACTGTACAAAATTATATCTTAAAATATGACACAGACCCTGTCCCTCTCCCTTATGCAAATGTGTCTCTATTGGTCACCTGTCTGGCACCAGAGTTATTGTGTGTGTGTGTATGTCTTCCTCACTCAGATTGAGGAGGGCTGGACCAGGGGCTGAGAGTTGAATTCTCAAGAGTGTAGGCGACACAATATCATCTAGGGGTGCCCCAGACTTGGTTGGGGCTTCCTTTTTTCCAGTCCCAACCCAGAGCATGTGCTTCTGTTTCCTCGTGCGTGTCCTTGCTTTCTAACTGCCCGCCCTCCCTTCTGTTTTTCTGTGGCTTTTCTGGTCTTCCCTCAAGCCTGTGGGGGAAAAAAAAAACCACTGCTGACTGCTCCTGCTATGAACCCTGCTGAATGTCTTCCTTTTCTCTCCCTACTCCACACTGACCCGATTTAATAATTTCCCAGAAATCTTACAGGGCCCCGGAACATTGCCTGAAAACCACAGGGAACTTTGTTCTTTACTCTGGGAAACATGATGCAGAATCATTAGACATCCATGAGAGGAAAGGGAACAGGCAGGGCATTTTCCCATCAGGGCAAATTGCCTTGAACAGGTTAACAATGCACTGAATAATAGCAGAATACTCTGTTTCCCACCTCCCCTCCCCCCAGAGTGAGAATTTGCATAGATGATGTCACCAGTCTCCTACTCCTCCCCAGGGAGAATACTCGGAGACCCCCAAAGGAGCAAGTGCAGGTGCTGGGGGTGGGGGGTGAGGCCCGGAGGCAGTGTGTGTCCAAGTTAATTAAAATTTTTCAGATTCACCTGTCTTACTATATACCCATCCCCCATGTCAACATCTGACTCGGAAGTGTCACTTTTATCAGAAAGAGCATCTTGGGGCCTCAGGCACTCCATAGAGGGGTCGGTGAAGGGCAGCTGGGTCCCTTCTTCACTGGCCACCAAAAGGCTTGATTCTGTCTCGTTGAGGTCCTCCAGCACGGCTGTGTCTTCTGGACGAGATGGGGACATTAGAGTGACTTCCGAGTCCTTGTCGTCCTCAAGGGCTCTCACGCACACAGAGTTCAGATTCACGTTGAAGACAATTCTGCCCTCAGACCCCTCCGTGGAGTCACTGTCCTCCTCGGAAGTGGGGTCCTGCCACAGAGTCCCTCTCATCTGGTAGCCCCCACTTGTGCCTTCCGACTGCCAGGGGCCGGGCCCTGGTGCCACGCGGGTCTCGGCGTCCCTCTTGGGCTCAGGCAGGTACGGCTCCTCAGCACTGGGGTCGCTGCAGTCCTCCAAGCTGCAGTCTTCCAAGCTGGCTGAAGTGGTGGAAGCTGGACACAGCCTGCCCGTTAGTCCGTGCTTGGTGTAACCGCCTGAATTTACGCGGGGAGCTGCTTCGTTTTCAATGTCACTTTCATCGTCATAATTATAATTCCACTCTTTCTTCTTCCTGGTGATGTGAATGACTTCCACGGTAGCCATTTTTTCCAATGGAGGCAGCTCAGGAAACACCCAGACTGACAGTTTATAAAAATTCTTTAAAAAAAAAAAAAAAAAAGAGAATGATCAGTCCTGAGTGTTTGTTCTCTCTCTTTTGGACATCATAAAACTTAATAGAGTTAACTAACTGCATAGAGATGGGAAAGGTGGTCATGAAGACGATGACAGTAAGTACAAAAACAGCAGACAGTTACACAGGATTTACTGTTTGTGGAGTACTGCTTTTAGTAAACTACACATTATAATTCATTTCATCCTCACGACTTCTCTATGAAGTAGGCTTACTAGTCTTGCTCCACTTTACAATGCAGAGAGGTTAAGAAACTTGCCCGAGTTTCAGGGAACACTCACTGGTGGAGGCTGGGTTTCAAACTAGGAGGCTGCCTTCAGTAGAGACTGGCCCACTCCTTCCCACTGCTGTCCCCTTGCTGCTTCTTGCTTGTTAGGGGAATCTATCCATCGATAGTTTTGATAGATGGATAGATTCCAACTGGATAGATTTCACCTCCGGATTGCTGACATTCTTATGGGTGTCAGGGAACTGTGAGTAAGGAGAGATTCTAGGGAGCTGATCCCACTGGGGTCAGAGCTCCCTGGACTGGAGGACCTTAGAGATGCAGGTGACCCCTAAAGGGTCAGAGCTGAGAAGGAACAGAGAGACTGGAGGTTGCTCTAACCCAGCACCTCCCGGATACAACAGGTGAGGTGGCCTAAGGAGACCGGCTACAGTGGGGTCATGGTGAGGAGGGTGGTCTCGAGCTTCCCTTTGCAGACCGTGAATCATCATTAGCATCCTTCTCCTTTTTGTTGTCTTGCTCAGGCTGCCCAATGTGACAAGCCTACTTTTCGTGGACTCTATTCAGATGCAGCCTTAGGATGAACCATTCTATTGGGTTGTTTTGTCATTTTTCTTATTTATTTATAGGGGCTGTTTGTATAACCTTGGGCTTCCCAGGGGGCCCTAGTAGTAAAGAACCTGCCTGCCAGTGCCGGAGACAGAAGAGATGCGGGTTCGATCCCTGGGTTGGGAAGATGCCCTGGAGGAGGAAATGGTAACCTGCTCCAGTATTCTTGCCAGGAAAATTCCATGGACAGAGGAGCCTGGCAGGCTATAGTCCGTGGGGCCACAAAGAGTTGGACACGACTGAGTGACTGAGCACTTATATAACCTAGATGCTAATTATTTGTTGATTGTTTATGCTGCATGGACTTTCCCCTAGTCTGTGGTTTAACGTTTTACTCTTGTTATGATGACATTTAATGGAAAGAGAATTTCCATCTTAATTTAAGAAGGTATATCAATTTTCTTTCTCCATGGTTTCTGCTGAATCTTCCTTACCTTTAAGTATGATTCCTATATGCCCTTCTAAAACTTTTAATAGTTTTGCTGTTCATATTACAGTCTTTAATATGCCTGAAATTGATGCTTGTGTATGGTGTGAGGTAGGAATCTGATTTCATTTTTCCCCACATGGGTAGCATTTACTGACCTCAATCCTTTCCCCATAGCAATTCCTACAAAACCCTAAGCCTAACCTTGTTTCCACATATGTGAGTCTGTCTTTGGGCTCCCCATTTGACTAGATCTTTGTTAATGCCTTTCAACAAGGTTTGATAATTTTCTCCACAATGGGCTTGTGACATTTTCTGTTAGATTTCTTCCTTAAGTACTTTAAAAAATATTTTTTATTACTATTGTAATGATGTTTTAAAAACTGTATGATTTCACTTAAATTGCATGATTCCATTGAACTGTATGATTCTAATTTCAAAACCAGGTAAAACTAATCTACACTGTTAGAGTGTAGAGAGCGGTTATCCTGGGCATGGGCAGTGACTGAGAGGTGGAAGAGAGACTTCTGGAGGGGGTTGGTCATGTTTTCTTTCTTGATCTGGATGTGACTTATGTGGGTATGTTGAGTTTGTGAAAACTCAGTTTTTTGCTACGACTTGTGCACTCAATTTCTTGGATGTTGAAAAGCAACTTATAGAAAAACATATTTATTTTTAAGTGACTGTTGCTAGGGTATAAAAAGCAGCGTTTTTATGTTGATTACTTTGTGTGTAATAAACTTATTAGTCTAAATAAGTGGCTAATGTGGCTCAGCTTATTAGTCCTAATACTTCATCTCTAGATTCTGAATTTCTTACTTAGCCAGTCATATCATTTAATAATAATCATTGTCTCTACCCCCCATTTTTCAGACTTTAACCTCCATAAGGGCATCTTTTTTGTTTGTTTTATTCACATCTAGATCCCCAGCACCCAGCACCTGTGGATATGCAGTAAATATACAACACTTATTTGTTAAATGCAAAAGAGGAGGCGTAGGAGGAGGAAAAGAAGAGAAGGGGGAAGGCGGTGTGGGGAGAGGAGGAGAAAAGAAAAGACAGTTTAAAATTTTTAACTTCTGTTCTTCTTTAGACATACATACACAAGCATACTAGACCTACGGTGTTCTGTTTTACTATTCCTAGAGTTTGTACTTAAACACAGAGCAACACTTTTTACTGGAGAAATAGCAGACAGACACAAGGTAACAATGCTTGCTTTCGTTACTTGGAGATAACATAATAACTGGTATAAATATAACTGGCATATAATTTGGGCTCATTTTAAGGACAGGAAAAACCCAGGAGACCTGGGAGAAGGGTTAGTAATGAGTTTAGGTAATTCAGGCAGAAAGTCATCCAGGACATGATGGGTATAGTGCTAGAGGGTTTTATATCTCAAGGCTGCATGAGAAACATCAGTTGGAACGGGATTTATCTAAGAGCTCAAAGCGAAAGCTATACATGGCCAACGGAAGAGTTGGAGTGGAGGCTGAGAGTAAGCCTGCAACTGAACACTAACATAAAAAACTCAAAAAGATATACTGTTAAAGCTACAAAAGATTAAGTTATACTGATAGATTAAAAAAAAAACACGACAGGGATCACAGTATGGATAAAATCCAACACAGAGCCATTTACTTCTCATAAGCCACAGCCAAATGCCACCTAGGTTCAAATACTAATTCTAATTAAAAACTCCACAAGCACCCCTCCTCCCAAACAGTCCATCCCCCAACTCAACCTCAACACACAAGAACAAGGAAAAGAAGAGAATAGCAGTCATAACAAAGAATGAAATAATGCCATTTGCAAAGACTTGGATGGACCTAGAGACTATCATATTAAGAGGAGAAAGACATATTAAGTCAGAGAAAAGAAAAATATCATATACTATCACTTATTTGTGGAATCTGAAAAAAAAATGATACAAATGAACTTAGAGAATCCTGATGGGCTACAGTCCGTGGGGTCGCAAAGAGTCAGACATGACTGAGCGACTAACACTTTCACTTTACTTTTTCATTACTATATAAAAGTAGGTAAAAAATAAGGACTTATTGTATAGCACAGGGAACTATATTCAATATCTTGTAATAAGCTATAATGGAAAAGAATCTGAAAAAGAAATTATATATATTCTTTTTCAAATTCTTTAATATATATATTATTAAACTGAATCAGTTTCTGAATGCTTGAACACAGCATTGCAAATAAACTATACTTCAATTAAAAACATTTAAAGAAACAAAAGAATTAAAAAAAGACTATACTTTTACCACCTGTGGAGAGATATTTATTTGTGGCTATTTAAAAAATTAGAAGGTGAATGAGTTAAAACATAGAATATCTTCTAATGTAGAAGGAAATATCTGAATATCTTCTAATGTAGAAGGAAAGCGACAGGATAGGGAAAATGAAAAATGATGGACAAAGTGGTTGAATCAAAACATGTGAGGAGGTTTTAGAAATATGTAAAATCAATACCTAGACTTGGTTGAGTGCCAAAGATTCTGAGCAGGAAGAATATGCCTCATGAAACACAGAGAAAACACAAGACAAAGTGGCTGGTTCCACTTATGAATAACACAAATAAGAGACCCCTGGGGGACCATTATACTATGATAATGAATAAAAGTAGAGAAAAAAGATTAATCAATGTTGGCAAAGCTTTGGAGAAAGGTGTACACCGTGATGTTGACACTAGCATTATAAATTAGTTCTTTATATTTTCATATAAGATATATTCACTTTGTGTATATATTCCACATAAGTAATCCAAACTAAAAAGACAACCTGTATTAAAATGTTCATTGTGTTACTCCTAGTGGCCAAAGAAATGAAAGGAAAAGAAATAATGAAAAGGAAATCAATCCAAATGTCCAACAGCTGAGAAATGATTAAGGAAAAAGCAGACATTAATAACAATGGAACACTGTGACGATGGAAAATCGTATGTGGACAAAGTATGAAAAGAAAGTGGAAAATGCAGTATATACGTTTATAGGAATGGTAAAGAACCCAGAGTGGTACAACACCTGATGTTTTGAGAAAATGGGGTTTCTTCTATGAAGATATTTAAGTGTATAAAAATTCTTAAGTCAAAATGAAAAATAAAGGTAGAAATGAAAAAAAAAATACATACCAAAGCTTCGGGGAAATCATTTCTTAAGCATATATAACCAATCCGTTTCAGTACCATTACAGTGCTTACGCAGACAGCAGTTAATAAAAACAGAATAATTATTCCTCCTATTGTAGCAGGTTCTGATGACTCTGTCGATGAAAAATTAAATGGCTTTATTTAAAAGTAAATCCAGTGAACAGTCACAGTTGGGAACAATGTATATTAATCTGGTGGTGGAAGGGTTTATTATGGGGGCAAAAGTTGGAAAAACTACTGTTAAATATCAAAGAATGGAAAGTAATCCAAGTATACATTTTAAAAAAATGTTAAAATTCAGTTTCTAGAAGTAAAATTTCTTCCAGTTGATAATTATGCTCTATGACTGCATTGTCCAATAATGTGGCGGTTTAGCCACATGTGACCATTTAAATGTAAATTATCAAAAAAAAAAAAACCAAACTTGTTTCTGAGTCATACTAGCCAGGTCTCCAGAAGGAGTTGCAAAAGGGAGTTTGTCTGAAGATGACAACTGGGTCACTTGGAAGCTGGACTCTGGCCATGCCAGAACCCAAACTGGGGTGTGGTAGATCTTGTTTTGTCCAGTTATGAGTTCTCCTCCAGCTTCTTGTCAAAATGACTTTTCGAAAATTTCAATTTTCTGAATGTAAACAGCTTTTTCCTGTAAGTCCAACTAGGCTGAGAAGAAATCAATACTTATAGAATTAAGGCTGTCTTTAATATCCAGAAAAGCGTTTGTGAATATTAATCCAATAACCACAGCCTCAAGCAAAACAATACAAGAGAAAAACAACTAAAGACGGCTCATATCTTTCTAATGTCTTTTAAAAGGTTAAAGAATGGACAGAAAGAAACTCGGTGAAGATCTGAGCCCTTAGACGGCGGAAGACTCATGAACCCCTTTCGTTCCCATCAAGAATGAATGGGCCATCATCAAGAAAATTTACAAATAATAAATGCTGCAGAGGGTGTGGAGAGAAGGGAACCCTCCTACACTGTAGGTGAGAATGCAGACTGGTACAAACTTGTGGAGAACACTATGGAGGTTCCTTACAAAACTAAAAATAGGGCTACTACATGATCCAGCAGTCCCACTCCTGGTCATGTATACAGAGATATATGCACCAATGTTTATTATTTACAATTGCCGGGACACTGTGGCAACCTAAATGTCCATCCGCCGGGGAATGGATAAAGACGACTGTGGTGCATATACACAATGGAATATTCCCCAGCCATACAGAAAGATGAAATAGTGTCATTTGAGGCAACACAGATGGACCTAGAGATTGTCATACTGAGTGAAGTAAGTCATATAGAAAAAGACAAATACATGATATCGCTTATATGTGGAATCTAAAAAAATAGTGCGAATAAAACTCATTCACAGAACAGAATGGATTCACAGTGTAAAAAACTTATGGTTGCCAAGGGGGAAGTGGGAGAGGGATACCCTGGGATTGACATATACACATTACTATATATAAAGTAGATAACTAATAAGGACCTACTATAATGCACAGGGAACTCTAGTGACCTATATGGGGAAAGAATCTGAAAAAGAGTGTATATATACACGTGTATCATCGATTCACTTTGCTGTATAATATTACAAATCAACTATATTCCAACAAAAATTAGAAAAAAGAATGAATGAGGATGTGTCATGTCAATGGCAGTTATACAATCAGACCTAGTCATAAAGGCACACCTTTATAATACAAAATCCTCACATGCAGAGAGCTTACATTCCTGAAGAGGATTCTGTGAACCTACATGGAGGAGCAGTGTGATGTCACGGGATCTTGACCCATGTGTCCCACCCCTCTGAGTCACTTGAACGAGAATTTCTCTTTTGGCTCTGCTTCCAGGGAATGTAAGCATGACACCAGCCTATTTAAAAGAGACCCTATTTAAAAGGGACTTCCCTGGTGGCCCAGTGGTGAAGAATCTGCCTTGCCATGCAGGGGATGTAGATTCATTCAGTCCCTGGTCTGGGAAGATTCCACATGCCATGAGGCAACCACGCACTGCAACTAAGACGCAACGCAGTCACATTATATATATATATATATTCAAATTAAAGAGACCTACCAGATGTTCAAGCTGGCTTTAGAAAAGGCAGAGGAACCAGAGATCAAATTGCCAACATCCGCTGGATCATGGAAAAAGCAAGAGAGTTCCAGAAAAACATCTATTTCTGCTTTATTGACTATGCCAAAGCCTTTGACTGTGTGGATCACAATAAACTGTGGAAAATTCTGAAAGAGATGGAAATACCAGACCACCTGACCTGCCTCTTGAGAAACCTATATGCAGGTCAGGAAGCAGCAGTCAGAACTGGACATGGGCTAACCTAACTGGTTAGAACCAGTTAGGACTGGTTCCAAATAGGAAAAGGAGTGCGTCAAGGCTGTATATTGTCACCCTGCTTATTTAACTTAATAAGGCTATGGTTTTTCCAGTGATCACGTATGGATGTGAGAGTTGGACTGTGAAGAAAGCTGAGCGCCGAAGAATTGATGCTTTTGAACTTTGGTGTTGAAGAAGACTCTTGAGAGTCCCTTGGACTGCAAGGAGATCCAACCAGTCCATCCTAAAGGAGATCAGTGCTGGGTGTTCATTGGAAGGACTGATGCTAAAGCTGAACCTCCAGTACTTTGGCCACCTGATGCGAAGAGTTGACTCAGGAAAAGTTGACTTGGAAAAGACTCTGATGCTGGGAGGGATTGGGGACAGGAGGAGAAGGGGACGACATCACTGACTTGATGGACATGGGCTTGGGTGAACTCCGGGAGTTGGTGATGGACAGGGAGGCCTGGCGTGCTTCGATTCATGGGGTCGCAAAGAGCTGGACTGAACTGACTGACTAAACTGACCATCCTTTACCAGACATTACCCCTCCCCTGCCCTTTCTGCTTAATTTTTCTCCAGAGTATTATAGTATTATACTTAACCATCCCTTAACACAATGCATGTTTTATTTTTTTGAATCTTGTTCTTTTGTCTCTCAATGTAAGCTCTATAAACTAAGAAATTTTTATCTGTTTTTTTTCACTGCTGTATCCCCAGTATCTAGAAGAGTATCTGGACCATAGTGGGCCCCAGTAAACATTTGTCAAATGGATGAGGACACCTTTCCCTGGGGAACTTACTGAAGAAAACTCAGCCGATTAGTTTAAGATTTGACAAAAGGGAGGCATTTCTCCATTTCTCTGGAATAAATCCCCCTTTATCAATACTGCTTTAAGATATCAGTGTTTCACCACTGATATCCCAGTAACTTAACTCTGGTTCTAGGTCATCCTTCAAGAATCCCCCACCATCCAAACCTACCTGGTCCCTGGGTTTAGCTGCTTGAGAGTGGCTCACATGGCCAGTTTACACAGTGAGAGGGGTCACATGATCTGAACCTACTTGGTTCCTGAAGTTTCGGACAAGAATTGTGGCATGAAATATTTGGATAGTGAGGCACACCTGTACCTTAACTGTCTCATGTAATGATAAAAGAACAGAGGCTGAAATATACAAAGTGATGTGTTTGCACCAAGGAAGCATGAAGTGACGGGCCAGCATGTTGCCATATGACCATTCTTAGCAGGTGAAACAGGGAAGAGTCAGGGGAGACACTGAATCATCAGAGCAAGGACGTCACCTTCCAGTGCCTTTGGTCAGGCTTAGGTTCACCTAAGGGCAGACTGGGTTTCAGCCAACCACTGTTGTCATGTCCTATTTCTAATCTGAGTTTTTATTGCTGTGATACTCTGATTTATAAGAAGAAGTACATGTTTGGTCTTTTTCCTCAATTCTGAAACCCTTAGAAATTCCTAAATAATAAGAGCAAAGAAAGTGAAAGGAGCTTTTTTTTGTTATTCAGAACAAGCCCCTCTGAACCTCACTTGGTTTATGTGAAACCTAAAATGAATAAACATAATTTGTGTCCTAACACCAAATCTCAACATCAACTAGATGTCCAGAGATTTGACTCGTTTCTGATAGGAGTTAGTGCAGAACCCACAGGGCTATCTATCAGCTTTGATGATTTGCTAGAATGGCTCAAAGAACTCATGAAAACAGTTTACTCCCTAGATTCCTGGTATGTTATAAAAGATTGTAACTCAGAAACAGGCAGAAGGAAGAGATACACAGGGCCAGGTATGGGGGATGGAGCTTGGACTTCTGTGCCGTCTCTGGGCAGGCCACCCTCCCAGCATCTCAGTATGTTCACCAACTTGGAAGTTCTCCAAACCCCATCATTTATGGTTTTTAAGGAGGACTCGTTATATAGACATAACCAGTTAAATTCTTGGCCACTGGTGGTCACTTCAACCTCTAGCCCTTCTCCTCTCCCCAGAAGTCAAAGGGTGGGACTGATAGTTTCAACCCTCTACATCACAGGGTTGGTTGCCAGGGGAACTTTCCAAATGTCAACGGATATGAACACCCACTGGTCATTATTTTCTTAGGAAGCCTATTGTTTTGCCCTGTGTATCTCTTCCTTTTGCCTGTTCCTGCATTATAATCTTTTATAATATACTAGGAATTGGTGTTAGGACACAAATTATGTTCATTCCGTTTGGGTTTACATTTTTATATAGAGCCATAGGCATGAAGAGACTATATGTTCAGTCGTGTCCAACTCTGTGCAACCCCATAGATGGCAGCCCACCAGGCTCCCCCGTCCCTGGGATTCTCCAGGCAAGAACACTGCAGTGGGTTGCCATTTCCTCTCCAATGCATGAAAGTGAAAAGTGAAAGTGAAGTCGCTCAGTCGTGTCTGACTCTTAGCGACCCCATGGACTGCAGCCCACCAGGCTCCTCCATCCAAGGGATTTTCCAGGCAAGAGTACTGGAGTGGGGTGCCATTGCCTTCTCCGTGTTCAGTTGCTAAGTCATGTCCAACTCTTTGCGACCTCATGAACTATGGCACACCAGACTTCCCTGTCCTTCACTGTCTCCCAGAGTCTGCTCAAACTTACGTCCAATTAGTTGGTGATGCCATCCAACCATCTCATCCTCTATTGTCCCTTTCTCTTTCCCTCAATCTTTCCCAGCATCAAGGTCTTTTCCAGTGAGTTGGCTCTTCAAATCAGGTGGCCAAAGGATTGGAGCTTCCGTTTCAGCATCAGTCCTTCCAATGAATATTCAGGGTTGATTTCCTTTAGGATTGACTGGTTTGACTGCCTTGCTGTCCAAGGGACTCTCATGAGTCTTCTCCAGCACCATAATTTGAAAGCATCAATTCTTCAGCACTCAGTCTTCTTAATGGTCCAACTGTCATATCCATACTTGACTACTGGAGAAACCACAGCTTTGACTATACAGATCTCTGTTGGCTGCTAGGTTGGTCATAGCTTTTCTTTCAAGGAGCAAGCATCTTTTAATTTCATGGCTGCAGTCACCATCCACAGTGATTTTGGAGCCCAAGAAAGTAAAGTCTGTCACTGTTTCCACTGTTTCCCCATCTATTTACCATGAAGTGATGGGACTGGATGCCACGATCCTAGTTTTTTGAATGTTGAGTTAAATATGGGCAAAGTTTTGCCCATATGTAACTGACATTATAAACATGATTTAAGTTAAAGCTGTGAAGTAGTTTTTCCTTTAAAATTGATCTGTGTATCATTTGATTCTGAGTAACACTGGTGAATAAACTCACATTGCCTGGAGTTCTAGCAAACACCAGGCACCTTGACATGTCAGCTGCTCATTAGTGGAGTTCACTTCATCTGCAAAGAAGTCATTGCACTTATAGTCACTCCCTTCTAAAGCTCATCTTATTTTGACTCTGGTAAATCAGAGCACTAAAGAAACTCTCACTGGGGTTGGGAAACTCAGAAAGGCTTCTGCTGGGAGCCAGCATGGGGAATCCTGCCCATGGCAAAGGTCATGAGGAAGGGGGCCTGGAAAAAAGCAAAGGCTGAGATCAGGCCTCAGGGGTACCCCTGGATTTTCCTGAGCATCTACCCCCAAAACCAGAGTCTGCTTGCTTTATTGTACTGTGCTTTCCACTCTTCTGACATAACAGGGGGCCATCCCCTCCCACCTTTCTCTGGAAAGAGTTAACTTAGAGCTCCAGTTAACAGTCTCCTTCATATAAAAGGAGTGTCTCAGCTCAAACTCCTCTGACGGCTCTCTAACTTGCCTGACAGTTAAGAGACTTTTACAACTTGTGATTGTTTACAGCCCCCAACTGTGAGAGGCATGAAGCTTAAAGCATCTTAAAGATATAGAGCCTTTTCTAAAAAGCTAAAAATTATATTGGTGATGAGTTTTCATTGTTGAGTCAATGACTACTGCCATGCCTCCATATTCTTTATCTTTTAGGCACTTGAAGGATATTAATCAATGTAATTGGATATAGAAAAAGGAATATAGTCGTTTTGATGTTAGCAACACTAGACTTTTGAGTTAATGAACTTTCTCTTTGTTATAAATCACTGTACTCCTCTTTCCTTGTTATAAATTGTTGTGTCCTTGCTATACAAGAATGTAACCTTAATTAGTGCTTTCTGAGAGTGGCACCAGACTTTGGAAAGGCACTTTTAAGGCAAATAAGTTTTCTGGTTGACAGACCCTTATCAGAGAAGGGCCGTAAAATGCTAATAGGCCTCCTGGCCAGAAGATGATGTAAATCACCTAAGACTTGTGTATACAGCTAGGTATGCAGAGAGAAAGCCTGGTCTCGATAAGAGTCAGGACTGCTGACCCTGCATAATTTTGTATTATCCATTGATCTCTGTGTACAACCAAAAGTATAAAAAGCTTTTCTGGACAATAAAGGATGGGCAAGTTCCTGAAAAGACTGGTTCCCCCGTGTCTTCTTTTCTTTCTTACTCTATTTTCTGGCTGATTCCCATCTGGGGCATAGAGGCTAGCCGTGTCTACTTATTTGCCTGGGCTTCCAAGACCCACGCGAGAGGGAGCCCAAGGTGGGGCACCCTCCGCTATTCAAGCGGGTGCCTGTGGCCCTACGTAGACGGTCCAAGTCCCTTGTCTCGGGGCTTTATTGGCTTTCTATGTAAACCAAGGAATACAGCCTCTTTCTCTCCTCCATTCTCTTAACTGCAAACTCTTTCCTTATCTCTCTCTAAATCTATATATCTCTCTTGCCACGCTGTTCCCCCTTAAAATTACCCTGGATCCACCGGGGCTGGACCCCGACAGGCTTCTTTGGGGGAGATTTTCATAGATTTTCACTCTGGGCAAAACAGTTGGCTTCCTGAGAAAATAATGAGCAGTGGATGTTCTTAAGGCTGACTGTCCTCCCTGCAAGTTCCTCCATTTGAAGGAAGGTTCGGGGAGGAGGTTGTATGCTGTTTTGACGCCTTGGCCACAGAAGGGCTTTCAGCCTTCATCCGTGACCAGCTCATCCACACTGGCAAGTTTCATTTTCATCCATGAGTTACAGCCAACCTTCTGGGGAGCCAGGCCATGTCTATGGACCTCACTGCGACTGTCGTCCTACCCTTTGGCACCTCTCCAGGCAGTTACATCAGGAACCAAGCCTCCTCCAACACTTGACTTAAATAAACGGCCAAACCAAGGACACACAGAACTGAACCCGATCCTGCTCCAGAAATAAATCATTTCCACTTTAGCCTCCTGAAGTGGAAGTTATCTGATTGTCCCCATGGGATGGCAACATAAAAGCAGCTCTACCTCATGGTAGAGACTGACCGACAGAAGGCATCTCTGTGATGTACCTTGTTGGATGAAATATCTTTAGTGCTTCATGATTTTCAGACTCTTTTCTTTAAATAGATTTTCCCTCAGAGGAAAAGCAAACCATGAATTTTCAAAAACTGTCATACCTGATTCTCGTCTGGGTCGAAAGAGGGTACATTTTAAGGGAGATCTGTTTATTTTTCTTGGATATTTAGGCTCAAAATAAACAGATATACAGTAGTTTGTGTTTGGAATTAACTTGTCGATGACATAATTGAAATTTTCAGTGATGTTTCCAGTTATTTGGGGTTGATGCTGTAAAAATGTGCAAAAAAGAAAAAAAAGTCAGTAAGACATTAAGGGAGAATTTCATTTAGAGGCAAGCCCTAAGAGAGTCTTTGGGAATTGGTCTTCAAATCTTAAAAACACAGATAGAAATATCATAGGCTTGGCAAGAAAAAGTTATTTATAAGTTACTCAGGCAAATGATTTATTCAAGATTACATGCACATGTATAAACACACACATCTTTAAACCATGAAATCTAGTCTAGCAACTTCCTTTGACAAATGAGGAGAAAAAGACCCAATGAGGAATAAAGGTCTCCAGGATGTCATTTTTATAAGGTGATGTTACTCAAGATCACCTTGCAAAAATCAGAAAATAAGATTATCCTACTTCATTAATGATATGAGTCTACACTTCAGAAACTGCTTTCATATATATTAATCTGATTATCAAAAGAGTCTGCAAAGTAGGCATTATTCCCGTTCTCCAGATGAGGAAGCTATAGCTCAGAGTGGTTTAGTAACCTCCTCAAGGCCACACAGCTTATCTGTGGCAGAACTGAAGCTGAGGTCTAATTTCCCTGTCTTTTCCCTGAAAACACCTTGCCTCTTCTTCCCTGGCTACTTCTGTTCCATTTTGGAATTAAAGAGATCATCTGAAGAGGTTCTTTCATGAAAAATAACTTTTGTAAAATGTTTTATAGTTTTCAAAGTACATTCTTACCAATGGTTTGATAAATGAAGCTTTCCACCAGCTCAAATACAGCATCCTATAATATTTTTCTGCAAGTTTCTATTTGGAAGGAAGAGGAATTTTTTTTTCTCACCCCACCCCCAATAAACTAAAAGGTCATGCATGGAGGACGGAGCAGAAGTGCCCTGGTGGGAGTGCTCTGGCCTTGAAGGGAAACTGCAAAAGCGTAGCTGGGCGCCAGAGCTCTGGGTCCCACAGCTGGCATGATATTTGTGGTCATCATGTGATCTGCAGTCTGCAATGCTTGCTTCCTGTTTCACTGGAAGCTGCTTCACCCTTGGTGGCCGTGGACTCCGCCTCCCCAACTATGACTCAGATGGATAGTTCCTGCTCAGAGCCAAGGTCAACCCTTTCCCATGCTCATGAGAGTCTGCCCACTCTCATCTCCTCCAGAACATCACTCCCCTCCCCAACTCCCCTTCCCACCATGAAACATTCCCTCTGCATAGGGACCTGCTGTCATTTCTTCCATCTAAAAAGTCCCTCCATAGACCCCACTTCCCCTTCCAGCTATCACAGCATCTCCCTACTCCCGTTTATAGAGAACCCTGGAGATGTCTTTCCTGAAGTCAAACAGCAATGAAGCCCAGACCCTTCAGTTTTAATTGTCCAAATCATTACAGGTGTTTCTTTTAGCAATGTGTTCATTGCCAAGTCAGAACTGTTTTGACCACTTACCCTCTTAACACTGTTCCCTGCATGCTCTTCGATAAATGCTAAGTAAAACTGTAATTCTTCACTTGGTATCCTGGGACTGTCTAATTGAAATTTCACATTCACACTGATGTTGTTTGTAAAATCAACAATCTCAAACTTTGGTGGGTCCAAAGGCTCTGTTTAGAAAATGAAATAAACCCCAACATTAATCAATAAATAGCATAACCGTAATGATAACCACTTTCCTGATGCAACCATACCTCTTTACAGCTCTCTTTTTGACTACCTGTGGCCCTCAAGGCATGGGTTATATATATATATGTATATATATATATATATATTTTTTTAATTGGTGAAAAACTGAGAACAATAAAAGTGAAGTGATAAGTTTACTATTAGCACAAGAAATGGAGGACAGATTTTGGGGTGAAAGTCAGTATTTCACAATTTTCAGGTTGTATTCAAAACATAAGAGTGAAAATGACTTCTCATCTAATAATAATAAAATAATAATATATAACCATTGCAGAAATATCAGAAAATACAGACAGGCAATTGTCTTTGAATGCAGTTAATCCTCTCTTGCATATGCAGTATGTGGATAAATACATAAACACATATAAAAGCTGAACCAGTGTACACATCCACCTAAACTAAAATCAAATCATTCTTATACTGTTTTACATGGCATATGTTTTCACTTATTTCATAAACATATTAAATGCATGTTTACCTATGAGCTGGCAAACTAGGGCCTGTGGGTTAGATTTTGCACAGCCTGAAAGTTGAGAATGGTTTTTATTTTATTATTATTATTTTTTTGAGCGTGGTTTTTATTTTTGAAAGGGTTGTGAACAAATTAAGGCTATGTGACAGAGACCATACATGGCCCAAAAAGGGCGAAGATTTTTTTCTCAGTCTTCAAAAGATTGATTCACTCTTTTAAACAGTTAGATTGGCTCTAATTCTTCTGAATGGAATCTGCATATCAGTGAGTATTACAGAGCTCAGTCTTTGCATTTGGCTGTAATCATTTCTTTAGGACAAATTTTTGGAGGAATTCGGGATTAGAGCAGGCCCAGGTTAAGGTTTTCAACACATACTGCCAAATACCTTCAGAAAGACTGTGTCAAGCTATATTCTCTGCATTTCTTCTAAGTCTGGGTATTTACTTACTTTTTATATTTACCATTTGAGTCTTGAAAATAGATATCTCGTAACTGTGTTAATATACATTCTTTAAAGATCTGAGTAGTCTGAGTACCATGTTCTATAAGCTGGGCTTTTCTTTCTTTTCTACGAGGACACGTACACAAACACGCAATCCCACAATTCCGAGAAACACGCAATCGCACAATTCCGAGAATCCCAAAGTATCCAAGTTTGCTCCATGGGACTCAGCTATCATCACTTTGCGAAGCACAGATGTGTGTGTGTGCACACCCACACAGCCTTTAACTTGGCTCCTTTTGCTGCTGAGTCACTCAGGCACATCTGATTCTTTGGAACCCCATGGACTGTAGCCCACCAGGCTCCTCTGCCCATGGGATTCTCCAGGCAAGAATACGGGAGTGGGCTGCCATTTCTTTCCCTAGGAGATCTTCCCAAGCCAGGGATCAAACCCATGTCTCTTGCTTGGCAGGCAGACGCTTTACCACTGAGCTGCCTGCAAAGCCCTTTGCAAGATCAGGATACCAGAGACATGATGGAGTCTGGCGGAGAGCCACTGCCAGCTGCTCTGGAGCTGTTAACACAAATGCCAGAAGGAGCCGCCTCCCGTGGTAGGGAAAGGAAGAGCAGGCACGCCCACTCCTGGGATCCAGGCTTCTCTCTCTGGGCCCCGTGTGCACACACACCTGGGTGCTCACACATGCCAGAGCTACTGGGATCTGATCTGGGGAGGGGCTGCAGTATTAAGCAAAACACAGACCCCCAAAGTTATGACAGCTCAGACACAGGCCTTTCTGAACCCTGTTGTACACTTCCTGTCAGGCTGTGAAACAAAGCAAAAAGTAGCAGCTACTATATATCAGAAGTGAACACAGCGTTCTAAATCAACTATACTTTAATGAATAATAGCTTCAGAAAAATGTACCACCTGCTACTGCCTGAGTGACTGCCTTATACAGGCACAGAGAGCCCTTATCGTCAAAAAACAGGTTATCATTCCACGTTTTTGGAGGAGAAAACGGAGGCTCAGAGAAGCCAAGTAACCACCCCAGGGTGCCAGAGATAGGAGGCAGCAGGGCTGGGAGGTGAACCCAGCCCCGTGTCTAAAACACCTTTACAGAACTTCTTGCTTTCTGGCAAAGCAAGTAACGATGAACTTAGCGATGATGATGAAGATAATAAGACAAACTCACTGTCTGACACCAGGAAGAAAGAGCCCATACAATTGACCACCACTGCGTTCTCTCTGTATCCAACCACTTGGGAGATGTACATGTCCGTCGTGTTTACCCACACGTCTGTTAGGTCACAAAACGATCTTGTGATGTTTATACAGTCCTTGACGACCTTCATATCTTCTGGTTTACTTTGAAAGGCAAAGAGATGGTCAAAGAAAACATTAGCCTGTATGTGATGAGGGTGCATGAACCCGAAGCCCCACTTGGATATTCCTGTGTGGCCCTGCTCAAAGGTCCCTTGTGGGTTTTCTTTCTTTTAATTTTGAAATTTCTTTTTAAACATTTTATTTTGTATGGGAGCACAGCTGTGCTGTTGCTGACTGAGACCTCTGCCTACTTCTGGAATGTCTGCCCCAAGAAAACAGGGATCTGGGTTCCGAGGGTTACCCCTGGCACGTGGTAGGTGCTCAGTAAATATTTGCTGGGTGACTGAATCAGCAAATGGGTGTTCATGGCAGAGGCCCTAGATCTCTCCAATTCTGCAGGACAATCATGACTGCCCCTCCCTGAGACCCCTTCTTTCTCAGGCTGAGGATGGCATGGTCTGGTCCTAAGTTAGCCTATATGGGACCAACACAGACATCTGCTCTCTTGAGCTTCAGAAAGGCAGGTGGATAATACACGTGACTGCCTAAGGCAGGGAGAATCGTCAGTAGGTAACAAAGAAAAACCCAATCCTAAAGGAAATCAACCCTGAATATTCATTGAAAGGACTAAGGCCTAAGCTCCAGTACTTTGGTCACTTGATGTGAGGAGCCAACTCGTTGGAAAAGACCCTGATGCTGGCAAAGATTGAGGGCTAAAGGAGAAGAGGGCGGCAGAGGATAAGATGGTTGGATAGCATCCCGGACTTCAAGGACTTGAGCAAACTCTGGAAGATGGTGAAGGACAGGAAAGCCTGGCATGTGGCAATCCATAGGGTGCCAGAGTCAGACATGACCTAGCGACTGAACACCAACAAAGAGATGCCCACCAGGGGTCCTTCAGCAGGTCAGATAGCAGCAGCAAGAGTAATAAGACGGACAGCCAACTAAGGACACACCGCGGGGCAACTGGACCAAAGTAAGGCTTAGGAGGGTGATTGTTGGATGTGGGAATAAAAGGGCCGAAGAGGACACTGTCCATGAGGCATGACTCCCTGCAGCCCCCCTTGAGCAGGAGAAGCAGCACGAGGAGGCTGAGCTCTGCGCCCAGGCCACAGCTGGTTAGCGACTGAGCCAGACTTTGGACCTGGGCCTGTCCTCGTCGGGACCAGGTGGGTTTCTGATGTCCCGTGTGCCTCCCTGAGTGGACAGGAGTAAACATAACCCATCAATACAGTCAGCAGGCCTTTGGACTTCTGTCCTCAGAACGATGCAGCACTTTCGATGCCCAGACTTACTGAACTAGGGAAGTGACTGTGAAGAATGACGATAATTATTTTGACTCTGAGATGTTGACTGTAGAAATTGGCTTTGGTTCTAAGTACAAGTGTGTCAAAAATAACTCTGGGGTGTTCGGGCATTCAGTGTAATTCAAAATGGAGGAGTCTTTTGTCTTGGACTTTTAAAGCTCGGAATAAAACACTGAGACTGACAGGGGCTGAGTGAGGAGAGAGAGAAAAGCTCTATCACAAGGAAGCTCACCTCTTCCCCACTCCCCACATAATAGAAACACGATATAATTAGCAAGAGAAAAACAGAGTGTCAAACCCACCTCATGATTGTGTACCATAATGTATAGTGAGCTGGTACAATTGAACGGTTTTTTAACTCCCATGATAAGATTGACTGGAAATTTCGAAATCTCATCTTAAAAGTGCAAGATTCATCTGAAAGATCTAAAGGGAACAGAAGTTAAAAAAAAAAAGAAGATTGAAATCTGGAACCCAGGGTTGTTATCTTGGCCATGGTTCAAACTGTCCCTTGGGATCTGAACTTCTAGCAGAGAAACCCCTCTGAGAGCACCAGGATCTTAGAAACCCAAAGGAAATGGTTTTGTTGAACACTAGAAATGAGCTAATACAAGTAATATACAGGAACTCAGCACCGTGTAAACAGAATTTGGTGGTAGTGGTTTAAGTGGTTAATTCATGTCCAACTCTTGCAACCCCTTAGACTGTAGCCCACCAGGCTCCTCTGTCCATGGGATTCTCCAGGCAAGAATACTGGGGTGGGTTGCCATTTCCTTCTCCAAGGGATCTTCCCAATCCAGGGATCGAACCCGGGACTTCTGCATTGCAGGCAGATTCTTTACTGACTGAGCTACAAGGGAAACCTGAATTTGGGCTCACCCAATTATCACAGGCTCACAGCAGCAATTTGGATCAAATGATCCATGTTATCCTGGGCCACCTCATGCTCTCAAGTCAATCCTCAACCCCTCCTCTGGTCCACCCTACATAGCTCAGCCCATGGCAAGCTTTCCTTCCTATGAATTTCCCACTGCGCTTGTTCCCCATCACAGAGGGGAGGTGAAGAATGTGTGCCCAGATTGGATCTTTCCAGGCATTTCATCCCCATGCCTATGCTGGAGTAGATTTGATTCACAGACCCATTCCACAGACTGTGAACTTGAGAAGTTGAGTTATGCAACTCAGCTGGGGTGTGGCAGTGGCAAAGGAAACCTTACAGTTACATTTGTCAACGCGGCCTTATATGGTTAAAATTGCAAAGAGCATCTTAGTTTCCCGTGGTTAGGTCCTTTGCTTCTTGGTTGCTCAGTCTTCATCCCCTAGTGCTCATCACAAGGCTGGATACATATTTAACCCATAGCGAAGTTTTGTGGGAAGGTTTATATGTAGACAAGAAATTTAGTTTTAAAAAATGTATTTTCTCTTATCTGGTACCAGGTACCAGATAACAGGTGGAAAAATGTAAATTAAAGAGAAATGATTTCTGGAAGATTTTTTGTTTGGCACAGTCTCCTCATTCTTCTATTAGTGAGAATATGAAGAGCTGGGTATATTTTTAAGGGGCTTCCCTGGTGGCTCAATGGGAAAGAACCCACCTGCCAATGTAGGAGATCCAGGTTCAATCCCTGGGTCGGGAAGATCCCTGGGAGAGAAGTGGCAACCCACTCCAGTATTCTTGCCTGGAGAATCCCATACACAGAAGAGTCTGGTGGGCTACAGTCCACAAGGTCACAAAAGAATCGAACGACTGAGTAATGTAACAACAGCAACCACAACAATTCCTTCAAGGGGTTTAAAAAGTAACTCTAGTGTTAATTTCCTGTAATAGTTTTGTGAGACAAATGTGAAAATCAGAATTGGCTAAATTCTCCTTCTACAGAGAAAGTATTTGAGGAAAAAGATTCAAACAAAATGGCAACAGATTTGGAGTCAGAAATCCCATTTTTTGACTTCTAAATGGTTGCTTCCCTACTCGTACCCTTACACAAAATTTTGTTGTCAAGAAAATCTCTTACCAGGCACAACATATGAAATACCAAACACGAGGCTGATGTGCACTGGAAAGAAGAGAAACATGTTAGAAAAGCAAACAACACTTTCTCCAGGCTCAATTTATGATTGTTGCTCTGAGTCTGGCATTCTTCCACATACATGTATTAATATTGCACTAAGAGTTCCTTGTGCTAAAGAAAAAAGGTCAAGTAAATGGTTCTGGGCTTCCCAGGTGGTGAAGAATCCGCCTGCCAATGCAGGAGACACAGGAGACTTGGGTTTGATCCCTGGGTTGGAAAGACCCCCTGGAATAGGAAGTGGCACCCCACTCTAGTATTCTTGCCTAGAAAATTCCATGGACAGAGGAGCCTGGCGGGTTACAGTCCGTGGGGGTCACAGAGTTGGATACGACTGAATGAGCACACAAAATGATCTTAGAGAGTTGATGGTATCAGCAGTGCATCTTCCGAGGACGTTTCGGCCTGAGTGGATCCAAAATAAGCTGTTTGGGAACAGATACTACTAATGGGGGTTGACTGGTTGGGGAACCATCCTGAGAAGCAGTCATCCCTCTGGAACAAGTCTCAGAATGTGAATAAGCATGTTGCTAATTTTAAAACTTCCGAGGCAAAGATATTTACCGAGGTTGGTGGAGGGAGAAAGGTCTCGGTGAAGGGAGGGGGGGAATTCTCATTTGTTTTCTGACGTCACCATGACTCAGAAGTGGGAGGGCAGGGTTGGCAGTTTTTAGTAGGTGAGGCCCTACTGTGCTCACTGTCACATACTCCCCAATGCATGACATTTCTTGGGGGAGAAGTGTCCCAACCATGGATCCCTTACTGATAAACTATGCAACAGATGACACAGTGATAGTGAAATAGAACCAAAACAAAGGTAAGGAGAAGGCACAAAGGAATAGGGCGATGGAAAAAAAAATGATAATAAGTATAATGTGGAAACCAAAGTTCAGGGGTGACATTTTGGTTTTGTGATGAGGAGGGAGATGGGAGTTTTTTGTTATTTTGTCATTAGGTCGTGTCCGACTCTTTGTGACCCCATGAACTGTAGCCTGCCAGGCTCCTCTGTCCATGGGATCTTCCAGGCAAGAATACTGGAGTGGGTTGCTGTATCCTTCTCCAGGGGATCTATTCCAGGTGGAATTTTTTGGAGGGGTTTGAGATACCTGAGGTTATTGATATTTCTCCTGGCAATCTTGGTTCCAGCCTGTGCTTCTTCCAGCCCAGCGTTTCTCATGATGGACTCTGCATAGAAGTTAAATAAGCAGGGGGACAATATATAGCCTTGACGTACACCTTTTCCTATTTGGAACCAGTCTGTTGTTCCATATCCAGTTCTAACTGTTGCTTCCTGAGCTGCATACAGATTTCTCAAGAGGCAGGTCAGGTGGTCTGGTATTCCCATCTCTTTCAGAATTTTCCACAGTTTCTTGTGATCCACACAGTCAAAGGCTTTGGCATAGTCAATAAAGCAGAAATAGATGTTTTTCTGGAACTCTCTTGCTTTTTCCATCATCCAGCAGATGTTGGCAATTTGATCTCTGGTTCCTCTGCCTTTTCTAAAACCAGCTTGAACATCGGGAAGTTCACGGTTCATGTATTGCTGAAGCCTGGCTTGGAGAATCCTGAGCATTACTTTACTAGCGTGTGAGATGAGTGCAACTGTGCAGTAGTTTGAACATTCTTTGGCACTGCCTTTCTTTGGGATTGGAATGAAAACTGACCTTTTCCAGTCCTCTGGCCACTGCTGAGTTTTCCAAATTTGCTGTCATATTGAGTGCAGCACTTTCACAGCATCATCCTTCAGGATGTGAAATAGCTCAACTGGAATTCCATCACCTCCACTAGCTTTGTTCATAGTGATGCTCCCTAAGGCCCATTTGACTTCACATTCCAGGATGTCTGGCTCTAGGTGAATGATCACACCATCATCAGTATCTGGGTCATGAAGATCTTTATCGTACAGTTCTTCTGTGTATTCTTGCCACCTCTTCTTAGTATCTTCTGCTTCTGTGAGGTCCCTACCATTTCTGTCCTTTATCAAGCCCATCTCTGCACGAAATGTTTCCTTGGTATCTCTAATTTTCTTAAAGACATCTCTAGTCTTTCCCATTCAGCACAGGCTGGAATCAAGATTGCCAGGAGAAATATCAATAACCTCAGATATGCAGATGACACCACCCTTATGGCAGAAAGTGAAGAACTAAAGAGCCTCTTGATGAAGGTGAAAGAGGAGAGTGAAAAAGTTGGCTTAAAGATCAACATTCAGAAAACGAAGATCATGGCATCTGGTCCCATCACTTCATGGCAAATAGATGGGGAAACAGTGGAAACAGTGTCAGACTTTATTTTTCTGGGCTCCAAAATCACTGCAGATAGTGATTCCAGTCATGAAATTAAAAGACGCTTACTCCTTGGAAGGAAAGTTATGACCAACCTAGACAGCATATTGAAAAGCAGAGACATTACTCTGCCAAAAAAGGTCCGTCTAGTCAAGGCTATAGTTTTTCCAGTGGTCATGTATGGATGTGAGAGTTGGACTGTGAAGAAAACTGAGCACCGAAGAATTGATGCTTTTGAACTGTGGTGTTGGAGAAGACTTTTGAGAGTCCCTTGGACTGCAAGGAGATCCAACCAGTCCATTCTAAAGGAGATCAGTCCTGGGTGTTCATTGGAAGGACTGATGCTAAAGCTGAAACTCCAATATTTTGGCCACCTGATGCGAAGAACTGACTCATTGGAAAAGACCCTGATGCTGGGAAAGATTGAAGATGGGAAGAGAAGGGGATGACAGAGGATGAGATGGTTGGATGGCATCACCGACTCGATGGACATGGGTTTGGGTGAACTCTGGGAGTTGGTGATGGACAGGCAGGGTGCAGTTCATGGGGTCGCAAAGAGTCAGACATGACTGAGTGACGGAACTGACTAAACTGAACTGAAATATATTCTCGATCCGTTATCTCATTATTACCCTTTGTTGAATAGAAAAACATTTAATTTTCATAGAAGACCTTTTTTGGTCATGATGTGTGCTTTATAAGCTTTAAGAAACCATTCTTTACACTGAGGATACATAGATATTCTCCTACAGTTTGACCGACCCAGGGAGCAAACCCAGGCCTCCTGTATTGGCAGGTAGACTCTTAACCACCGAGCTTCCAGGGCAGTCCTAGGGGTCTGGCCTCTTTCCAAATGTAGGAATGGAGTGATAAACTCCACCCTGGATTAGAATGACAGTATTAAGGGAAATTCCTCTTCAAATTACAGTGACGCTAGCTCCCTTCATTATTGAGCCTCAAGTCTGTGATTATTTAGTTGTTTTCCTAAAACACCAGTAGAGCAGAAACCCATTGTAAATCAAACCATCAACACAGAATTCCTATCTATGTTCCACTTGGCTCTTGACATTGGTCCTGTGTCCTCAGGACCAGGAAATCAACTGGCTACTTCCTAACAGGGTCCCGGTAGATGGAGCTGTGAGAAAAAGTGACACTCACCCATGGGATACAAATTCAGTGGTCCAATCGCTGACACATTCTGGCTCAAAAGCATTTTTGTTGTTTTATGTGTCCTTTATTTACTTTCACATCTGAAAAGAAATCAATATTAGGTGATCAGAATTCTGAAGTATCTAATTAAACTGCAAAGACAACAGACAAAGACAATCTGTATGCAGGTCAGCAAGCAACAGTTAGAACTGGACATGGAACAACAGACTGGTTCCAAATAGGGAAAGGAGTATGTCAAGGCTGTATATTGTCCCCCTGCTTATTTAACATCTATGCAGAGTACATCACGAGAAATGCTGGGCTGGAAGAAGCACAAGCTGGAATCAAGCTTGCCGGGAGAAATATCAATAACCTCAGATATGCAGATGACATCACCCTCATGGCAGAAAGTGAAGAAGAACTAAAGAGTCTCTTGATGAAAGTGAAAGAGGAGAGTGAAAAAGTTGGCTTAAAACTCAACATTCAGAAAACTAAGATTATGGCATCTGGTCCCATCACTTCATGGGAAATAGATGGGGAAACAATGGAATCAGTGACAGACTTTTTTTTTTTTTTGGCTCCAAAATCACTGCAGATGGTGACTGCAGCCATGAAATTAAAAGACGCTTGCTTCTTGGAAGAAAAGCTATGAGCAACCTAGACAGCATATTAAAAAGCAGAGATATTACTTTGCTGACAAAGGTCTGTCTAGTCAAAGCTTTGGTTTTCCCATTAATCATGTATGGATATAAGAGTTGGACCATGAAGAAAGCTGAGCACTGAAGAATTGATGCTTTTGAACTGTGGTGCTGGAGAAGACTCTTGAGAATCCCTTGGACTGCAAGGAGATCCAACCAGTCCATCCTAAAGGAAATCAGTCCTGAATGTTCATTGGAAGGACTGATGCTGAAGCTGAAGCTCCAATCCTTTGGCCACCTGATGTGAAAGCACGTATAAGCAGCTGAACTGAACTGGCCTGGGTCTTGGCTGTGGCGCGTGGGATCTCGTTGCAGCACGCGGACTCTTCAGTTGTGTCCCTTGGGCTCAGTAGTTGAGGTATGTGGGCTTCGTTGCCCTGTGGCTTGTGGGTGGGATCTTAGTTCCCTGACCAGGGACTGAAACTGCATCCCCTGAATTGCAAGGTGGATTCTTAACCACTGGGCCACCAGGGAAGTCTCCAGCAGGAAATTCCTAATTCCAGGTTTCCTCTCTGCCCTTCTGGGAGCTGGATCATTCACCCCATTTACACAAGGAGCTTTATCTCAGCTTGCGGAACCAATAGCCATTTGGTTCCAAAAATTTAAATATAGGAATTATTTTTTTTTTGCTTAGTCCTTCAGAATATCCTCATACATGTTGTTGTTCAGTTTCCTGGTCATGTCCAACTCTTTGAGACCCTATGGACAGCAGCACGCCAGGCCTCCCTGCCCTCACCATCTCCTGGAGTTTGCCCAAGTTCCTGTTCATGCATAAGCAAATACAAAAATGTATTCTTATTCCCCCCAACCCTATTTTTCCAAATCAGAGATAGCAGGTGACGCTAGTGGTAGAGAACATGCTGGCCAATGTAGGAGACATAAGAGAGATCTTCTCGAGCCAAGGGTCGAGGCGGGCATGGCAACCCCCTCCAGTACTCTCGCCTGGAAAACCCCATGGACAAAGGAGCCTGGTGGGCTACAGTCCATGGGGTCAGAGTGGGACACAACTGAAGCAACTTAGTACACACATAGCATATACAGTGCCCGTCTAATTCCTGCTTTTTTCCACTTAAAAATAAATTTGGGAGCTCTTTCTGTATCAGCACCAGAGAGAATTTCTTTGTTGTTGTTGTTGTTTTTTTAAAATAGTTACATATAGTCTACTCTGTGGACATACCATGATTTATATGACCAGTCGCCACAAAGAACATCTGAGTGACTTCCAACTGTTTCTGCAATGGATTCTCTTGAAAATGCTTCATTCTGACCATGTCAAGCCTAAGTGTGAGAAAGCTCCCCAGAAATAGTACTGCTAAGCCAAAGGGGGTTCAGTCAGGGTCCCGGCAGGTAAGAGCACATTCAACTCTGGCTAAGCGAAGGAAGATTTTCATCAAGGGACTATTTAATACAAATGTGTGAGCAGGCTACAGGCCAACCATAAGGATGAGCGTAGCATCTGAAAGTAACAGCAGCGAGGGCTGTTATCATCGTGGGCTTGAGGTACAGAGGGAACGTCCCAAGCCTGGAATTAGGAAGGAGAGAGTCCAGCGTGAGGAGCACAGATATTCCTCACTGTCTTTCTTCTCCTCTCTCGAGGCTCCCCATTGGCTGACTCCAATCGAAGCCATTGGACAAGGCAGCTGGTGACTGTACCCATACAAGATGGGATCCCAGGGCACAGTAAAAAGTGGCGAAGGTGGAGGCTTGGTCTGCAGGGGCAGACAGCAGGGACCAGGCACAAAGTCACCATGCATGTCTTTTTTTTTTTGGCTTCACTAAATGCGAGGCTTGTGAGATCTTAGTTCCTGACCAGGGATAGAACCCTGGCCCTCTGCAGTGAAAGCCTCTGCAATGAAAGCACGGAGTCTTAACCACTGGACCACGAGGGACATCCTTGCATTGGTAGTTTTGATAGAGACGGCCACACTCTGGCCCTTGTGGCTCTAGCAGTTTACACAACCTCTTGCAGTGTGTGAGAATTTCTGCTTCTCCACAAAGGAAGAGCTTGTAGGGAATGATAATGATAAATAATGATTATGACAATGATAACCATCAAGCTCTTGGATTTCTGAAAATCAAATTCATAAATGCCAAGTTGTCTTCAGACTTATATGAATTCTATACTTCTCTTATTCTAAGTAAGACCTAGCATATATGGCAGAGGTGTTTCCTTTTGAGTTAACTGTCTATCTTTGAGTCGTTGTTTTTTTTTTTTTTAACATTGATTCTTAAATTTTTGTTTTGGAATATAGTTGCTTTACGATGCTGTGTTAGTTTCTGCTGTACAGTAAAGTGAATCAGTTATACATATACATATATCCCCTCTTTTTAAGATTTCTTTCTTCACATCGGTTTGAAGGAGCTTTTTAAGTATGAGGCAAACTGGCCCTTTGTGATATGAGTCACATCTTTTTAATTTTTCTCCGCCGTTGTCACTTGTCCTTTGATTTGCCTGTACGGCTTTTTTCTTTTTTAACGGAAACTTCTGAGCTTTCAGACTTAAAGGTATTTTCTTTCTCAGCATCTGCATTTTGAGTGAGTTAGTCTTCTTCATTCTAAGGCGAGAAAGGAAGTCTTGAAACATTTTACGGAGCCCTCAGTTGGTCTCATTCTTTCTCTCCCCCAGATCTCTGTCTCCATCCAAACTACTGGGTGTTCTCCTGTCCCCGCAAACACTGGGGTAGCACCAAGCCCCAAGTCAAAGTGAAAAATGACCCCCAAGTAGCAGACATGAATTCAAGCTAAGAACACATTAAAAAGTCCCCTTGACTATGACACTGTCAAGCCAAAAGACTCCAAGTCAAAACTGCCACCTACCACCCATGAGCTATCCGGGCACCTCACCTTTTCCCATAACATGTGCATGCTCGGTCATGTCTGACTCTTCACAACCTCCTGGACTGTAGCCCGCCAGGCTCCTCTGTCCATGGGATTCTCCAGGCAAGAATACTGGAGGGGGTTGCCATTTCCTCCTCGAGGGGATCTTCCCCACCTGGGGATGGAACCCACGACCCCTGCATCTCCTGTACTGGCGGGCAGGTTCTTTACCACTGAGCCACCTGGGAAGTGTACCGTTATTAGAACAGCCACAGAGATGTCTTTATGGCATGTGATGTGGTCTACCATCATCACTCCTCAGCAGCAGGCTTGCCGGGTCGTGGGCGTTCTCCAGATGCTGGGAGCACCAAGACCATGGAATGCCACCTTGGGGTGACTCCCTTCTACCTGACCACTTGTCCTGTGGCCTCTGGCCTCTCTGTTTTGTTCTGATGGCGGCACATTTTTGCCCTTATTCTGCCTCTGCAGAACCTTCCCTCTCCTCAGCGGCTGAAAGTACACACACACAACCACACAACCAGAATTCCTCTCTCCTGCTCTGGGCCGCAGGACGTTGCCTCCCTTTCTTTGTTCCTGGTGACTCATACTCCACTGCCAATTAGATTGCTGATAGAAGATTCTTGCTTGCTTGGAAAATCTAATTTCCCATCTTGGCATCCTGCCTGGAACTGTTCTCGAAGCTCTTTAAAACTCGCCCTGATTCCAAGCAGCTCAGCCTTCCTAAAGCTCTGGTTACTCTTATCTCTGCAGCCAGGGCCAGCTTCAGTCACCCCAGGGGCCCTGCATACAAGAAGGGTCCTACTTTTGGTTTATTGCTCTCCTGTGGCCATCTTGAAATTTTTAATCCTTTTATCTTTGAACTTGTGTTTTGTTAGTGAAGTCTGATGGGACAAAATAGGAGATCAATTCATACTTGGGTCTTGCTCCCCCAACCCCTGCAGGATGGGGGCCTGAGCTGGCCCCTCTCTCTACACCCGATGACTGCTTGATGTTCTTTTCCTGGAGGCAACAGCTAGGTCACAGGGTGGGAGAGCGATCATGGTGCATTGATGCCCTCCTGGCGTGTGTGCAGGGAGGCTGGGCCAGGCAGAGTGGAAGCTATCCCTGGCCCGCCTAGCCTAGTGGGTGGCTACCTGGTCTGGTGGGAGCTAAATGTCAAGGTCAGTCTGATCGGGGTACATAGCAGGGCCAGGAGCAGAGGTTTAAAGACTCTTCACTGTCTGCCAGCATGCTACGGGTTGGGATGGCAGATCCTTGGAAAGGGGAGACTCAGGGTTTGCCTTTTCCAGAGTCCATCTCAGGCTGGTGGCTAGCAGTTGAGGGTTGTGGGCAGCCTTCCAGTTCAAGTGCATGTGTGCCCAGGGTTGCCAGGCCGGAAGGGTCCCCGGCAGCTGTGGGCAGTGGCACTGGCCCTGCCTGTGTGCCCATGGGAACACTCTTTCCTCTTTGCTCCCCTCCTGAATCTGGGCTTGAGTTTACTGCTTCCACCTACTTCCAGGAATTCTCCCAAGATGTGCTAGGAAATGCCAACTCTGTATTATAATTTGGTGATTCACCATCGGGCTTAAATACTTTTATATTTGCATTTAGATCTGGTTTCAGTTCAGTCACTCCGTCGTGTCCAACTGTTTGTGACCCCATGGACTGCAGCATGCCAGGCCTCCCTGTCCATCACCAACTCCCGGAGTTTATTCAAATTTATGTCCATCGAGTCGGTGATGCCATCCAACCATCTCATCCTCTGTCATCCCCTTCTCTTCCTGCCTTCAATCTTTCCCAGCATCAGGATGTTTTCAGACAAGTCAGTTCTTCGCATCAAGTGGCCAAAGTATTGGAGTTTCAGCTTCAACATCAGTCCTTCCAATGAACACCCAGGACTGATATTTAGGATGGACTGGTTGGATCTCCTTACAGCCCAAGGGACTCTCAAGAGTCTTCTCCAGCACCACAGTTCAAGTGGCCCACACAAGTGTCTCGCTCTGAACTCTGAGCCACAAATCACACCTGCTCTGAATCTCCTATCACCACCATCCCCTCTCCCCCAACAATCCTTGTCACTGGTACCCAGACAAACACTACTAACTTTCAAGGCCCAGCTCAAACGGATGCTACTGTGGCAAAGTGACTCTTCTCTGAGTTTCAACTCCTCCTAACAAAGACAGACAGACAGACAACCCTCAGAACTTGCTGCCTGCTGTTCTCCGGGTAGAGAGCAGAACTGTGTCGTTTCTTCTGTCCGGCACAGCCTGACACCTGGCACATCTTTGCTGGTCAGTGAATGAATGGATTCAGAAAATCTCCACAAGTAAAATGACATATATTCCCCCCCCGCCCCCCAGGAAATTTAAAAAAATACAAAAAAGCACAAAGAAGAAAGTAACAAGCATCTTCATTTTTACTACTGGGCATCAACCATTGTTAATGTCTTGGCATATTTGTTTCTGGTTTATTTCTTGTTTTGGTAAGAATAGTTCAACTCGCTCATTTTAAAAAATTGATAAAAATAAGGCATAAAAGCAAAATCTCAGCATCCAGATAGTTCCATCATTAACATTAATGAACAACATAATCCCAGAGATCTTTCTATGTACACACACAGCAAATACACACAGCACACACACACACACACACACACACACACACACACACACACACACAGGGTATTTTTGTCTAAATTAATTTTACTTGGAAAAAAACTGAAGCAAAGGCAGAAAAATTGTTGACATTTCAATTTCTTCCATAAGAAAGAATAACTCCCTAAAATATCCCTCCAAAGTTAAAAAAATTACAAAGACATTGGAAGTTGGAATACAATATTCACAGCACTACCTGTTCACCTCTGTTTATTGATCCACGCCTTCAAAGATGAGAGCTATAGGGCCTACTCTCATATTTCCTTCCATCTTCCTCTTCTGCCCCTACCTGATTACTTTTTCTTTGTGTGTGTGTGTGTGCCCAGAGTTGTGTAATAATCACATGTATTCCACAATTTCCAAAGATGTTTTATATTAATTCCACATTTAAATAAATACCCATCAACAGCCCTTTTCTCTTTTTGGCTGTGCTGGGTCTTCATTATGGCACTTGGACTCTCTCTTGTGGCCAACAGTCCTTTATACCATGAGTTCTTGATGCCTGAGTTCTTTACTTTGACTTCTCTCTCTGTTTATTATTTGCTGGATTTTATTCTCCAGCAGTTTTTTTTTTTCCATAAGGGCTCATGGGTGCTGAATCTCCTTTGTTCTTTTGAAGAAGCCCCTTTCTGTTGACTTTCAACCTGAATGACATCTTCTAGCTAGATCACACACCCTCTTGGGAAAAAATTTCTTTCCCTAGAACTTTCCCCTTGGAACCATTGTCCTCTGGCATCCGGCACAGCCCTGGAGACATCTGAGAGCAACTTGATGTGAGTTTTCTCTCCTTTACTTACTCTTTTTTCAATTCCTAAACAGTAATAATTATTTTCCTTTGAATTTAAACTACTGAATTTAAACTACTAAGCATTTCTGTATGAAAATTTCCTGGAAAATGTCATGCTCTTTTGGCCTACAGACCATTTTTCCTTCATTTCAATAAAATTTATCTCATTTTTGTTTGCATTTTCAGTCCCATTTGTTGGTTTCACTATGTCAGGAAACTCAAGTATCCTAATGCCTGACTGTGCTTTATCTGTCTTCCACACTGGATTCTTAATAAAAGACTTCACCTTTGTCTCTGAGTTTTTGGGCTTAAGAGCCTTTCCTCTGTTAAAATGCTTTTACTTTCAGCAGGATCTATCCTATTCTTTCCTCTTATTTCTTCTGTAATTATGTTTCAATGATCTTCAGTGTATTCCCTTAAGTCTGCAATCTTCCTTTTCATCTCAATTAAAATTTTTCTTACCTTTGAGTTTCTTTTATTGAATTCATATTTTTAAATCAATTTTTGAGAGATCTAAAGCTATTGTGGTGGTTCAGATGGTAAAGAATTTGTCTGCAAAGCAGGAGACCTGGGTTTGATCCCTGCATTGGGAAGATTCCCTTGGAGTAGGACATGGCAACCCACTCCAGTATTCTTGCCTGGAGAATCCCATGGACAGAGGAGCCTGGCGGGCTTTAGTCCATGGGGTTGCAGAAGAGTCAGACACAACTAAACAACTAAACAACAACAACAACAACAAAAAGCTATTGTCAAGAATGGCCTTCTGTCCCAAGAGTAATATTTTCTTCTTAGTAAGATTCCTGCAAGCTGTCACTGGTGGCTCAGGTGGTAAAGAATCTGCCTGCAGCGCATGAGACCGAGCTTTGATCCCTGGGTCAGGAAGATCCCCTGGAGAAGGGAATGGCTACCCGCTCCAGTATTCTTGCCTGGAAAATTCCATGGACAGAGGAGCCTATTGGGCTAGAGTGCATGGAGTCACAAAGAGTCGGACACAACTGAGTGACTAATCCTGCAAACTATCATATTCTTTCCTTTCTTTTTTCCACGCCATTTCTGCTCACCTCGTTCATACTTCGATTCGTCTCCTGCAAGTGTGATTCCGTGGAGTGAAATCCTGACCTCCTTTCAAAAACTATGCCTGATTCCAGTTTGTTCTCTAGCCCAAAGCATAGGTGCTGGGAGGCGGGCATGCCTATCAAGGAAGTGTAGTCTGGGCTCTGCTTCCTCCTGGAACACCCAGTTAACTGTCCTGCAGGCAGGGTCGAGGAGGGGTGGGTCAACCGTGGGACCTTCGTGGGGTCCCCTGACTCTGGTGCTGGCTTCTGCTGTCCTGCACCGCCCACCCCTAGAACATTTCCCTCCCACCCCTGAGCAGAAAGCACCTACTGTTTCGTACGAAAAGGAGACAGCTAAGTCATGCTAAAACTCATGGTTTCATTCTTTCTTATTTACTAGGGAGCACTTTTAGGATTTTTGTGGATTCCCTACCATTTTTTTCTGGTGGTCAGATACACTCAAATTTTAAATATATTTTTAAAAACCTCAGAATTAAAACAACAGTGTTTCAGAAAAACAGGGTTTAAGAATAACTCTCCCATGTACCAGTTTGTTAAACCCTGGCTCATGGGGATACTGAATGAATTCATTTTCCTGCTGGTTCTTGAAAAGATTCTTAATGGTTCTGAACTACTCCCTACCCAACATCCATCCATGTCTCTCTCCCCGTCTCTCTTTCCCTCTTTCATATTCTCCTCACTCCACTTCTTACCACCCTTACTTTGGCCAACTGCTCTCCCAGCAAACTGTTTTCATTTATTCTTCCTGAACTGCACACCACCAATTTCATTCTTTGAAGCAATGAAAAGTCCTCAGGGAAAAGTATCATCAAGCTCTGCCAAGAGAACCTATCTCACAAAGTATAAAATGCACATTTCCTTCTGATATCTGAACATCTGTGAAATTGGGGTGCTCTGTATGGTGGCATGACATACCATAATTGACAGTGGTTTTTCCTACCCAGTGACATAAAAGTTTTTAAAGTACACCTTATATCCATCATTGTGTCTTACTTTTGGTAAAATATGATTGACCATCAAAGAATACAGATGCTTCAGACTACAATAGTTTGAAGATTTCTAAATGTCACAGGAAGTCCAACATGCTTTGTGTATGCAAGTGGAGGAGGATGGAAAATACATTTTAATAAAAGTTTCACTTTCAAGACAGTACATCCAGGTAATGATTCTTCGTCTATTTTTTTTTTTTAAAGATAAATTACCAGGTGTCAAATTTCAGGAACCAAATCTCAGGCAGAATGTCTTTAAGTTTGAAATAAATATATGAGAAACATTAGAAGAAACACAGGTAAGGATAAAAGAGTCACACAGATTTTTGATGATCCAGCGTTGAAAAGGAACTCATGAACTAGAGAACTGAGAAGTTCACTTTCTGCCACAAAGGGGTCAAATCTTATCATCTAGGGGCACACTGATAGATGTTTTCTTTACAGCAAATTTTGCTACGGTCTTGCTTTCACCCCTGTCCTCTCCAAGTCAGGACAGCAAGAGGTGGGTACTTTGAAACCTGGCCAAGACGCGGGGCAGGTGGCAGCCCAGCTGGTCTCGGGGTCAGTTTCCGCGAGACCAGGAGCAGGTGGGGGTGCTGGGACTCCAGGACTCTGGCAGCACCTGCATCCGCAACTCCTACCTCGTTCTACTCAGTTTCTAAGACTTTTATTGTGTGTGCCAAACAAAAGCAAGGAGATCAAACAAATATTAAAAGAGAAAGAGACACAAAGAGAGACGGGATAGCTAGAGTTCCTCAAAGCCATCGTTCGCCACGTTAAGTGGGTTGAAGGATCCAACTCGTAACAGGGTTTAGCTGGTTCCATCGGTCAGAGTCGAAACGTGAAGGGTCGACTCGCACCCTGTTCCTCACTCCCTCCCGACCCCGGACGCGGGTCCACTCCTGTCTCCGCGACGCTGTCCCATCGCCCTGGCCCCACTCCAGCTTCCAAGCGATGGGTCTGTCAGGACGTAGGACCATCCAGCTTCGGTGGTCCCTCCGTACCCCTCTCCGGCGCGGAGACAAACTAGGCCTAACCTTGTGTTCTGCTGGAGGGCGGACGGGAGACTCCGAAGCGGAGACCCGAGCCGGTAACCCAGTTTTGCAGGGCGCTGTGGACCCTAAGGAATTTGACTCTCACCTCGAAGCGGCCAGGGCCCTTGGCGGGATCAGGTGCGGGGCGGGGGTCTGCAGGGCTGAAGGTACAAACAAGGGGTCCCTGGGAGGTGCGAGGGGGGCGACGAACGGAGGACGCCCGGACAGGGCCGAGGGCAGCGCGGCCGCAGGGGACAGTCAGTGGGTGCCCCCCAGGGACCCTCCAGGGCTGCGGGGAGCTTGGAGAGGGGACGCCCCTGGGCAGGGGTGCGGCGGCGCGCGCGGAAAAACCCTGCGATCCGGGGCGCAAGCGAGAGGAGGAGTCCAGGGCAGAGACAGGCTCGTGGAGAGGGATTCCGGGAAACGGCGGCGCAGAGACGGCGTCGCCCGGTGCCCTCCCCACCCTCCCCCGCCCCGTGATCCCCGCCGCCCCCGCCGGCCCGCGTTACCTTGGCAGTGCGGCCTCGCCGCTGCCCTCGGGGTGCCAGCCTCGAGCCCACCCGCTCCAGCCGGACTCCGCCGACGCTCCTCCTCACCCCGGCTCGGCGCTCGCGACCCCGATGCGAGCTGCTGTTGGCTCTTTCCGCAGGGACCTCCGGCGCCGGGCAAAGGCTAGCAGAAGGCGAGAAGTGGTGGCCCGCAGCCTCCGCACCCGGGGCGCCCCGGATGGATCTCGGGGTCTCCGCCCAGAGAGGTGGAGCAAGTCTCCGGCGCTGGTGCGCGCGCCCGGCTGCTTTCGGATAGCGCGCGGGCGGGGCCGCCAGAGCTTATACGCTACCGCGTGTACACCCTGGGGCCAGAATGATCTCTGTTCCTTTCCAAGGCAAACCGTTCAACATCACAGTAATCCAAGTCGATGCCCCGACCAGTAAATGCTGAAAAGCTGAAGTTCAACGGTCCTATGAAGCCCTGCGAGATCTTCTAGAGCTGCTGCTGCTGCTAAGTCGCTTCAGTCGTGTCCGACTCTGTGCGACCCCAGAGACGGCAGCCCACCAGGCTCCCCCGTTCCTGAGATTCTCCAGGCAAGAACACTGGAGTGGGTTGCCATTTTCTTCTCCAATGCATGAAAATGAAAAGTGAAAGTGAAGTGGCTCAGTCGTGTCCGACTCTTCGCGACCCCATAAACTGCAGCCCACCAGGCTCCTCCATCCAAGGGATTTTCCAGGCAAGAGTACTGGAGTGGGGTGCCACTGCCTCGTCCGCTTCTAGAGCTAACACCCCCAAAAGATGTCCTTTTCATCACAGGGGACCGGAATGCAAAAGTAGGAAGTCAAGAGATACCTGGAGTAACAGGCATTTTTGGCCTTGCAGCTCAAAATGAAGCAGGGCAAAGGCTAACAGCTTTTCCAAGAGAACACACTGGTCATAGCAAACACCCTCTTCCAACAACACAAGAGAAGACGCTATGCATGGAAATCACCAGATGGTCAATACCCAAATCAGATTGATTATATTCTTCGCAACCAAAGATGAAAAAGCTCTATATACTCAGCAAAAACAAGACCAGGAGCTGACATTGGCTCACATCATGAACTCTTTACTGTTAAATTCAGACTTACATTGAAGAAATTAAGGAAAATCACTGGACCATTCAGCTTTGACCTAAATCAAATCCCTTACAGTGGAAATGACAAAGATTAGATCTGATAGACAGAGTGCCTGAAGAACTATGGATGGAGGTTCATGACATTATACAGGAGGCAGGGATCAAGACCATCCCCAAGAAAAAGAAATGCAAAAAAGCAAAACGGCTGTCTGAGGAGGCCTTACAAATAGCTGAGAAAAGAAGAGTAGCTGAAGGCAAAGGAGAAAAGGAAAGATATACCCATTTGAATGCAGAGTTCCAAAGAAGAGCAAGGAGAGAGAAGAAAGCCTTCCTCGGTGATCAATGCAAAGAAATAGAGGAAAACAATAGAATGGGAAAGACTAGAGATCTCTTCAAGAAAATTAGAGATACCAAGGGAACATTCATGCAAAGATGGGCACAATAAAGGACAGAACTGGTATGGACCTAACAGAATCAGAAGGTATTAAGAAGAGGTGGCAAGAATACACAGAAGAACTGTACAAAAAAGATCTTCATGACCAAGATAACCACAATGGTGTGATCACTCACCTAGAGCCAGACATCCTGGAATGTGAAGTCAAGTGGGCCTCAGGAAGCATCACTATGAACAAGCTAGTGGAGGTGATGGAATTCCAGTTGAACTATTTCACATCCTGAAAGATGATACTGTGAAAGTGCTGCACTCAATATGCCAACAAATTTGGAAAAGTCAGCAGTGGACACATGACTGGAAAAGGTCAGTTTTCATTCCAATACCAAAGAAAGACAATGCCAAAGAATGTTCAAACTACCTCTCAATTGCCCTCATCGTACACGCTAGCAAGTTAATGCTAAAATTCTCCAAGCCAGGTTTCAACAGTACGTGAACTTCCTGAACTGAACTGAACCTTCTGGGATGGCTCAGCCATAAAGAATCCGCCAGCAATGCAGGAACCATGGGAGACCTTCGATCCCTGCGTCTGAAAGATCCCCTGGAAGAGGAAATGGCAACGCACTCCAGTATTCTCACCTGGAGAATCCAGCAGACAGAAGGGCCTATCAGGCTATGGTCCAGTAGGTCGCAAAGAGTCCAACACGACTGAAGCGATTTAGCATGCAGGCGCACTTTACTAAGACCACACCTTCTGCCCCCACCCATGTGAGCTCTATAGGGAAAGTTCAGTTCAGTCACTCAGTCGTGTCCAACTCTTTGAGACCCCATGGACTACAGCACCCCAGGCTTCCCTGTCCATCACCAACTCCTGGACCTTGCTTAAACTCATGTCCATCAAGTCAGTGATGCCATCCAACCATCTCATCCTCTGTCATCCCCTTCTCCTCCAGCCTTCAATCTTTCCCAGCATCAGGGTCTTTTCCAATGAGTCAGTTCTTTGCATCAGGTTGGTCGAAGTATTGGAGCTTCAGCTTCAGCATCAGTCCTTCCAATGAATATTCCCTTTAGGATTGACTGGTTTGATTTCCTTGCAATCCAAGGGACTCTCAAGAGTCTTCTCCAACACCACAGTTTAAAAGCATCAATTCTTCACTGCTCAGCTTTCTTTATAGTCCAGCTCTCACATCCATACATGACTACTGGAAAACCATAGCTTTGACTAGATGGACCTTTGTTGGCAAAGTAATGTCTCTGCTTTTTAATATGCTGTCTAGGTTGGTTATAGCTTTTCTTCCAAGGAGCAAGTGTCTTTTAATTTCATGGCTGTAGTCACCATCTGCAGTGATTTGGGAGCCCAAAAAAAAAGAGATGAAGGATTTTGGCGGTTGCATCTTCAGGGGCTAGGACAGTGCCTGGCACTTAGGACAATGCCCTCAATTTAATCCATTCAATAAAAATGTGTTGAATGAATGAATAAAAGAGTGAATAGCGAGTAAAAGAGGGAATGAATTCTCTCCTGCCCTCCTCCCCTTACAAAGTTCTACAAAACTGCTCAGATCATAATTTTCCAACAAATAAAACAGGGATAAAAATACCACTGAGTTGTAAAGGCTTGGTATAGTTCCAGGCTCAAGCAGTCCTGTGTATACATTGTAAATATTGGCTCCCCATTCTCTGTGGGTCTTGCCCCTTGACTTCTGGTTGCCTATTGAACTGTGGTGCTAGAAAAGACTCTTGAGAGTCCCTTGGACTGCAAGGAGGTTAAACCAGTCAATCCTAAAGGAAATCAACCCTGAATATTCATTGGAAGGACTGATGCTGAAGGTGAAGCTCCAATCCTTTGGCCACTTGATACAAAGAACTGACTCATTGCGAAAGACCCTGATGCTGGGAAAGATTGAGGACGGAAAGAGAAGGGGGCAACAGAGGATAAGATGGTTGAATGGCATCACTGACTCAATGGACATGAGTTTGAGCAAACTCAGAGAGGTAGTGAAGGACTGGGAAGACTGGTGTGCTGCAGACTAAGGCGTTGCAAAGAGTCAGACAAGACTTAGTGACTGAACACCCACTGATCAATGTGTTTGGGGGCAGGTAGAGAGGCAAGGAGGAGAAGGCAATGGCACCCACTCCAGTGCTCTTGCCTGGAAAATCCCATGGGTGGAGGAGCCTGGTGGGCTGCAGTCCGTGGGGTCGCTAGGAGTTGGACACGACTGAGCCACTTCACTTTCACTTTTCACTTTCATGCATTGGAGAAGAAAATGGCAACCCATTCCAGTGTTCTTGCCTGGAGAATCCCAGGGACGGGGGAGCCTGGTGGGCTGCCGTCTCTGGGGTCGCACAGAGTCGGACACGACTGATGCGACTCAGCAGCAGCAGCAGCAGAGAGGCAAGGCAGTCCCTCATTATTTTGTTTATCTATTATTTATATCCTGTCTGAAATGTAAATGTTAAAATCCTTTTGAAAGAGAAGGAAAAAATATACTTACTATATTGGTTATTCTAATTGAGCATTCACTTTCACTCTCAGCTTTCTAACAAGGGTGTTTCATATTTTTTATAGATAATAAAAAGGAAAATTTTCATCCATCAAATTAACTAACATTTGCTAATGCCTCTCCATATGAAATGCACAGAGATGATCATAAGAGGTTGTCAGAGTCCGACTCAGAGAATCAGTGGACAAGGAACAGAAGCCTCAGGGGACAGGAAAGAAAACCATACTTGACCCATAGCTTGAGAGTCAGAAGCTCCTGGAGACCCAAGTTTAGTGGAGTCCTTCTGCTTTCTTGAGCCTTTTTCACAGGTGTCCCACCAGGCTCTCGTGGCGAACAACAACAGAAAGCTTCCTTCCTATTTGGTCAGGGAGGAGACATGGGTTTGGTCCCTGGGTTGGGAAGGCTCCTCTGGAGTAGGACATGGCAACACACTCCAGTATGCTTGCCTGGAGAATCCCATGGACAGAGGAACTTGGTGGACTACAGTCCAGGGAGTTGAAAAACAGCTGGACGCAATTGAGTGACTATACAACGGCAACACCACCACCAGTTTGAGCCAGCTCAAAGACAGTTAGACAACTCAGCCCCCTCAAACCTTTCTGACATTAGGGGAGAAAAAACCTAGCAGGGCAGAGGCTAAGAAGTTCCTCTGAAGGTCACAGTCCAGAGGTTCAGTCTCATTAAAAAGAGAGACAGGCTCTGAAATTTAACTCTGAGATTACTGAATGTTTCCCCTCCACAAAACCTTTCACCACACCCATAGGACTCCAGTGGATTACAACTCTATTTAAGAAGGAGCTTCTAGGGAAACCCAGAGACAACAAGGAAGACAAAACATGAGGACACGGGATGAAATGAAAGCATCAGACACCTACAGGTACAGCAAACATTAAACGCAGACCGACTCTTAGCCAGATAAACATGGTGCTTCACAGTGAATGATTATTTATCTCAGCTCCTGTTATCTGACACATCTTGTCCAGCTTTCTACAAAAAGTGTGAGGCATGCCAAAAGCAGGAAAAACACAGCCTGAAGGGACAAAGCAGGCTTGAGAACCAGACCAAGGTGTGATAGAGAATTTGGAGTTCTTAGCCTAGGTGCGTACATGATATCACACCTTCACCAAAACCCATAGAGCTGTATAAGACACATAGAGAGTTCTAATGTGACTATTATAACATGTGGTTAATACTGATGTATCAATATTGGTTCATTGATTTTCACAAATGTACCACGCTAGTGCACGATGTTAAAGATGGGGCAACTGTGTGGAGGGGAGGGGGACTGTGGGGCGTCTCTGTCCTATATGATCTGAGGACCAATGTTTTCTCCCATTTTTCTTTAAAGAGACAGCCTTCCCTGGGTTTGTTTTTTTTTTTTTTTTGTAATTTCTGTTAACATGTGCATGCCCAATCGCTCAGTCGTGTCTGACTCTTTGTGACCCCATGGAGCCTGGCTTCTCTGTCCCTGGGATTCTCCACGTTAGAATGATGGAGTGGTTTGCCATTTCCTCCCCCAGGGGATCTTCCTAACCCAGGGATTGAACCCGAGTCTCCTGTGTCTCCTGCACTGGCAGGCAGATTCTGTACATCTGAGACACCTGGGAATCCCCACTATATGCTCTATATTCCCATAAAGCCTACTATATGTTAAAAAATATACATTTGTTCATTTATTCAGTAATATTCACCAATGCCAAGCCCGGTTGTAAGTTTTGGAGACAGCACAGAGCAGTCAGTCCCCTACATATGAACCTTCAAGCTGTGAACTTTCAAAGACTCAAACGTGTGTTCACACGTCCAGTCATATGTCTGGGTATGTTGACACATGATTGTGCTTTTGTGTGCTTTACTGTACAGTACTGTGCAGAGTATAGTAATACACTATGGTTATGTCAAGCCCAGGATGTCTGGAAGCAACTGTGAAAGCAGTGGGGATGTAGCCAGTACTTCTGTAATTTTCAAGGTACTGTCAGTTCAGTTCAGTTGCTCAGTCATGTCCAACTCTTTGGAGTTGCTGGAACCCCATGGACTGCAGCACGCCAGGCTTCCCTGTCCATCACCAACTCCCAGAGCTTGCTCAAGCTCATGTCCTTTGAGTCAGTGATGCCATCCAACCATCTCATCCTCTGTCATCCCTTTCTTCTCCTGCCTTAAATCTTTCCCAACATCTGGGTCTTTTCCAATGAGTCAGCTCTTCGCATGAGGTGGCCAAAGGATTGGAGTTTCTGCTTCAGCATCAGTCCTTCCAATGAATATTCAGGACTAATCTCCCTTAGGATGGACTGGTTGGATCTCCCTGCAGTCCAAGGGAGTCTCAAGAGTCTTCTCCAACACCGCAGTTCAAAAGCATCAATTCTTCAGTACTCAGCCTTCTTTAGTCCAAGTCTCACATCCATACATGAGCACTGGAAAAACCATAGTTTTGACTAGATGGACCTTTGTTGGCAAAGTAATGTACGTAAGACTAAAAACATTTTCTTTGTTTTTCTGTGTGTGTATTTTTTGTTTTTATGTACCTAGGGGTCGCAAAGAGTCGGGCTCGACTGAGCGACTGAACTGAACTGAACTGAGGCTAACTTTGCTGCACTTACCCAAGCAAACTGGACTTACAAATGAACAGGATTCATCCATACGTAGGGGACTTAATGTATATGCCACAGGCCGAGTTCCTGCTGTTCTCTGGGTTTATGTTCCAGTGGGTGGGGGAGTTGGGGGTGGTGGTGGTACAAACTCTGCAGTTTTAGATCTATAGTAAGTCTCCTTCAAGCTGCGGACTTTCAAGCGTGTGAATGTGCACTGCCACCTCCAGTCACATGCTAGCTCGTGTGTCTGGTGTGCACCGCCACGTGCGTGCACCTTCTACAAGCGATTGCACTTCTGTGTGCTTTACTGCACAGTACTGTGCAGAGTGGGCTTCCCTGGTGGCTGAGTGGTAAAGGATCCTCCTGCCAGTGCAGGAGACACAGTTTGGATCCCTCGTCTGGGAAGATCCCCTGGAGAAGGTGATGGCAATCCACCTCATTATTCTTGCAGGGAAAACCCCATGGACGGTAGTGCATGGCGTTGCAGTCAGATCCGACTTATGACTGAACAAGAACAGCAACTGTTTAGAGCACAGTAGTGCAGAGTCTTTATGTCAAGCCCAGGATGTCCAGAAGCAAGTGTAAGAGCACTGGTGCTGTAGCAGGTACTACTGTACTTTTCAGAGTACCATACTGTAAGATTAAAATTTTTTCTTTTTGTGTGTGTGTGTGTTTTATGTATTATTTATGTGACAAGCAGCACAAACCTATCATAGTACAGTACCTTAAAGCCGATGGTGTTAGTTGGGTACCTAGACTAACTTTGTTGGACTTATGAACAAATCGGACTTAGGAACACACTCTTCAGAATGGAACCTCTTATTTCCCCTCCCTCCAGTTTCCTCTAGTAACATCTTGTAACAATGTGGTACATGTGTTATAATTGGGCTTCCCTGGTGGCTCAGATGGTAAAGCATCTGCCTGCAATGTGGGAGACCCTGGTTCGATCCCTGGGCTGGGAAGATACCCTGGAGAAGGAAATGGCACCCCATTCCAGTACCCTTGCCTGGAAAATCCCATGGACCGAGGAGCCTGGTAGGCTACAGTCCATGGGGTTGCGAAGAGTCAGACAGGACTATGTTGTAATTGGTGAGCCTATTATACTCTGGTTGATACATTGTTATCAACTAAAGTCCCTCGTTTACATTAGGACGCACTGTCCATGCTGTCCATTTTTTTCCTGCTGTACATTCTATAGAGTTGTAACAAAGGTATGCTATGTGTTCACCATAACAGTATCACACAGAGCAGTTTCTAAAAGTGACCCGCGTTCCATTTGTTCATCATTTTCTCCTCCATAGTCCCCGGCAACTGCTGGTCTTTTTACTGTCTCCAAAGTTTTGCTTTTTCTAGTATCACTTACAATTGGGATCACATAGTTCATAGCATTTTCAGACTGGCTTCTTTTTCTTAGCAATATTCATTTAAGGTTTCTCCACATCTTATTGTGACTTGATAGTTCCTTTTTTTAGTGCTGAGTAATATTCCACAGTTTATACCACAATTTGTTTATCCATTCACCTCTTCAAAGACATGTTGATTGCTTCCAGATTTTGGTAATTATGAATACAGCTGCTATCCACATCCGTGTTTGGTGGATGTTAGGTTTTGGTGTGAAGATTTCCAACTCATGGGTAAATGTCAAAGACTGCAATTGCTGGATCATATTTTAAGAGTTATGTTTAGTTTTGCAAGAAACTACCAAACGGTCTTCCAAGGTGGCCATACCCTTTTGCACTCCCATCAGCAATGAATGAGAGTTTTCACTTCTGCACATCCTCACATCTTCACCAGCATTTGCTGCTGTCAGTGTTTCTCATGTTAGCCATTCTAGTAGGTGTGTAGAGGTATCTCATTGTTGTTTTAAGGGATGGGTATTTTTAAGATGGGCTTTCCCCTGTGGCTCAGCTGGTAAAGAATCTGCCTGCAATGCAGGGAACCTGGGTTTGATCCCTGGGTTGGGAAGATCCCCTGGAGAAGGGAAAGGCTACCCACTCCAGTATTCTGGCCTGGAGAATTTCGTGGACTGTATAGTCCATGGGGTCACAAAGAGTTGGACGTAACTGAGCAACTTTCACTTGAGTTCACTTCATTTTTAAGACGGGAGAATACTATGTGTATTCAGAGTCTACTGAAAATGGTCCCATAGAGAGTGGTAAATCAATCGTGGGGAAGAGATAAAGAGTGAAATTGTTGAGATAGGAGGAACGCTGGGGGCGGCGGAGGCCTGTCTTAGGTGGAAGGGACCCTTTGTCTTTTGTAACAGGAGAAAGGAAGGCAGAGTGGGTGGACTTGGTGGCAAAGATAACAGAGTGTCTGGCAACTCTGCTTTTTGTATGAAGTATGTGGCAAAGTCATTTGCTGGAAACAAGATGTGTGAACAGGGTCATGAAGGTGGTTTGTAAACAGAATTTCTGGACATGAAATACTCTTAATGTATCAAAGGCTTCTGGACAGGAGGGGATCTGTGAAGGAATTCCTCTGGGCTGAAAAGAATACTGACATGGGTTTGATCCCTCCCTTATAAAACCCCACAGCCTTACACCTCTCTGCTCTCCTCGGCGTGGGGAGGAGTTCAGTGGAAAGAATGGGAAATCAGGGAGTCAGAGAACGGGATTCTGGTTTCAACCTCGGTCAAGCTGACTCGTAAGGTCGAATGCTGAGTTCTAGCTTCTGCTCGGTGACTCCAGACCGAGAGTCTAGATGCTGCACCCACAGTGCACTGCGAGTTCGCCCTCAGAGGTGCACGTGTGAGCGTGCTGGGGGTCAGTTCCTCCCCTGGGCCTCAGGCCCAGAAACCCCAAGCCCGGGTAGTTTGACCACATTTACCCTCTCCATGCAGCTGCCCACCTTTGCCCAGACACGTGGGGGAAGTAGGGTAGCGATGGGCTTGCTTCTTTCAACTCAGCTGCAGGTTGCCTCTGCTAATTGTTCAGAGCACTGCAGCCTGACACCTTGGGGCCCTGTGTGACCCGTGCAGAGTGGGAGGCCTCCGTCACCCAACCTCAGCTAGGGGACTAGACGATAAGCACATGACCCTCTTTCCCCACGTCTGGTTCTCAGAATGAATCATTTCCTTCCTCCTTCACCCTCTTTTTAAGCCAGCACTACCCTCTTGGGCTTGGCTCTGCCCACAAGCACACCCTTACACACCTGCATAGGGTAATATACCAGGGTCCTGTGGCCACTGCAGTTGAGTAGGGTTGAGATCATCCCCCAGGCTTGCTTGGGAAATGGGAGCCACCAAGGCTGGAAAGGAAAGAAAAAAGAAAGCGGGGAATCTGAGACAACTCACTCATCTAGAACATGCTGATAGACCACGTGATTCCTAAAGTCTCCTGAGACTTTGTATTGAGGTAATGAATTAATTTTGCATATGCATTACTAAATGTATCATTTAGTGAATTACTACATAAATGAAATGTAGATTGATTTTTTTTTTAAAGCCTAAACCTAATGTACCCTGACTCTCCCAATGGCTCCTGACCATGTGTTGGGAGAACTCTGTGCACAGAAAGCTGACAGATATCCAGGAGACCCTGCCTTTCTAGGGGAGAAGCCCAGGAAGACAGGGCGCTCATATGAGGCTGGCACACCAAGGTGCCTGGACTCAATCCTAGGTCCCAGGGAGAATGCCGTCAGTGTTCACAGAGGGAAGCTATAAGAAACTCCAAGACAGGGACTTCTTTCCTGGTGGTCCAGTGGCTAAGACTCTGCTCCCAAAGCAGGGAGCCCAAGTTGGATCCCTAGTCAAGGAGCTAGATCCCATGGTCTCCAACCCTCTTGATGGGCTTAGTTCCCTCTTAAGAAGAGGAAGGGGCTTCCTGGGTGTCTCAGTGGTAAAGGATTCGCCTGCCAATGCAGGAGACGTGGGTTTGATCCCTGGTCGGGAAGATCCCCTGGAGAAGGAAATGGCAACCCACTTCAGTATTCTTGCCTGCAGGATCCCATGGACAGAGGAGCCTGCAGGCAGACATGGGGTTGCAAAAAAACTGGGCCTGACTAGCGACTAAACAACAGCAAGAAGAGGAAGAGACTTTGCCCAGCAACCGTACTCATCAGAGCCTGGATTGCAGGCTGCCAGCTTCCAGAACCATGAGAAATGAAGACGTGCTGCTTAAACCACTCCATCCACGGCATACTGTCATACCAGCCTGAGCAGACTTAGACATACAGTCTTAACATAATTGAATTTCCCAGAAATGCAACTGCTGTGTAAATTGAGTGAAGCTTGTGCTTTGTTTTGTTCAGAACTTTACCATGAGTTCTTCTCCACTCTGGAAACACACACCAGTAACACCACTCATGATGTCTGAGTCAGTGAGAGATCACACCTGTTTCAACTTGTATGACAGCCGTGGCCTTTGTGGTGAGTCCAGAGCAGGGAATTAGCACAATCCAGTTTACAGACTAACAAAGTCTCTCCTTGCTGTGTCTAGGACAGATCTGAAGAAGGAGAGATTGGATGCAGAGCGCAGTGCAGAGGTTCTTGCTGGGCCAGGATTTTGGCAGTAGGGATGGATTAGAAATATTTAGGAAGAAGAATAAATAGAACTGGGTGCTAGATTGACTGTGTGGAGTGAGGGGTGCATTAGAAGACAAGGCAAATCCCCAGCATCCTAGATTAGACATCTCTTGGATGGTGGTACCACTTTCTTTTCCTTTCTAAACATGTTTTATTGGAGTATAGTTGATTTATAGTGTTGTATTAGTTTCAGGTATAGAGCAAAGGGAATCAGTTAAACATATACGTATATTCCCTCTTTTTTACGTATTTTCCCATATAGGTCATTATGGAATATTGAGTAGAATTCCCTGTGTTAAGTCGTATCTGACTCTTTGTGACCCCATGGACTGTAGCCTGTCAGACTCCTCTGTCCATGGGGATTCTCCAGAAAAGAATACTGGAGTGGGTAGCCTTCCCCTCCTCCAGGGAACCTTCCCAACCCAGGGATGGAACCCATGTCTCCCGCACTGCAGGCAGATTCTTTACCATCTGAGTCCCCAGGGAAGCCCTTGGGCTCTACAGTGTATTCTCATTAGCTATCTATTCTATATAGAGTGGTGTGTATATGTCAGTCTCCAACTCCCAATCCATCCCTCCCCTCACTCACCACCCCTGGTAACCATAGGTTTGTTTTCTGCACCTGTGATATTGTTTCTGTTTTGTAAGTTAATTCATTGGTGCCATTTTTTAGAGTCTACACGTATGCAGTATCACATGACATTCATCTTTCTCTGACTTACTTCACTCGGTATGACAATCGCTAGATCCATCCATGTTGGTGCAAATGGCATTGTTTTGTTCTTTTTTGTGGTTGAGTAGTATTCCATTGTGGGAGAAGGCGATGGCACCCCACTCCAGTACCCTTGCCTGGAAAATCCCATGGACGGAAGAGCCTGGTAGGCTGAAGTCCATGAGGTCGCTGAGGGTCCACATGACTGAGCAGCTTCACTTTCACTTTTCCTTTCATGCATTGGAGAAGGAAATGGCAACTCACTCCAGTGTTCTTGCCTGGAGAATCTCAGGGATGGGGGAGCTTGGTGGGCTGCCATCTATGGGGTCGCACAGAGTTGGACATTGCCGGGAGCCAGCATGAGGAGTCCCGCCCATGGCAAAGGTCATGAGGTTAAGGGGTCCGACAGGCAAAGGCGAGTTGGGCCTTAAGGGAGCCTCGCTGAATTTTCTCAAGCATCTACCCCCAAAACCAGAGTCTGCCTGCCTTACTGCATTATGCATTTCTCCTACTTTTCTGACATTAACAGGGGGCTGTCCCCCCCTCCACCTTTTTCTGGAAAAAGTTAATTTAGAGCTTTTAGATAATAAGTCTCCTGGACCTAATAAGAGTGTTTCAATCCAAAAACCCCTCTGATGGCTTTCTAGCCTGCCTATAGGACTCTTACAGCTGGCCATGTGATTATTTGCGGCCTCCCGACAGCCAGAGGCACAGGAAGCTCTAAACATCCTAGGAATGTAGGGGCTTCCGAGGAGTCAAAATTATTAGAATAGGACTAAATAAGGGTTTCAATTTGTTGAGCCAATACTTGCTGTCAAATTTTCATATCTTTTATTTGTTGATATAGTTGGTGTATAAAAAACAAGTAGCAACATAGATCTTTGAGTTCAGTATCTTCTTTGTTATAACCCACTGCCCCTTTGTTCTATAGGGATGTAACTTTAGTGCTTTAAGGGTGATGCAGATTAAAGAAAAACACTTCAGGGGAAATGAGATTAACATTCACTAAGGAAGAGAGCCATAAAGTGTTAACAGGCCTCTTGGCCAGAAGATAATGTAAATCACCTGAGACCTTTTGTATACAAAAAGATATACAGAAAGGGTCAGGACTGCTGCCCCTGCATGACTCTGTATCTTCCATTATGTAAAGCTTAGGGTATATAAACACCTTTTAAAAATAAAGTTATGGGGTTTTTGCACAAGCTTGGCCTCCTCGTGTCAACTCTCTCTCTTTCTCCCTCTCCCTCCCTCTCCTTTTCAGGCTGATCCCTTGGAATGTGGAGGCTCACCGAATCTACTTGTTTGCCCTGGCTTCTAAGACCCATGCAAGAGGGAGCCCGAGGCGGGGCATCCTCCGCTATTCAAGCAGGCGCTGGTGGCCTAACGTAGACGGTGCAAATTCCTTGTCTTGGAACGTTATTGGTTTTCCACGTAAACCAAGTTAGTCAGCCTCTTTTCTCCATTAATTTTCCTACTACATTATTCTTTCCTAATCACTCTTTATATTTCTAAATAAATAAGTTTTCCTCGCTGACTCCATCTCCCCTTCGAATTCCCTGGACCCACCAGGGCTGGACCCACCAGGGCTGGACCCCGGCAGGACATGACTGAACTGACTTAGCAGCAGCAGCAGCAACAGTATTCCATTGTATGTGTGTACCACACCCTCTTCATCCGTCCCTCTGTCAGTGGACATTTAGGTTGTTTCCATGTTCTGGTTACTGTCACTAGTGCTTCAGTGGATATTGGAGTGCATATATCTTTTCAAATTATGGTTCTATCTGGATATGCGCCCAGGAATGGGGTTGCAGCATCATATGATAACTCTATGATAACTCATAAAGAACTTCCAATAGTGTTCTCCATAGCCACTCCACCAATTTACATTCGGTGGTACCATTTTCTTTAAGATGGTATGTGTGATGGTTAAGGTACCTAGGCTATGGTAGGTGATAAATAAATGTTCACATAGTGAGATATACAGAAGTCATTCTGACTTATTCATGAGTTAACTTGAATTTTATGCTGACTAAAACAATCTGTCTGTGGCCTATCAAACATACATTGTACATATGCTTTAATTATTAGAGAAAAGGGCGTCAGAAAGAAAAAAATAAAGAACGTCCATGTTAAGAATAAAGATTAACTGCATCTCATCCTGGGACACCAATGCTGGTGCTCCTTTGATGCTAAGACAACCTTCCCAGGTGCCAAGGCCAGGCTGACTTGCTGTATGTGTGCTGATCTCTGTGTGTGTGTTTTACCTTGAAGAAATATATCCCTAATTTGTTTAATCTCCTTTGCTCAGGCAAGATATAAAACTGTGCTGAAATACCAGGCTTCTCTGGAGCAGCTTCTCAGATTAATCTAGGAAGATGGTTTCCAGGCTAGTCTTTGATTTGACTCAGAAAACTCTTTTCTACTCTTATTATAGATTGTTTTTTGATTATTAATATAGGCCATGGTACCTAGCTTTACATCAAATCTCAGTTTAGATACAGTGTGAACAGGAACAGGAACAGAAACGTCGCTCAGTCGTGTCTGACTCTTCGCGACCCCATGGACTGTAGCCTACCAGGCTCCTCTGTCCATGGGATTTTCCACGCAATAGTCCTGGAGTGGATTGCCATTTCCTTCTCCAGTGGATCTTCCCGACCCAGGGATTGAACCCGTATCTCCTGCATTGTAGACAGACGCTTTACCGTCTGAGCCACCAGGGAAGTCAGATACAGTGTGAAGGTACTTTTAAAGATGTGATTAATATTTAAATCAATAGACTTTGAGTAAAGCAGATCACCCTCCATCATGAGGATGGGTCCAATCCGGTCATTTGAAAGCCTTAAGAGAAAAGACTAAAAGTTCCTTGGGGAAGAAGGAATTCTGCCTTCAGAATGCTTTCACACTCAAGTGGCAACATCATCTCTTCCCTAGATCTCCAGGACACCAGCCGCCATGATTGCTAGAACTAGATCAAACCAGTCCATCCAAAAGGAAACCAACCCTGCATATTCATTGGAAGGACTGATGCTGAAGCTGAAGCTCCAATACTCTGGCCACTTGATGTGAAGAGCCTACTCATTAGAAAAGACTCTGATGCTGGGAAAGACTGAGGGCAGGAGGAGAAGAGGGTGACAGAGGATGACATGGTTGGATGGCATCATTGATTCAATGGACAGGAGCTTGAGCAAGTTCTGGGAGATAGTGGAGGACAGAGGAGCCTGGTGTGCTATAGTCCACGGAGTCTTAAAGAGTCAAACACTACAGAGGAGCCTTGTGTGCTATAGTCCACGGAGTCTTAAAGAGTCAAACATGACTTATTGACTGAGCAAGAACAGCAGCAGTGGTGTACAAAGGGCAACTGATGCTCCGAGAACAAATGAGTTACTCCGGAGAGATGAGGGAGTAGGACCCAGGGACATGGAGACAGAGCCACAAACAACATTTAACATGTAGGGGACAGCAGAGAAAGTTGAGCCTGTGGATGAGACAGGAGAGGAGAGTCAGGGAGATGACAAAAAAATCAGGGTGCTGTCCCAGCTGCCAGGGGAAGTGTTGCACAGAGGAAGTGGCCCAGAGTTAAAGGGCAGTAAAATGTCAGAAGAGTCAGGCACTGAGCAGTCGCCTGTGACCTGGTGGAGCACACGTGTTGCCCAGGGGAGGGTGAAAGCGTGGGCCTAGGGCCGAGACCGAGAATGCAGGGGACCGGTTTGCGAGAAGTTTTGCTGGGAAGGTGTGGGACAGAGCTACTGCTGCACGTGTTGGCTGTAGGGAGGAGAGAGGTCCGGCTTCACTCTTAGCCTTTCTGTCCCCCAAATGGGAGAGCCATAAGTGTATCTGAAGGTTGATGGAAAGGACCCAGAGGCGCTGGGGAGGCGGAGGCAATACAAAACCAGGGAGCCTGAGGTCTGAGTGCGTGGAAGTGACAGCCAATCTCTCCAGATCCGTTCAGACTAGGGGTTCCTATGCTGGTGGTAAAGAACAGCCTGCCAATGCGTAGACTCAAGAGACTCAGGTTCAGTCCCTGGGTTGGGAAGATCTCCTGGAGGAGAGCATGGCAACCCACTCCAGTATTCTTAGTCTGAAGAATGCCATGGACAGAGGAGCTTTTCTAAGAATCAATGCTAATTTCCTCTTACATTTTGGAAGTTTTCCACGGTGATGAGTTTGTCTTGAAGAAATAAGTCACTACCTCTTTGGTGCGATTTGGAAACCAAGGGTTTCCCCTGCCCTGCTTTTTTATTCCACATGTTCTTTCATTTAAGAAGTATTCTCTCTTTTCTGCTTCATTTTAAATTAGATCCAAGGTACACTGAGTGGGAATAAACAATCATAATCATTCAGTTCAGTTCACTTCAGTCGCTCGGCTGTGTCCTACTCTTTGTGACCCCATGAACTGCAGCACGCCAGGTCTCCCTGTCCATCACCAACTCCAGTTCATGACATTCTCTTACCACGGGTCCATATTTGTCCTGCTTCAAATCAATCAGTTATTTTATTTTGTTTTTAGTATTTATCCAGTTTCATTGAGATATAATTACTGTACAATGTATGTTTGTTGTTGTTTAGTTAGTAAGTCCTGTTCAACTCTTTGTGACCTCATGAACTGCAGCTTTCCAGGCTTCCCTGTCCTTCACTGTCGCCAGGAGCCTGCTCAAATTCATGTCTGTTTAGTTGGTGATGCTGTCTAACTGTCACAACCTCTGGCACCTCCTTCTCCTGTGCTAACTGTCTTCGGCTGTGTCCAACTCTTTGCGACCCCATGGACTGTAGCCCGCCAGGCTCCTCTGTCCATGGGATTCTCCAGGCAAGAATACTGGAGTGGGTTGCCATTTCCTTCTCCAGGGGATCTTCCTGACCCAGGGATTGAACCCAAGTCTCCTGCACTGGCAGACAGATTCTTTACCACTAGTGCCGCCTGGGGCATTCCAAAATGAAAGTGAAAGTCACCAGTCCTGTCGGACTCTGCGATCCCATGGATTATTTCTCCAGGCCAAAATACTGAAATGGGTAGCTTTTTCTCTTCTCCAGCAGATCTTCCCAACCCAGGAATCTAACCAGGGACTCCTGCATTGTAGGCAGATTCAATCTGCCTTCTCCTCCTGCCCTCAATTATTCCCAGCATCAGGGCATTTTCCAATGAGTTGGCTCCTCGCATTAGGTGGACAAAATATTGGAGCTTCAGCTTCAGTATCAGTCCAGTCCTTCTGATGAATATTCAGGGTTGATTTCCTTTAGGATTGACTGGCTTGCTCTCCTTGCAGTCTAAGGGACTCCCGAGAGTCTTCTTCAGCACCACAATTCAAAAGCATCAATTCTTCAGTGCTTAATCTTCTTTATGATACAACTCTGATATCCATATATGACTACTGGAAAAACCATAGCTTTGACTAGGTGGACCTTTGTGGGCAAGATGATGTCTCTGCTTTTTAATACACTGTCTAGGTTTGTCATAGCTTATCTTCCAAGGAGTAGGCATCTTTTAATTTCATGACTGCAGTCACAATCCACAGTGATTTTAGAGTCCAAGAAAATAAAATCTGTCACTGTTTTCACTTTACCCTTTCTATTTGCCAAGAAGTGATGAGATCAGCTGTCATGATCTCAATTTTTTGAATGTTGAATTTTAAGCCAGCTTTTTCTCTCTCCTCTTGCACCTTTAGAGGTGCACATTTAGAGGCTCTTTGATTTCTTTTGCTTTCTGCCATAAGGGTGGTGTCATCTGTATATCTGAGATTATTGATATGAGAAATCTTATCAATCACCATCAATCTTAATTCCAGCTGGTAAGTCATCCAGCCCTGCATTTGGCATACTGTTCTTTTGCATATAAGTTAAATAAGCAGGGTGACAATGTTCAGTCTTGATGTACTCCTTTTCCATTTTAGAACCAATCAGTTGTTCCATGTACGATTCTAACTGTTGCTTTTTGACCGACATACAGGTTTCTCAGGAGGCAGCAAAGTGGTCTGGTACTCCCATCTCTTGAAGAATTTTCCACAGTTTGTTGCGATGCACACAGTTAACGGCTTTAGTGCAGTCAATAGAGCAAAGGTACATGTTTTTCTGGAATTGCTTTACTTTCTCTATGATCCAACTAATGTTGGCAATTTGGTCTCTGATTCCTCTGTCTTTTCTAAATTCAAGTTGTACATCTGGAGGTTCTTGGTTAACATATGTTGAAGCCTAACTTGAAGGATTTTGAGCAATACCTTGCTAATATGTGAAATGCATGTAATTGTGTGGTAGTTTCGACATTCTTTGGCATTATCTTTCTTTGGGATTGGAACGAAAACTGATCTTTTTCAGTCCTGTGGCCACTGCTGGCTTTTCCAAATTTGCTGACATATTGAGTGCAGCACTCTCACAGCTTCGTATTTTGGGATTTGAAACAGCTCAGCTGGAATTCCATTATTTCCACTAGCTTCGTTAGTTGTAATGCTTTCTAAGGCCCACTTGACTTCAAGCTCCAGGATGTCTGGCTCAGGTAAGTGGTAACACCATTGCGGTTATCCAGGTCATTAAGACCTTTTTTTGTATTATTCTTCTGTGTATTCCTGCCACGTCCTCTTAATCTCTTCTGTTCCTGTTAAGTCGTCACTGTTCTGTTCTTTATTGTGCCCATCCTTGCATGAAATGTTCCCATGGTCTCTCCAATTTTCTTGAAGAGATCTCTAGTCTTTCTGTTGTTTTCCTCTATTTCTTTGCATTTTTCCCTTAAGCAGGCTTTCTTATCTCTCCTTGCTGTTCTCTGGAACTCTGCATTCAGTTGGGTGTATCTTTCCCTTTCTCCCTTGCCTTTCACTTCTCTTGTTTTCTCAGTTATTTGTAAAGCCTCCTCAGAGAACCACTTTGCGTTCTTGCTTTTCTTTTTCTTTGGTTTTGGTGACAGCCTCCTGGATGAACCTCCGTCCATAGTTCTTCAGGCACGCTGTCTATCAGATCTAATCCCCTGAATCTATTTGTCACTTCCCTTGGATAATCGTAAGGGATTTGATTTAGGTCATACCTGAAGATCTAGTGGTTTTCCCTGACAAAACATGGTCCACTGGAGAAGGGAATGACCAACCACTCCAGTATTCTGACTTTGAGAACCCCATGAATGGTATGAAAAGGTAAGATGAAAATAGCAGGACAATTGCGAGAGGAGGCTGGGCCCTGCCCAGACCACATATTTCTCATTCTTGAGAAGCCAGAAGACCTCCCTGACCACACATGTGCAGAAGGGCTCCTTGGAGGTCAAAAAGGGAGGGATGGCAAGGGATGCTAAGCTACCCACAGGCCTTTGCAGTAATATCCACTTTGGCTAAGAGCAGACTGCACACATGGGATGATCTTGAGAGATCCCAAATATGGACTGTGACCAGGGCGAATCAAAACTGATTTGCCAAAGGAAATCTGGAAGAAATGCCCCATAAAAGTAACTCAAACAGCCACGAGGGTGCAATTCAGCGGCTCTCTCTCCGCGTCTGCCTGTATGTCTATCCACACGTGCTGTACTCTTTCTCCTCCTAATATTTACTCGCTTCCCTACTTCCTGTCTTGGTGGACTTTTTTCCTGCAGAGCTGAGGGGCCAAGGCTCTGGTCACTGACCACAGGTCTAATGGCTAGAATTCGGTGCTCTAACCACCAAGACTAGGCCTCAGACTCTGGCTGGAAACCCAAGCCCAGCTGCAAGTTATTTTGGTCTGAGGCCACCAGAGAGCAGTCCCAAGGTCGGGGTGCCTGATGTGGGCAGAGACCCTTCACTCCTCAGGGAGAAGCTCTGTCATTTGTGAGACTCCCTCCTGATGGTGGGTGTCCGCACCAAGGGTGGGGATTTTGGTGAGACCACATCCTTGCCTCTCCCAACTTCTGAATGTGCCTTGTTTACCCTTTGCTGTGGAGGAGTTGTTCAGCCAGTTTTCAGATTTTTTTCCTGAAGGGAATTGATTCATCTTCATCTGTAAATTTCCTGTGCCTGTGGAATGTGGGAAGTTTAGTATTATCTCACACCTCCATCTTTAACGGCCCCTCATCCCTTATTTCTCAATAATTTATTTGTTGTTCAGTTGCTCAGTCGTGTCCAGCTCTTTGTGACCCCATGGGCAGCAGCACACCAGGCTCCTCCTTGTCCTTCACTATCTCCCTGAGTATGCTCAAACTGATGTCCGTTTGAGTCGGTGATGCCTTCCAAACCTAACTTGGATTTTAACAACATCTCTGTTTCTGATGAATCTGGAATCCAGTGTTTGTTTTGGAAATTGTTATGCTTACCAAATGTCTTTTGCTATTTTGACCTGTGAGCTCCTTTTTCCATCATGAGAGTGGAGGTTGGGGGGAGAGGGCTTGACCATCTTTGTTAGGCATTATCTACAGAAGAAAGCTGGATTCTAGTCCACTTGCCCCGGGGCAATAGGTAGAGACAGGATCAGTCCCAGAAACCATGTCAACCCAGTCAGAGTATCAGGAGTTCTCCAAGCGTTGAGGGAAATTCCAGGGGTGGAATTCCTATGTGTTTTGAGCAGTGGCTGGCTGCCCGCACAGGCATCTAAGAGGAGCAAAGAACGACCTTGGCCTGTGGGCTTTTGAAGTGGCTCTGTGAAGCATGAACCATCCCATTACTGTGAGCCCAGTTCTACTTAGGTAGGTTGGAAACAGGAGGGATTGAAACTGTTCCCCTCAGATTGGGACTTCAACTCATGTGCGGGGACTCAAACCCAGCCAGAACTCAGTTTAGGACTCAAACCCACATGGCGAAGACCTGAACTCAGCCAAAACTCACAGTCTTCCAACTGAGATCACACACCTGGTTTCAGGGCTTAATGAAGCTCAGGTGCTTGATGTCTTACCATAGAAAGAATCCAGTGAGAGACAAAGAGATAGGCAAGAAGTGGATTTGTTTAGAGAGAAGCACACCACACAGACAGAGTTGGGGACATCTCAGAAGGCGAGCGCGGCCTTGAAATGTGGTGTGGTTAGCTTTTCTGGGCTGGCTAACTTCACAGGCTCCGTGCTTCCCCCTCAGGGCTTCCCTGGTGCCTCAGTGGTAAAGAATCCACCTGCAATGCAGGAGACCTGCTTTTGACCCCTGGGATGGAAAGATCCCCTGGAGAAGGGAATGGCAACCCACTCCAGTCTTCTTGCCTGGGGAATCCATGGACAGAGGAGCCTGGCCTCCATGGGGTTGCAAAAAGTCAGACACTTCTGAGCAACTGACTTATGCTTGCACTACTTGCAACTTCATAGGCTAATGAGTGGGAGGATTATTCCAGCTCTTTTGGGGAAGGGGTGGAGATTTCCAGGAATTGGGTCACTGCCCACTTTTTGGTCTTTGATGGCCGACCTTGGAACTGTTGTGATGCTTGTGGGTCTGTCATCTAGCTTGCTGATGTGTTACAGTGAGCATATACTGAGGCTCACGGCCTAGTGGAAGTTGACTCATCTGCCGTCTTGGACCCATTTGGTTCTAATTACTTTATGTTATATCCTAGGGCTGTGTCAGTCTTTCAAAGGTTGTTTCCTGCCCCCTTTCCTCCTGTTTCAGAATCATATGTTGGGCTGAATATTTTCTAGGAAAAAAAATCATTCCAAGATCAAACGACTGTGCTCTCGCTGAGTCATCATCTGGCAGATTTAGATACAGCTGTGGGAGTTGGATATTCTCTTTACTTTTCAGGCTGTAGTTTCCAGAGTTGCTCCCCTCTGTGTTTCTATGTCTGAATCACTGGATGTGAATGATTCTCTCTGTCCTGCATTTATAGTTTCACTTATTTCATAGCTGGTTTGACGAAAAGTTATATTAATAGCAGAAACACCTCAGACCAGCCAGAACTTATCCTTACTCCATGGGAAATGTGCTATTCTATTCCATTTCTTCTTTTCTACTGCCTGAGACTCACTAAAGTGATTTCATGATCTGCTAATTGACTCCAGGCTGTAATCTGTAAAACACTGATTTGGAGGAAGGCAAAGGCAACCCACAGGCGTGCATGCTTAGTCCCTCAGTCGTGTCCGACCCTTGCAACCCTATGGACTCTAGCCCGCCAGGCTCCTCTGTCCATGGAATTCTCCAGGCAAGAATACTGGAGTGGGTTGCCATTTTCCTCCTCCAGGGGATCTTTCCCACCCAAGGATTGAACCTGTGTCTCCTATGTCCCCCGCACTGCAGGCGGATTCTTTAATTGCTGAGCCACAGGGGAACCCCCAGAGGAAACCCACAGGCCGCTTCGTGTGAGAGGGTGATTAAAAACAAAAATGGGGGGTATACAGCTTAGGTTAAAATTAGCTAGGCAAACTTGATGAAGGACACCCCCCGCCCCCCGCCGCCAACTGTCCTGGTCCGCTGCGGGGCTCTGCCCCTGCCCATTCTCAGCTGGGGCAGCCACGGTGGGGAGGGGCTGCCCGTGTGCCACAGCCGTGTCCCAGGTACCCTGGGAGCCCAGCCAGCCAGCAGATCGACGTTCACCTCACAGCAACCTGTGGGTTTCCTCTGCTTCCTTCCAAGTTTGTTTTTCCAAAGTCTGGTTCAGGACCTATTCGTGGGTTGTGAAATCAATTTAGTGAGTCTCAGATAACATCAGAAAAAAAAAAGAAGAAATGGAGTGGAAAATAGCAGAGTACATTGTACACAGTAAGGATAAGTATTGACCTCTTTGAAGTGTGCAGTGTATGGCGGACATGCAGTGAGCGGTGTGTGTGTGGTATATGGCATGTGGGAATATGTGTGTATGTATATGTGGTGAATGGTGTGTGTGGTGTGTGTATTTTATGTCTGCTATGGTGTATGTGTATGTGGTGAATGGTGTGTGATGTGTGTGTTTGTGGTGTGTGTGGTAAATGGTGTGTGGGAGTATGTGTGTGTATGTATGTGTGGTGAATGGTGTGTGTGTGTGGTAAATGGCATGTGGAAATATGTGGGTATGTGTGTGTGGTGAATGGTGTGTGTGGTGTATTTTATGGGTGGTATGGTATGTGTGTGGTAGACGGTGTGTGGGAGTATATGTATGTATGTATGTGGGGTAAATGGTGTGTGTGTGTGTGTGTGTGGTGTATGGTATAGGGGAGTATGCGTTTGCATGTAGTGAATGGTGTATGTGGTGTATTTTATGTGTGTATGTGTGTGGTGAATGGTGTGTGTGGTGTATTTTATGTGTGGTATGGTGTGTGTGTGGTAGATGGTGTGTGGGAGTATATGTATGTATGTATGTGGGGTAAATGGTGTGTGTGTGTGTGTGTGTGTGTGTGTGTGTGTGTGGTACATGGTGTAGGGGAGTATGTGTGTGCATGTAGTGAATGGTGTATGTGGTGTGTGTATTTTATGTGTGTATGTATGTCTGGTGAATGGGGTGTGTGTGTGTGGTATATGGTGTGTAGCAGAATGTGTGTATGTATGTGTGGTGAATGGTGTAGGGCGTGTGCGTGTGCGTGTGCATGCACGTGCACAGTGTATGTGATGTGAATGTATTAGGATGTGATCAGGAGCGACTTTACCTCAAGGCTGATGGTGAAAATGTTCAAATATTGGATTATGGGAAGTCATTCTGTCTTATATTAATATGTGGTTTGGCCTGAACTTTGTATGAACTAGAACGGCCTGACTCAAGGCCTGTCAAACATACACAGCACATCTCTAACCATTAAGGTCAAGAATATCCAGTTTGGTGAGAGGATAAATGACTCCCTTCCTATGTGTCCATGTTAACACTCCCTTGAAGACAAGATTCCCTTCCCAGACACTAGGGGCCAGCCAGCTCACTATATATGTAGTAAGCAGTCTCTTTTTAAAAAAAAAAATTAAATAAAAATTTTATAGTTTACACAAGACTTTTTCTTTATGCAAACAAGGATTTTCTTTAAAAAATGTTATAGGGGGATTTTTTTCATCAGCTCTTCATACAGTACAATCCTTTTGTTGAACTAAAGTTATACTGGCAATGAGTATTTATGGATCCAAAGCAGACTTGAGCTTCTGATATGAAAAATTTAGCACCCATTCTAGTTTACCGATTAGTTGCAGAAATGAAACTTCTGTCCAGATTTACACAATTCTGTAAAAAGTTGTCTCTTTTGAAACCTCAAAGGAATGTTCCTTATCACATTAGATGTATGTTCTTTGTTCTGATAAGGTATGAATTTGCTGACGACCATGATTCTACACATCAATTTCTCAGAGCTGCCAAGAAGCTGCCTCCAGGGCTACCACCCTCAGTTTGGCTCAAATAAAACTTTCTTCTGTTCCTTATTAGAGATTGATTATTGATTATTTGCACCAATAAGGCTAGTGAACTTGAATTTTCAGGGCCCTAGCCACTTGGAAAGGCTAGTCCCTATTTTGTTTTTGGAATGCCGTATCATTTTTTTTAAAGAGGGGAAAGCTTTATTCTCCTCAAATGCTGGGCCTGTTTTCAGTTGGGCAGTAGCAAGCTTTACTTCCTATGTGTGCCTGCTAAGTTGCTTCAGTCATGTCCGACTCTTTGTGATCTCTCAGACTGTAGCCCGCTAGGCTCCTCTGTCCATGGAATTCTCCAGGCAAGAATGCTGGAGTGGGTTGCCGTGCCCTCCTCCAGGGGACCTTCCTGACCCAGGGATTGAACCAGCATCTCCTGCATTGCAGGCAGATTCTTTACTGCTGAGCCACTGGGGAACCCCAAATGAAACATGATTCTCAATTTTTAGGTTGTGCATTTCTCTTGAGTCGTAAAGCCAGGGAATGCCGCACTTTCAGGAACATAGCTAACACCACATTGAGTACTGACTTGCCCCTCTGCTGTGTGCCTGCCACACAGCGCTCTCCAGACACTCTTGCTCCGTGTGGGCCTTTCTGCGCAAGCCTGTCACGTACTAAGTCCTCCCCTCACTTCAACCCAAAGAGTCAGGAACTGCTGGGGAGGGGGTGTAAGATAGGTTCAAAAATGTGTTATCTTTTATACCACACAGGAAATAGACTGTGTACTAACTGTAAGTGGAAAGTAATCTTAGATAATGGTCTAAAACTTATCAAAAATTAACTAAAAAATGTAATTTAAAAGAAGAGTCAGATACTGTTATCACCCTCCTCATTTTACAGATGAGAAAACAAAGGCCCAGAGAGGTTAAGTAATTGGCTCAAAGTCACACAGTAAATAGTCAAGCCAGGATTCTAACTCTAGGGTTTGGCTCCAGAGTCCCCTTTGTGGCCACAATGTAGAAGACATTTGGTGGTTAAATGGGTTGTTAAGAGAACAGAAAATGTAAAAGCTGTATATAACCTAAGCTGATCTTTAAAGAGAAGGTTTGGGTGAGCCCCCTGGTGGCTTCCCTGGTGGCGCAGCTGGTAAAGAATCCACCTGCAGTGCGGGAGACCTGGGTTCGATCCCTGGGTTGGGAAGATCCCCTAGAGAAGGGAATGGCTTACCCACTCCAGTATTCTGGCCTGGAGAATTCTATGGGCTGTATAGTCCATGGGGTCGCAAAGAGTCAGACATGACTGAGCGACTTTCACTTCACTTCACTTGGCTGAGCCCCCAGATGGGGTGGGGAATGGTAGGTGGCCTGGGGGCTGGGGAGAGCTGGCTTTCTCTGCGAGTGCCACTGTGGAGCTGGATGGGCTTCGAGGTAGCCTGGAGGTGAGGGAGCTCCAGGATGAAAGATGGGGCTCCAGTGGGATGTGCACAGTATGTGAGAAGTGGGGAGACAGGGCTCACTCGGACATCAGAGAGGAAACCCCAGCCCCTGCCCCCCTGCAGGGCACTGGAGACTCAATATCTCAAAGCACATGTTGCTGTGGATTTTGTGATGGAACCATTGAGCCCTTCATCTTCTGCCATGATTCTTTCTGAAATGCTCACGGGGCTTTTTTGGTGTGAGCAGATTGCTCTGACAGAGCTCAGAGAAATCTAAGGATGCAGGCCCAGTAGGCTGACCTCAAAGGTCATGACAGTGACGGGTCTGAGCCCATCACACATGGACTTGCAAAAGCACAGGGGTCCTAGCCGACTTCTGAGGTCTAGAATGAACGGTTGAGTGAATCAGCCTTGATTCAGTGCTCCCCTCTCATTTCATTGGAACTGCCCCTCATACCACAGCCCTGAGGGTTTGGAAAGAAAATGGCAACCCACTCCAATACTCTTGCCTGGAAAATCCCATGGACGGAGGAGCCTGGTAGGCTGCAGTCCATGGGGTCACTAAGAGTCAGGCACGATTGAGCGACCTCACTTTCACTTTTCACTTTCTTGCATTGGAGAAGGAAATGGCAACCCACTCCAGTACTCTTGCCTGGAGAATCCCAGGGACAGAGGAGCCTAGTGGGCTGCTGTCTATGGGGTCGCACAGGTTGGACACGACTGAAGCAACTTAGCAGCAGCAGCAGCAGGCCTGCCTCTGGACCCAAGCTCTAGTTTTTCATCTTTTTTATTAATTAAGTTATTTATATTGTGGGCTGTGTTGGGTCTTAGTTGCAGCAGATGGGATCTTTGTTGTGGCAGGCAGGCTTAGCTGCCCTACAGGATCCAGTTCCCTTACCAGGAATAGAACCCTTGTCCCCTGCCTTGGAAGGTGAATTCTTAACCACTCAACCACCAGGGAAGTTCCCTAGCTTTTCATCTTTTATAAAAATTAAACTCTACCTCCAATGTCCTGATGTGCCCAGTAAGTACAAGTAGTTCAGTTCAGTTCAGTCGCTCAGTCGTGTCTGACTCTTTGTGACCCCATGAATCACAGGACGCCAGGCCTCCCTGTCCATCACCAACTCCCGGAGTTCACTCAGACTCACGTCCATCGAGTCAGTGATGCCATCCAGCCATCTCATCCTCTGTCGTCCCCTTCTTCTCCTGTCCCCAATCCCTCTCAGCATCAGAGTCTTCCAATGAGTCAACTCTTCGCATGAGGTGGCCAAAGTACTGGAGTTTCAGCTTTAGCATCATTCCTTCCAAAGAAATCCCAGGACTGATCTCCTTCAGAATGGACTGGTTGGATCTCCTTGGAGTCCAAGGAACTCTCAAGAGTCTTCTCCAACACCACAGTTCAAAAGCATCAATTCTTTGGCACTCAGCCTTTTTCACAGTCCAACTCTCACATCCATACATGACCACTGGAAAAACCATAGCCTTGACTAGACGGACCTTAGTCAGCAAAGTAATGTCTCTGTTTTTGAATATACTATCTAGGTTGGTCATAACTTTTCTTCCAAGAGGTAAGCGTCTTTTAATTTCATGGCTGCAGTCACCATCTGCAGTGATTTTGGAGCCCCCCAAAATACAGTCTGAGACTGTTTCCACTGTTTCCCCATCTATTTCCCATGAAGTGATGGGACCGGATGCCGTGATCTTTGTTTTCTGAATGTTGATCCTTAAGCTACCTTTTTCAAGCTCCACTTTCACTTTCATCAAGAGGCTTTTTAGTTCCTCTTCACTTTCTGCCATAAGGGTGGTGTCATCTGCATATCTGAGGTTATTGATATTTCTCTCAGAAATCTTGATTCCAGCTTGTGTTTCTTCCAACCCAGCGTTTCTCATGATGTACTCTGCATAGAAGTTAAATAAGCAGGGTGACAATATACAGCCTTGACGTACTCCTTTTCCTATTTGGAATCAGTCTGTTGTTCCATGTCCAGTTCTAACTGTTGCTTCCTGAGCTGCATACAGATTTCTCAAGAGGCAGGTCAGGTGGTCTGGAATTCCCATCTCTTTCAGAATTTTCCACAGTTTCTTGTGATCCACACAGTCAAAGGCTTTGGCATAGTCAATAAAGCAGAAATAGATGTTTTTCTGGAACTCTCTTGCTTTTTCCATGATCCAGCGGATGTTGGCAATTTGATCTCTGGTTCCTCTGCCTTTTCTAAAACTAGCTTGAACATCTGGAAGTTCACGGTTCACGTATTGCTGAAGCCTGGCTTGGAGAATTTTGAGCATTACTTTACTAGCATGTGAGATGAGTTCAATTGTGTGGTAGTTTGAGCATTCTTTGGCATTGCCTTTCTTTGGAATTGGAATGAAAACTGACCTTTTCCAGTCCTATGACCACTGCTGAGTTTTCCAAATTTGCTGACATATTGAGTGCAGCACTTTCACAGGATCATCTTTCAGGATTTGAAATAGCTCAACTGGAATTCCATCACCTCCACTAGCTTTGTTCATAGTGATGCTTTCTAAGGCCCACTTCACTTCACATTCCAGGATGTCTGGCTCTAGGTGAGTGATCACACCATCGTGATCATCTTGGTCGTGAAGATCTTTTTTGTACAGTTCTTCTGTGTATTCTTGCCACCTCTTCTTAATATCTTCTGCTTCTGTTAGGTGCAGACGATTTCTGTCCTTTATCGAGCCCATCTTTGCATGAAATGTTCCCTTGGTATCTCTGATTTTCTTGAAGAGATCTCTAGTCTTTCCCATTCTGTTCTTTTCCTCTAATTCTTTGCATTGATCACTGAAGGTGGCTTTCTTATCTCTTCTTGCTATTCTTTGGAACTCTGCATTCAGATGCTTATATCTTTCCTTTTATCGTTTGCTTTTCGCCTCTCTTCTTTTCACAGCTATTTGTAAGGCCTCCCCAGACAGCCATTTTGCTTTTTCACATTTCTTTTCCATGGGGATGGTCTTGATCCTTGTCTCCTGTACAATGTCACAAACCTCATTCCATAGTTCATCAGGCACTCTATCTATCGGATCTAGGCTCTTAAATCTATTTCTCACTTCCACTGTATAATCTTCAGGGATTTGATTTAGGTCATACCTGAATGGTCTAGCGGTTTTCCCTACTTTCTTCAATTTAAGTCTGAATTTGGCAATAAGGAATTCATGATCTGAGCCACAGTCAGCTCCTGGTCATGTTTTTGTTGACTTATAGAGCTTCTCCATCTTTGGCTGCAAAGAATATAATCAATCTGATTTCGGTGTTGACCATCTGGTGATGTCCATATGTAGGGTCTTCTCTTGTGTTGTTGGAAGAGGGTGTTTGCTATGACCAATGCATTTTCTTGGAAAACTCTATTAGTCTTTGCCCTGCTTCATTCCACATTCCAAGGCCAAATTTGCCTGTTACTCCAGGTGTTTCTTGACTTCCTACTTTTGCATTCCAGTCCTCTATAATGAAAAGGACATCCTTTTTGGGTGTTACTTCTAAAAGATCTTGTAGGTCTTTATAAAACCGTTCAACTTCAGTTTCTTTAGCATTACTGGTTGGTGCATAGACTTGGATAACTGTGATATTGAATGGTTTGCCTTGGAGACGAACAGAGATCATTCTGTCGTTTTTGAGATTGCATCCAAGTACTGCATTTCAGACTCTTTTGTTGACCATGATGGCTACTCCATTTCTTCTGAGGGATTCCTGCCCACAGTAGTAGATATAATGGTCATCTGAGGTAAATTACAAGTAATCTTATGGTAAACCAAGTACACTTTTAGCAAAGAATCCTAAGATCCCCTGGAGAAGGAAATAGCAACCCACTCTAGTATTCTTGTCTGAAAAATCATGTGGACAGAGGAGCCTGGTGGGCTATATATAGTCCATGGGGTCACAAAGAGGCAAAGCTGAGCACCATGCCTACTTTTAGCAGAGGATTGTTCTTTTCAGGTCGTATTTGGGATATTAGTAGTGAAAGTGAAAGTGAAGTTGCTCAGTCGTATCTGACTCTTTGCGACCCCATGGACTGTAGCCTACCACGTTCCTCCATCCACGGGATTTTCCAGGCAAGAGTACTGGAGTGGGTTGCCATTTCCTTCTGCAGGGGATCTTCTCAACCCAGGGATCGAACCCAGATCTCCCTCATTGCAGGCAGATGCTTTACTGTCTGAGCCACCAGGAAAGCCTCTGGTAATGGTGTATTTTGCTAAAGTCTCTGATACATGGAGGCATAAAGCCCTGTATACAGAATCTTTCTAATGACATTTGTTTGCAATGAACTGATTGCCTAGTAAGATGATTTTGGAGGCATTTGTCATCCTTAAGATAACTCTTTAGACTGTGTAGACCACAGTTTAACGTGGCAGGGTGGGACCCGAGGTGGGTCTAGGGCCCAGTTAGCCTGACCGCCCAGGACACCTGTCCCTGCCTTTGTTCCCTCTCAGAGGCTCTGAATTAAGGGTGTATTATTGGACAGGACTCCATTCGCCTGGGGAGCAAGGGTGCTCCATTGTAGGCAGGTTGCTATTGTCTAACTGCAGGATTAATGAGGCCACCCCAGGCTCAGTGAAGCTTCTTGTGTCACCCCAGGCTAGCCAAGCAGCAGAACTCTCCCAGCCTTGGGGGGAGCAGGGGTGGGGAAGGGGGAATCGGGAGAGAGGAGAGAGTCCCTGAGACTGGGCTTGAGGATGTCCAGAGTGGCGCTTACCACCCTGGCCTTACCATCTGCAACTCCCCATTTGGTGAGTCAGGAACCCGACTGGGCCTCCGCAGATGACCACCAGCTGCCCTGCTTGTGTCCTGAACTCACTAACTTTCTTCCATGTCTTTAGATACAGGAACTTTCGTGGCTGTCCTAAGAGTGACTGGGTCTGGGCTTTCTATTAATTTGAGTGCACCATTGATGCTTACCAATATGGCGGTGGGGTGAAGACCTTTGAACCACAGGTTCATCATTATGGGAGTAAAAACAACATAGGTGATTTAATTTTTAGAGAGCAATGAAATTTTTAATGCACATATTTATTTTTAATATATATTATGTGGGCTTCCCAGGTGGCCTTAATGGTAAAAACCCACCTGCAAATGAAGTAGGCTGAATAGACGCAGGCTCAATCCCTGGGTCGGGGAGACCCCCTGGAGGGGGGCACGGCAACCTGCTCGTATTCTTGGCTTAAGAATCCCATGGACAGAGGAGCCTGGCAGGCTACGGTCGATAGTCACACTGAGTCAACTGAAGCGACTTAGCATGCACGCATGCATACGTCATGCAAACAAAATGAATATGTAATATGTAATATATATAAGGTATGGTCTTCCCTGGTGGCTCAGCAGTGAAGAATCTGCCTGTAATGGAGGAGGTGCAGGGGATGCGGGTTTGATCTCTGTGTTGGGAAGGTCCTCTGGAGAAGGGCATGGCATCCCACTGCAGTATTCTTGCCTGGGAAACCCCATGGACAGAGGAAGCTGGTGGGCTACAGTCCATGGGGTCACACAGAGTCAGACCCAACTAAAGTGACTTAGCGTGCATCCATATGTAATACATATGTAATGTATAAAATAGTGTATTAAAATATTAAAAGTATTTTTCAGTTCAGTTCAGTCGCTCAGTCGTGTCCGACTCTTTGCGACCCCATGAATCGCAGCACGCCGGGCCTCCCTGTCCATCACCATCTCCCAGAGTTCACTCAGACTCACGTCCATCGAGTCCGTGATGCCATCCAGCCATCTCATCCTCTGTTGTCCCCTTCTCTTCCTGCCCCCAATCCCTCCCAGCATCAGGGTCTTTTCCTATGAGTCAACTCTTCCCATGAGGTGGCCAAAGTACTGGAGTTTCAGCTTCAGCATCATTCCTTCCAAAGAAATCCCAGGGCTGATCTCCTTCAGAATGGACTGGTTGGATCTCCTTGCAGTCCAAGGGACTCCCAAGAGTCTTCTCCAACACCACAGTTCAAAAGCATCAATTCTTCAGCGCTCAGCCTTCTTCACAGCCCAACTCTCATGTCCATACATGACCACAGGAAAAACCATAGCCTTGACTAGACGGACCTTAGTCGGCAAAGTAATGTCTCTGCTTTTGAATATGCTATCTAGGTTGGTCATAACTTTTCTTCCAAGGAGTAAGCGTCTTTTAATTTCATGAAGTCACCATCTGCAGTGATTTTGGAGCCCCCCAAAATAAAGTCTGAGACTGTTTCCACTGTTTCCCCATCTATTTCCCATGAAGTGATGGGACCAGATGCCATGAACTTCATTTTCTGAATGTTGAGCTTTAAGCCAACTTTTTCGCTCTCCTCTTTCATTTTCATCAAGAGGCTTTTTAGTTCCTCTTCAATTTCTGCCATAAGGGTGGTATCATCTGTATATCTGAGGTTATTGATATTTCTCCCGGCAATAACAAAACTGAAAGCAGGGTGGCTAGCTGTTATGGGCTGAACTGTATCCCTCCCCCCACCCCACTCCACCCCGCTCCAAATTCATATGTCAAAGTCCGAACCCCTAGGATGTCAGAATGTGACTGTGTTTAGAAACAGGGCCTCTGAAGAGGTGATTAAGAGAAAATGAAGTCAGTAGACTGGGCCCTAATCCAATACAACTGGTGCCGTGATAGGAGGAAGTTAGGACACGCACAGGGAAGCCCCCGTGAGGACTCAGGGAGTAGACAGTCATCTACAAGCCACGGAGACAGACCTCAGGGGAAACCAACCCTGCCAACACTTTAACTTCAGACTTCTGGCCTTCGGACGGAGCAAATAGATGTTCCGTTGTTGAGACCGCCCGGTCTGTGGCGCGCCGTCTGTGCAGTCTGGCCGGCTAAGTGGCCATCTTGTTGGTGTCTGTGGCATCCTTTAAGCTAGGGAAGGGCTCCCTCTGCTGTGTTAAACACCAAATGCCCTGAAAACAATGCATTTCATGTTTGGACACCATAGAATTAAGAACCAAGTATTTAGATGCTTCTTTTCAGCATCCTTTATAGAATCAAGAATATAGAATCCTCATCCAATTCTTTGGAGAAAGCAATGGCAACTCACTCCAGTGCTCTTGCCTGGAAAGTCCCATGGATGGAGGAGCCTGGTAGGCTGCAGTCTATGGGGTCGCTGAGGGTCGGTCAGACTGAGTGACTTCACTTTCACTTTTCACTTTCATGCATTGGAGAAGGAAATGGCAACCTACTCCAGTGTTCTTGCCTGGAGAATCCCAGGGATGGCGGAGCCTGGTGGGCTGCCGTCTATGGGGTCGCACAGAGTCGGACGTGACTGAAGCGACTTAGCAGCAGCAGCAGCAGCAGCAGCAGCATCGAATTCTTTACAGATTCCTTCACCTGGAAGTTCAGTTCAGTTCAGTTCAGTCACTCAGTCGTGTCTGACTCTTTGTGACTCCATAAATTGCAGCACGCCAGGCCTCCCTGTCCATCACCAACTCCCGGAGTCCACCCAAACTCACGTCCATTGAGTCGGTGATGCCATCCAGCCATCTCATCATCTGTCATCCCCTTCTCCTCCGGCCCTCAATCTTTCCCAGCATCAGGGTCTTTTCAAATGAGTCAGCTCTTCGCATGAGGTGGCCAAAATATTGGAGTTTTAGCTTCAACATCAGTACTTCCAATGAACACCCAGGACTGATTTCCTTTAGGATGGACTGATTGGATCTCCTTGCCATCCAAGGGACTCTCAAGAGTCTTCTCTGACACCACAGTTCAAAAGCATCAATTCTTCTGTGCTCAGCTTTCTTTATAGTCCAACTCTCACATCCATACATGACTACTGGAAAAACCATAGCCTTGACTAGACGGACCTTTGTTGACAAAGTAATGTCTCTGCTTTTTAATATGCTGTCTATGTTGGTCATAACTTTTCTTCCAAGGAGTAAGCGTCTTTTAATTTCATGGCTGCAGTCACTATCTGCAGTGATTTTGCAGCCCAAAAAACGAGTAGGGGTGCTATTAAAATTTTCAGCAACTGGGGGTGGGGGGTTTTCCTATCGTGCGGGCTGGGGAGGAAGGGGTGGGGAGGCCCTGGGGGAGGGGCTGGGTGGCCTGGGCAGGCTCGGGAGGATGGAGTTAGAGGGAAAGACTATGCACCAACCCCTTACGGAAGATGTGGCCGTTCGGGGTGTCCATTGAAGATCAGTTTGTAATCACATAAAATCTTTTTCTAGTACTTCCTTTATGAAACTGCAAATCTTTAACCTAGGTGGTGCTCCTAGAATTAGTCCTCAAGCAAGTACTCTTTACTATGCAGGAAATTCTGTCTGGCCATGGTTTGTGATTGTTCAACACACATTCCTGGTAAGTCAGATTCATTCTAGTGACCTCACCCTCCTTCTCGTGGACAGGTTCTACAAATGAGACAGCAAGTCTGGAGTCTAAGTCAGGTACATCACAGTTAGAGGGTGAAAGTCTCCATCCCTTCCATCGCTACAAAACAGAGGGCAACCCAAGCAAATTGTGTTCCCGAAAGCTACCAAGAGAATGGAAAGATCAGCCCCTAGACTGGTATCACATGGTAGGTGTCCAATTAATAATTTTAAAATAAGCGAATAGTGACCAGACTCCATGAAATGGAAATGATTGGCAGCCTGTGTTCCAAGCATGGGTGGTCACTTGGCTGTTGTAGATTATTTCTGCAAAGTGAGAGTTGTCTTCTGTTGTTCAGAGAGCAAATAAGAAAACAGAGGGTGAAAGCCCAGAACCTGTCCAGGCTCGGCCTCCATGACCCTGTCTGATACGTAGACTCAGCATTTCGAATAGGGACCGCCTGGCATGCCCAGTCTGCGTGGAGTGAGGAGTGTGGTCAAGCTATTCTCCTTAGAAGGATAAGGAAGCTTCTAATGAGTCCTGACTTGAGTCTCCCATCCATTCCACCACCCACGGATTCAGGAAGCCTTTACTGAGCACAGCCCACATACGGCAGTAAGCATGACAGACACACATCTTCTTTCTGGGAACTTCCATGCTCACGGGGAGGACAGTTACATGCACACACGTGTCGTAATCGTGATGAGGTGAACTAGGGAGAAATACAGGGTGACATGAGCCTGGAAAAATGCGAGCAACTTCCAGCTGTGAGGGGCTGGGCAGGTTTACCGGAGACAGTCGTCTCTAAGGCAGGGCTTGGGAGGGGAGGCGGAGGGGTTGCGGTGTGGCGAAGCCTTTCACCTTGGGCAATTGTCTAAGGCAGCAGCTCCCTCAGAGCAGACTCGGGAACGGCATGCGGGGCTCGAGGCCTCGTGTGGGAACGTGGGTTTGCTCATTCCCCGGGACGATGCCCATCCTTTGGTTGTCCTAGTCCAGAGGAGATGTCTTTACCAAACTGGCACAAGGGGACCTTTGGGCTGGCGGGACCTGAAGCCTGGTTCGTTCAGGGAACTGAAAATACGACGGGTCACAAAGGGCTAAAACCTCTTGGTCAGTTATCAGGTGCTCCTCATAGATAACAGTCCTCATCTTTTTACATGTCCTGGACTCTCTGCTCAGGTAAAGCCCTGCTCCAACCACTGACCTTACCCCTTAGGGAGGTATCGCTTATTCCCCTGCATAAGCTCTCATCTCCTCTGCTGCTGCTGCTGCTAAGTCACTTCAGTCGTGTCCGACTCTGTGCGACCCTATAGATGGCAGCCCACCAGGCTCCCCCATCCCTGGGATTCTCCAGGCAAGAACACTGGAGTGGGTTTCCGTTGCCTTCTCCGCTCATCTCCTCTAGATCCAACCAAATGCCTCATCTGCTCACATCCCATTAAGGTCACCTGAGACCTGGGTCTGTTGCTGCCATCATCCTATGCCCAGCACACAGCACATAGAAAGTGTTCAGCTAAATGTGTCAGCTGAATGAATGGATCTGTTTTCAAAAACACGGGGACCTCTCTATGGGAACAGCTGTGCCTGAATTGCAGGCTTCATTATAACATGCATTTAGCACTCACTTCTGTGCACACTACTTGCAGTCATCAAAGGGGATACATACTCTTAATTTCTAACATTCCACCTCTCTGGGGCTTACATCAGTCCTCCAGATGCCACCAAAAACAAAATAAAGCCGGCTCAGAAAACAATGCGCTGATGACCATGGTCTGGATGCTGCAGAAACAACGGTTGGTACTCTCTGTCCTGGCTTATTAACCCTTATTTTACAAACAGTGATAACTGATATTCACTCTCTGCTGTCCTAGCCTCCTGCAGAATAGAAATTGTAAAAGGAAAGCCTGGGTCATGGGTCGAAGAGGGGAAAGAAGGAAAAGAGGAAGCTAGCAGGGTTAGACTCTTGGATAACATTGACAGACAACAACAAATTGCTAATCTACCATCATCATCACTGGGGCTTGAGAAAGATCTTACCTGGTTCCAAGCAGAGTTAGCTCAGACACAGCTGCTGCTGTTGGGTCCCTGAGAACAATACTCTCTCAGAGACACATGTCTTGTACACAGTTCTGTTTTCTGTTCTAGTTCATCCTCGGTCGTTGCCTCTTCGGCATGACCATTAGCTGCCCGCTGCCCTGGCTTCCTTCTGTTTGCTCCTTCTCAGCCCTAACCTCCGAGACAGCATGGAACTGACACATTCTGATTGCATGCAAAAAAAATCTGTATACCAACCATCAAGCCACCTGATGCAAAGAGCCCACTCATTGGAAAAGACCCTGATGCTGGGAAAGATTGAAGGCAGGAGGAGAAGGAGACGACAGAAGATGAGATGGTTGGATGGCATCATCGACTCAGTAGACATGAGTTTGAACAAACTCTGGGAGATGGTGAAGGACAAGGAAGCCTGGCCTGCTGCAGTCCATGGAGCTGCAAAGAGTCAGACACAACTGAGCGACCGCACACCAGCAACAACCACCAAGCATTTGGTTCTCAATTTCTAATTAGCTGTAACTTGGTGATTACACAACCTTGAACAGCATAATTTCTTCTGAGTATAAGAAGAGATGCTTAAAATTGAGAAATTTTTTGCTTATGCCATTTTTCTTTTTCTGGCGTCTGCCTGTGGTTCAGCTGCCATATTTTAACTTCTCCTTTCTCAAAGGGTCAACTCAGCACTGCTGCCTTGTTCCGTCTGAATGTGTTCCCACTTCTACCCGTGATCCAGAGTTCACCGGTACTTCCCACATCCCCTCTCTGCCAGGCTCCTTCCTTGGGCTCTGTCCTAAGGTAACTTCATTGCCGCTTCAAAGATGCCAAATCATCCCAACTTGCCTAACTTCCATTTTTTGCACATAGATCATACTTTTTTTTTTTTTTTCACTAATATTTGCTGCTGTTGTTCAGTCGCTCGGTTCAGTCCAACTCCTTGCCGTCCCATGGACTGCAGCACGCCAGTCTTCTCTGCCCTTCACCATCTCCTGGAGCTTGCTCAAGCTCGTGTCCATTGAGTCAGTGATGCCATCCAGCCATCTCATCCTCTGTCGTCCCCTTCTCCTCCTGCCCCCAATCTTTCCCAGCATCAGGGTCTTTTCCAATGAGTCAGCTCTTCGCATCAGGTGGCCAAAGGATTGCAGCTTCAGCAGCAACCCTTCCAGTGAATATTCAAGGTTGATTTCCTTTAGGATTGACCGGTTTGATCTCCTTGGAGTCCAAGGGATTCTCAAGAATCTTCTGCAACATCAGAGTTCAAAAAAAATCAATATTTTGCTAATATTAGTAAAAATTCATATTTTTACTAATACATTAGAAAATATTTAGTTTCTTTGTCTTTATGTGCCCAGTATCCTGTAAAGTGTAGTCAGAGAGATAGACTGGAAAACCCAATCTTTCCAGCTAGAGTCATCTCAGCGGGTGTGAATACAGGAAAGCTTGAGATATGCAGTCTGCAGCACGTTGCCCTGGGTCAGGGCTCTGCACCTCTCTCCTCAGGGATGCAGGGGAACATGGTATTTCTAGCCATGATGCTTTCCTGCAGTCTTGGGAGTACTCTGCCCCTTTCCCCATCAAGAAAAGTTAGGGAATGATGGGATAATATCAAAGGGACAATCTTTAAGAAATCTTTATTTTATATTGGAGTATAGTTGGTTAACAACGTTGTGTAAGTTTCAGGTGTAGAAGTACAGAAAAGTGATTCAGTTCTATACACACACACATGTATTCTTTTTAAAATTCTTTTCCCATTTAGGTGATTACAGAGTCCTGAGAGACTTCCCTGTGCTATACAGTAGGTCCCCGTTGGTTATTTATTTCAGAAATAGTAGCAGTGTGTCCATGTCTATCTCAAACTCGCAGTCTATCCCTCCAACTACCCTTGCCCCACAAGTCAACCATAAGTTCTTTCTCCAGGTCTGTGAGACCGTTTCCGTTCTGTATATAAGTTCCTCTGTATTATTTGCTTTTTAAGATCCTCATATGAGTGGTATCGTATCATATTAGTCTTTCTCTGTCTGGCTTATGTCATTTAGGATAATTCTGGGTTCATCCGTGTTGCTGCAAAGGGCATCACTTCATTCTTTTTGACGGCTGAGTCATATTTCTTCGTGTATATGCGCACCAGCCTCTTTACTCACTCATCTGTCCACGGCCATTTAGGTCGCTTCCGCGTTTCGGCTATTGTGAACAGCACCTCTATGAACACTAGGGGGGAGCGTGCAAGCATCCTTTTCGCTGGATATATGCCCAGGAGTGGGGTTGCTGGATTCTATGGTAGTTCTGTTTTTAGTTTTTTAAGGAGCTTCCACTCCGTCCTCCATAGTGGCTGCACCAATTTACGTTCCCATCAGCAGTGTAGGAAGGTTCAGAGGAACTGCTATAAACATTCTGTCCTCCATTTCTCAGAGGAGTCATCGTTTCGAATCACCATATCACACCTTACACTGAGCCTTATTCACGCAGCTTAGGGAGCTGGGGCTGAGTATGACTGGCCAAGATAGGGCTGTTTTCTGAGTGCAGATCACACTTTAAGGAAAGAAACCGAGTTCTTGAACTGCCTTTGCTTCCAAACTGCTGATTGCATTTAGCGGGACAATGCTGTGCTGACAGATAAGCCTTGAAAAGGGGTGTTTGCCGTCACGTCCTTGGTCGACTGTGGTCCCTCCTTACTCGGGAGCACTGTGTGAACACGAATGTCTGCACCTTCACGCTCGAAGGCTAGAATTGTCATTTCTCTGACTCTCTGAGTCTCCATTTCCTTGTGCTGAAACACGGGGATCTTAATTCTCACTGCACAAAGGCTGTGGTGGAAATTCAACAAAAATAATGCTATGAGAGCCCTTAGTACCGGGCTGGCATTAAGTGGTGGCTTGGTAAATATTCTGCTGAGTGGGAAAAGAATGGTGTTTGCTTAGGAGCCTGCCACACAATTTTTTGATAAAAAGGGCACAAGTGCTGTCTCCGAGTGACGTCTTGCTAAAATAAGAGCAGGTGGAAACTGTCTAAAGTGGAATCACATATAGAAAAGATGTGTCCATTATCATTATTTTATGGGCTTTAGTTAATCCCATGTGTTCCTTGCTTGCATCCTTTTCCAGAAATTGTTCCGGGGGTGAACTTTGTGAGCTGGGGGCTGTGATAATTAGACCAAGGTCATGCGTCTGTCCCCTGTGGCCCAGTTAGCTCAGCTTGGCTCCATGTCCACAACACATTGATCTTAACCCAGCTGGCAGACTCGCAAATGTGTGATCACGTCCCCAAGGACACCGTGGGGTGGGTTTCTGCGGATCTGGTGAACAACTCCTGTCTGCGGGAGGTGCAACCCCCAAGCAGCTCTCCGCTATGGTGATTGTGACCTGGAGGTGGCGCTGTTTCTCAAGGAAGGATGGCGTGGGATGCCCTCACCTTATTTTCCAGGCAGTATGAAATGATGGACTCTCAGAGTTACTGCTAGGTAATTTGGTTCAATTCTTTCATTTTTCCAAGCAAGGAAATTGAGGTCCAGAGATAGAGAACTCTTGCCTGAAGCAAAACCACAGAAGCAAGGCTGGATACAGGTCTCCCAGGTGATACACTTCTGTAATTTTCACTAAGAGTTTCCTGGTCCAAATGATATTAAACAATTAATAGTGTTTACAACAAAACAGAATGAGTATACCTAAACTGGTGATGTTTCCAAAGAGTTATATTGTCACTGAATTTCAAATGCCTATTATTTCTAATCACAGGCCAGGTTGGATCTATTTTGGTTTTTTATTATACAAGGTATTTGTATGTATCTGTGTTTCAATGGATGGTTTCTTTTTCTCTTCCATACAAATGAAAGAAGGCAAATGATCGGTATGGGTGAAACTGCTTCTGTACTGACTTGTTTGGGAAACGTAAACACGATTTCTGTTTAAATGATCACAACTGAGACGACATGTGGGTTTTTAAAAGGTGCTCGTGGATAGAAGGCTGATAATGAACATACTTCCCAGGTAGCCATTTTTAGCCCCTTTCCTAATTCGTGGCAAGTGAAGCACATCAGGGGGTGGATATAGCAGGAACATCCCTGCAGGCATGCACAGAATCAAAATTCAATCTTTTAGAAGGTGTCCTCTGTGGAAATCACCTGTTTGTTTGTTTGTTTATTTTTTTAAGTAAGCTTTTGCTTACTTTCTTTCCAGGGAGACAGAACTGATGGAAGGGAGAGGGGCGAGTCCTCCACCCTCATGATGGGCCTTGATACGTGTGACCAGTGGGGTCCTCCCGGTGTTCGGAATTCAAGGCAGGGCCTGTGCCCCTGCTCTTGGCACCAGTTTAAACTTCTCTTGAGATGCTGAGTGAATGGAAGACAGTGGCCCAGGGTGCACTGGGATGATCTGGGACACTGGGATTCACATACATACACTGTTGATACAATGTATAAAATAGGTGACTCGGGAGAGCCTGCTTTATAGATCAGAGAACTCTACTCCGTGCTCTGTGGTGACCTGAGCACAAAGGAAATCCAAGAAAAGAGGGGATATATGTAAACATAGTTGATTCACTTTGCCGTATAGTAAAAATTAACACAGTGTTGTAAAGCAACTAAACTCCAATAAAAATTAATAAAAGAAAAAGACAGCCTCCCAGTGACAGTGGCATCTTTCCCCCCATTCACCTTGGAGAGGTGGCGTTTATTAGTTCTGTATTTGTTTCTTTCCTTCAGAAATAAGGGAATCTAATGCAAGCAGATGTTCTCTTTCATAAAATTGGGGTCTACTGTATTCAGGAAGATCGGATTCCTACTTTTTTGAGAAATACTCTTTCTCAGGTAACTTAGATGTTTTCCTAATGCAGGTTCCTAAGATGTAACAGAACTGCAGAATCTCCCCGTAGTGACCTGCTCTGTCTTTGACCTCCAGCCGCATGCCCTTAAATGACTCCTTTTGTTTTATCAGCATCACCTGGGAGCCGGTGAGGAAGGCAGAACCTCGGGCCCACCTTGGACCCAAGGAAACTGGTAAGCTGGTAAGCTGGGCCCCCACAAATGTGAGAGGAGGGCTGGCTAGGACACACATCTGTCAGGGAGCTGAGGTGCCTGGAAACATTTATCTTACTTTAGACACGACTGAAGCGACTTAGCAGCAGCAGCAGCAGCCTCTGTTTTCATCCCAGTGTTTTTCTCCTTCTCCAGGTAACCTCTACCGTTCATGCAATTCTGTAAATCTTTAGTGAGGTCTACGATGTGGCTGAACAGCTGAGAGAAAAGATGACATAACCTTGCCCTCATGGAGCTGATCAGGGGAGGTAGAAAATAAACTTTATTTATATACAGTGGCTCAGTTGGTAAAGAATCCACCTGTAATGCGGGAGACCTAGGTTCAATCCCTGGGTTGGAAAGATTCCCCTGGAGAAGGGAATGGCTACCCACTCCAGTATTCTGGCCTGGAGAATTCCATGGACATATAGACACCATATTAAAAAGCAGAGACGTTACTTTGCCAACAAAGGTCCATCTAGTCAAGGTTATGGTTTTTCCAGTGGTCATGTATGGATGTGAGAGTTGGACTATAAAGAAAGCTGAAAGAAGAATTGATGCTTTTGAACTGTGGTGTCGGAGAAGACTCTTGAGAATCCCTTGGACTGCAAGGAGATCCAACCAGTACATCCTAAAGGAGATCAGTCCTGGGTGTTCATTGGAAGGACTGATGCTTAAGCTGAAACTCCAATACTTTGGCCACCTGATGCAAATAACTGACTCATTTGAAAAGACCCTGATGCTGGGAAAGATTGAAGGCGGGAGGAGAAGGGGACAACAGAGAATGAGACGGTTGGATGGCATCACTGATTTGATGGACACGAGTTTGAATAGGCTCTGGGAGTTGGTGATGGACAGGGAGGCCTGGCACGCTGCAGTCCATGGGGTCACAAAGAGTGGGACACGACTGAGTGACTTTCATTCACTTTCATGTCATAGAATGATAAGCTATGGAAGACAATAAGGCAGGGTAAGGAGGTGGGAGTGTGGGGATGAAGGGTGCAGTGACACATGGGATGGTCAGGGAAGGGCTCTCCCATGAGCAGGGCCTCTGAGCAGAGAGGGGAGGGAGGTGAAGGTGGGCACGTGTCAGGGAGGGGCTGGGAAAACCCTCTGTGGCTCTCTAAAGTCGCTATGTGGGTCACTGTGTGGGAGGATTGCCAGATTTAGCAAATAAAAAGACAAGATGCCCTGCATTTCTGAATTTCAATTTGAGGTTGAATTTCAGATCTGTAATAACTTTTTGGCATAATATACTAACTTTTTATAATACATGTATATATAATTTAATAGATGTGTTAGTACATCTTTGTCCTAAGTTACAGTATATATATATATATATTTGAGTACATCCCATGCCATATTTGGGAAATATTCACACAAAAAAATTTCACTATTTATCTGAAATATATAATATGCATAATATATAATATATATTTATTTGAAATGTAGCATATACCCATCAAATTGGACTGGGTGTCCTGTATTTTATCTGTGACCAGTGGGCCCAGAGCAGGCCACAGCTGGAGGAGGTGGCTTTCTCTGCAGAATCACTATTTCTTTTCTCTGTCAACCCACAAGTTGCTTCGCAGGCCTTGGCCAGCGGCACCCGGGGGGCAGTGGCTGTTCACGACCTTGCTGTGTTATCCCCATGGGTGATGGCTGGACAGGGTTCTCCTGAACCTGACTTCTGCAGTCAGAAAAGAATTTTCTGAGCTAAATTCTCCTAAAAAGTCTTTCCTAGTGAAAAAAAAAAAGCAAAATACAAAACACCCATGTCTTAGAATACCTCTAGTTACACATTGCATTGTGACTGTATCAGTCATCACTCACTGGAAAAAAATTGCCCATCGTTTCTTTGTCCATCTAGTATCTATGGGAGCATCTCCTGATTTGTTTGCAGGCAACCTCTGTACAATGTGTCGTTTGCAGATTTCCAAGTGCCGTTTTCAAGGGGCAAGTGGCCCAGTAGCCCGTCCCACCACTTCCGAGAACACAGGGCACAACATCCCTGTGTCAAGCCATTACCCTTCCATATTTTTAAAGATATTTATTTATTGAATTTTGATTGTGCTGGGTCTTTGTTGCTGCGCGGGCTTCAGAGGCTGCAGCCCTCGGGCTTGGTTGCTCCGCAGCATTTGAGATCTTCCCGGATAAGGGATCGAACCCACATCTCCTGAGTTGGCAGGTGGATTCCTTACCACTGAGCCACCAGGGAAACCCCTTCCACACTTTTTAAATCAAAATTAATGTCATTTGTTTAATCAACTGCTTATCTAACATTTGAATATCTACTGCATCCGTGGTCAAAAGGGTAAAGTGATGCTCTCTTACCTCAAGGGTCATTCAGACCCGGGGTCCCCAACCTCCTTAGTCCCTGGTGGCTCAGATGGTGAAGAATCTGCCTGCAATCCAGGAGACCTGCGTTCAGTCCCTGGGCCGGGAAGATCCTCTGGAGAAGGCAATGGCAACCCACTCCAGGATTCTTGCCTGGAGAATCCCATGAATAGAGGAGCCTGGCAGGCTACAGTCCATGGGGTCACACAAAGTTGGACACGACTGAGTGACTAACACTTTCACTTTCCCCACCCTCCAGCATCTAAGGCTGATGATGTGAGGTGGAACTGTAATAATAATAATAATGTCATAATAAAATAGGACTTCCCTTGTGGCTCAGACGGTAAAGCGTCTGCCTACAATGCAGGAGACCCGGGTTCGATCCCTGGGTTGGGAAGGTCCTCTGGAGAAAGAAATGGCAATCCACTCCAGTACTCTTACATGTAATAATAATAATAATAGAAATAAAGTACACAGTAAATGAAATGTGCTTGAATCATCTTGGACCTAGTCTTTGGAAAACTGTCTCCACAAAACCAGTGCCTGGTGCCAAAAAAAACAGGGGGCTGCTGCTTTAGACCTTGCTTCCACATTTAAATAAGGGGAAATCATCCTCTTATTCTTTAATGATCTATTTTAAACCAAACCAACTGGCAGCAACAACAGTGCTGTGGCGGTCAGCTCAGTCGCTCAGCCGCTCAGCCTCTGTGACTCTCTGTGACCCCATGGGCTGCAGCGCACCAGACCTCCTGTCCATCACCGGCTCCTGGAGCTATGTCGCTTTTCAGTAATTAGCTCTTACAGAGCCCAAGTTTGAGGAGAGACGGTTCTAGAACTAGAAGCTTTTGTGCTTTCTCACTAGGGGAAGGGCGACTAGACTCCCTACCTGATTTAGCCAGGATAGCCTGTGGGGCCACTTTGGCGTCTTCTCTTGTGCTTCTGAACACTTGCCGTTGCAAATTGCAACCATTCGTAACACGCAATGAAACAAATTTCAGTGGCATTTTGTAATAACAAGAGTTTTTTTTTTTTTTTTAACTATTTTGTATTGGGGTATAGCGGATTAACAAACAATGTGATAGTTTCAGGTGAACGGCTAAGGGACTCAGCCATACATAGACATGTATCCATTCTCTCCCAAACTCCCCTTCCATCCAGGCTGCCACATAACATCTCGCAGTTCCCTGTGCTATAAAGTAGGTCCTTGTTGGTTATTCATTTTTAAATACAGCAGTGTGCACATGCCCGCCCAAAGTCCCCAACTGTCCCTTCCCTCCATCCTCCCACTATCCTCCCCAGCTGCGTCACAACCATAAGCTCGCACAATAACAAGTGCTGCCTAAGAGAGGTCACAGCTGGTGTTAGAAATAGAACTTCCTGTTTTTCTCCTGACTCGGGCCAGTGTCTGGCAGCAGGGACTTGGTGGCCTGTTAAAATGAATTTCTAGATCCTTCTCTGTATGTGTCACAGGTCCTGGGGTGGGCCTGGAGTGAGCCAGACAATGGGATAACTTTGATCGAAGTATTTTGTACAAGTAACGCCAGCACTGTGAACTCAGCTTGAAAAGTTTCAAAGACATCGATTCTAAAGTACTCCTGGAGGTGACAATTTTCCCCATGTAATTAGGAATAACTTTATCTTTATTTCTTGTGCTGTTTTCAGTGAACATGAGAAGGCCTATCTGAAAAGAAGTTAATTTGCTGTTTACGTTAATTTGTGGCTTTGTTGGAGGTGCCAACAGGCGTAGACTGTCTGCTCCTGTTTGGTGTGCCAGAGTATTTCTGTTGGATCAACTGATTTGCAGTTCTAAAAACTAGTTTCAAAATTTGGGATTGTGAATTAGATTGATGTGTGTATTGCATTTGCATTTTTCACATTCTACAGGCTTTTCTACTCACTAGTTATGGGCTTAAATATGTGAAACTGGTAGTCTTTGATGAAAACTTCAGGATGAAAGTAGAATACTCCATAAAAATGGGAAACAGGAAAACTATCACCAGAGATCAAACAAAAGCAATTAACCAGCCAACAAAAAGGTAAACTACAAGAAGAAAGAACACGTGCCTTTTAATTTCTCACATTTTAGTTCTTATAACTCAGGTTATATCGGCATGAATTTGAAAACGATTTAACTTACAGGTGAATTGTTTAAGCATAATATTTAAGTAGGAAGTTTGATAGCAGTATCGGGTTTTGGTTTATTATTTTTTTGTTGGTTGATGAATATAGTTTTCCCATTAAGTAGCTTAGAAGGGAAATTTCATATAATTTGCACACGAACTGTAGAAGTCATGCTGCTTGTAGCAGTTATATATTTTAAAATAATTCTTTGCTTAGTGTAATATGGATGCATATATATTGTGGGGAATTGAGGACATAGAGATAAGCAAAAAGAAGACAATAATAATCACACCAGACAGAGAGGAACTTTGTGAATTTTAGTGTACCTCTTTCCAGTTCTTTTTTCTACGTGTATTTAAAAAAAAATAGTATTGCCCACATTCTTTAAAATTTCTTATTTAATTTGTATATTACATGAGGAAGGAAGGAGACTGGAATGGCGATGAAGAAAAATGAAATTTTGCAGTGACTCTGATAATAACACACGACACAAAGAGCTTCTAGACAGAGAAAAACATAGTGCCCGAGTTCTCTGCTGCTTTTATTTATGTTGAAGTAACGATCCGTGGCGCCCTGAAAATTTCACCATCAGAGTTGTTTGTATGTTTTGCTTGGATTGAAAGTGTACATCTTCATGACGTAAGAATGAAGGATACGTAGGATTAACTTTTCATTTTTAGCTCCGACTCATTTCAGAAACATTTGAAATTTCCATCCTTGACATATTTGAAGCTTGCAATCCATGTAAGTGCAAATCCACGTCATCCTTAATTGCATGGATTTAGGCAAGACTAGCACATCTTCCCCCTGCTTTTAACAGGAATGTCTAGCTTCAGGCTGCCTGTGCTAGAGGCGGGCATAGCCAAGGAGAAGCTGAGAGGGGCCAGCGCAGTCAGTCCACCTCCAGGCCAGAGGCCACCAGGAGACCCTGCTGCGTTAAAGACTCGTTACAGCTAAATGGTCAGCCAAAGAAACTGAAAAACTTCACGCGTTTGCCCAACCCCTGAAAACAGTCGGCAAAGGAGACTCCAGGAAACAAATGGACTTATGCTTCATCATCAGAAAGATCTGCTGTGTTTACACAGACAGAAGCCAGCATGGAAACAATAGGAACAAAAATAGCTGTGCGTGTCAGCTGGGTGTGTCACCATATTGTACTCAACGTGAGGATATTAATTTCACAGTTTTTGTGGGTAAGTTTAAACATAGGAACATGTCACAAATAAGCAGCAAGCTCCGCGAGGCTATATCAGCTGGGATTTCACAGTCTGCAATTTTTAAATTCAGCTGGGTCCCCAAGGGCCAATCAATATTGGTGGCAATTATTCTTAGTACACAGTCCAAATGAAATGGGTGTGTGTGTGTTTTTCTTTTTTGTCAAGGTGGGAGATGGTGATATAGAAATAAGCCAGTCCCCTTGTGGATGGCAATTGGGCCGCCTAGCAGCTGCAGCCAGTCGGCTGTGCGTCTCTCCTGGCCGTTTCTCGGGAATAGTCCAATAATGACCCCATTATTTTAACCCTTCAGCGTGAGCTGTGTTTGATAGCTAGCTTGGAAAAACCTGGCATGTGTCAAACAAAGAGAGAATGAAAACAAAACAAAACAACAACAATAACAAAAAAAACCCCAAACCAAAGCAGCAGCACCTCCCAAGGCAACTGCTCGCACGCAGCACCACCTTATACACAGCTTTTATTTATACCCTGGTTTCTAAGCCGCAGCCTCTAGAGGGCCAGTGCTTGGGACACAGGGATGTTTTCACAAAGCAGAGTCAATTTTCATTCTAGAGCGAAAGTAGTTGAAAACTTAAAAAAAAAAAGAAATTTTTTTTTTCCTCCAAAAGGTAGATACTGAATTATGTACATTCCTAGATTTTATTCATTGAAAAGTTAGTGTTTTTTTCTCTTCTTTAACTTTTGTTCTATTTAGGGGGAGTTTGGGGGAGTGGGGGTAGAGATGGTGGGGAATGGGGAACAGAGAATCAGAGAAGTAGGTCTCAGAATGATGGTCCAAGTTCCTTTTCCTGGCAGGGCCCAAGTTTGAGTTAGTCAGCTCTCAATGGGAGGGATTTGGCTGGCAAGAGTCACAAAACCCAGGTCAGAGTGGGTCAGAGGAGCAACGGGAAAATGGACACCTTCCAACACAGTAGGGTCCTGTTTGACTTTCCTAATCCTTGGAGCAGACTTCATTTGTCTTCAGCCTCATCTCAGACAGGGCCTTTTCATTTTGCTTTTTATCTAATTAATCACTTAAGATATCAGAGTACTAATGTCATTTTTGTTAGCTGATAAAACAAACAAAACCCCCCAAAAAACTGTTCTCTGACCCTACCTGTGTTTTCAAACTGCCAGTTCTCTTAAAAAACATTACAAGAAATGAAACATTCTGGAAAAGAGCCAAAGATATGAACAGAAAAAGGCCATAATAATAGCAACCCGGTGGTTCTTTCTACAAACCCAGTAATCCATTGCCACTTTGAAATTAGGGATTCTTCTGATGGAATTTGGTTATTTTCCTCTTTTGATTTGAAATAGAAACTAGAATGAAAGGGAAATGTTAGAGGAGTTTTATGGTCATAAAATTCTTTGTGGCCTTTGAAAGTTCCAGGTGCAGGTAGATAATCATCTATTATTTGGAGGGGACTCCAGGAAGGAGGTAAGGATGAATAAACAGAACTGGGTGCTATTGAGTTTAAAATAGCATTTAATTTTTTCTTGCCAAAAGAAAAAGTATGGAAGGGGTACTCATTCTCTTATTCCATACTGCCTTTTCTGTAATCACGATTCTTTCAGTTTCTTTGAGTGAGTGGATCAAAGTCAACAGGAACTGGTGGTTAGAAGTCAATGTTCTAAAGTTCAAAAATACATTGTTTTCTTTCCCCTTTCCCCCACTTTGAAAATGTTTTAGAATAAAGACTCCCAATTGCAATGGTGATTGGTGGTTAATGTCATTAGACTTCTGGTTTGGTTTAATGCTGCTAATTAGTTTCTGTCCTTGACTTTTTCCAATTAAAGCATAGAGGCCTTGGTGCTAAACACCTGGGCAGATTACCTAATTAGATGACAGATACATACACAGTCATTCGTAGGTAATTGTTTTAACTTTCACTGCTTCTGTGGTATTAAACACACTGATGGAAAGGGCATACTTTGTACCCTACTCATCAGAATGTCAGTTCGTTGGCAAGGAAGCTGGTACTGGTATTGCCTTCTAAATAGACAATGCGGAGTCCCTTTTGGGTGCATATGCTCAGAAGTGACAGATTTGAGGTTTCTCCCCTCAGATGTAGGAGAAAACACACACGTGAGCCGTTCCCACTCTGCCCCTCACGCATTCCTTTGAGGAGGCAGTTTCCTCCGGTGGGTCAAGTAGAACCTGAACTCTCTCTGTGGGTGCACAACCATTCTGGGCATTTTGGAAAGTGTGCTTTTTGGCCCCAGTGCTGAATAATTTGAGGGGAGCCTCTTTGCTCTAAAGGCAGGTTCGGTGGCTCAACCGGTAAAGAATCTGCCTGCAATGTGGGAGACGTGGGTTCGATCCCTGGGTTAAGATGATCCCCTGGAGAAAGGAATGGCAACCTACTCCAGTATTCTGGCCTGGAGAATCCCATGGACAGAGGAGCCTTACGGGCTACGGTCCATGGGGTCATAAGAGCCTAACATGACTGAGCAACTCACAATTTCATTGCTCTAAAGGTGGGATGTATTCTGTGGTTTAGAATTCAGAACTGAAAACCCAACTTCTGCTCTTTTTACATTCTTAAAAGTGGAAAAGACTAAAAGCTACTGGGATCTTTTCAGCTGTGGCCGTGGTGCTATGGATCGTCATTCCGAACTCGCAGGCGCACACAGGAAGGGTCAGGTCCAGACAGCGCCTGCGCTGGGACCCAAAGGACACTTCTACCCTTCGGAGCACACACACTGGACAATTGTGTCAAATCTCCACCCACTGTGGCAACTGGCCTCTGTGATCTCAGCCTCACCCAGTCCCTGAGGACCAGCCCGAGGACACCCCTGGCCATTTCCTAAGCTTTCTCTGGCTTTCCTTCCCTTGATTTTGCTGTTATTAATTCCCCTTCCAGTCAGACCTCCTAACACATCTTCATCCCCTGGGACCCTCTGTCCCCTTTGGGATCCGCCTCCCCAAGATGCCCCTTCTGCAAAGCCTTTCCTAGAACTCTCAGTTGATGTGATTTATTTCTCTTGCCCTGGAAACCCTGTAGCTTGTGTATCTCTCCCATGAGCCTCCCTGCATTCTGGGTAATTATTTATTTTTTAATTGAAGGATAATTGTTTTACAATACTGTGTTGGTTTTTGCCATTCATCAACAGGAATCAACCGTAGGTATACATGTCCTCTTCCTCTTGAGCCTCCCTCCCACCTCCCACCCCATCCCACCCCTCTAGGTAGTCATGGAGCACCAGTTTGAGCTCCCTGAGTCGTACAGCAAATTCCCACTGGCTCTCTCTTTCACATATGATCATGGATATATTTCCACGCTACTCTCTCCATTCATCCCACCTTCCCGTCGCCACCCTGAGTCCACAAGTCTGTTTGTATTCTGTTTTGTCTTAGTGTTATTTGAGGCCCTATCTTAACTATGACATCATTGGCCTCTTCATTAATTTGCTCAGCAAATGTTTACCAAGTGCTTGACACGTGCTAGGTGCTGAGGATTCAGTGATGAAAAAATAAACTTCCCGCCTGCATTGACTTTACAGTCCAAGGAGGGCAGAGAGCAAACAAGCAAAGAAACAAGTGTATATCATGAGGTCTTACGGTGATAATAGCCACGAAGGAAAGAGCATCACTAAACAGAGCGATGGAGGAGATAATCTACAAAATGATGACCCTCGGTGAGCAAGTACAGTTGTCAGCTGTATCCATTAGTCTGCCTAATCCTCACAACACAAACTACAGACTACAACTACAAGCTAGGTACCAGACCTGGGTACGATTCCTGGGTTGGGAAGACCCCTGGAGAAGGGAAAGGCTACCCACTCCAGTATTCTGGCCTGGAGAATTCCGTGGACTATAAAATCCATGGGGTCGCCAAGAGTCGGACATGGCTAAGCGACTTTTACCTTTTCACTAGGAATCCCATTCTAGAGAAGAGACATTGAGACCAGAGCAATTAGGAAACTTGGCTGAGGTCACACAGCTGGTCAGTAGCCACCTGCTCACCTTTCCTTCTTCCTTGTCTGGCCACACCGTGCCTGGAGCAGACCTTGATGACCTGGAGCAGGCCTTGATGACCTACATGGGTCGCGCATCTGCGGATTTCTTCCTCCGACATGACAGGGTGCTGGGTCAGAGGGGCGGACTTCCTGCGGCCCCAGGAGGACACCTCAACCAGGTGAGCCCAGCAGATGCCTGTCCCAAGAATTTGGCGTGGGGCTGAGGCAGGCCTTAGGGGTGGCTGGATCTGAACCTGGACATGGCTGCCAGAGGTGGTCATGTCCTGCAGGGGAAGCGTGAAAAGCAGGCACAGGGCGGGAGGCACACCCACCCCACCATCTCCTCCCACAGCACCTGTTCCCTCCACCAGCCACTCTTACTATCCACCCTGCACGTCAGAACCCCCTTCCTGGAAATCTGTCTAGTCCTGTTCACACAGCCTAGAGCTTACTGTTGGGAGTTGGTGGTTGAATAAATGGATGTGTGGATGAGCGAATGCTGGGGAGAGAAGGCCTAACTACATCAGGGAATCATCTGGAGAAGGGGTTAAAATGCTGGTTCTCTGGCCTCACACTGATTTAGTCAGTCCCAGGGAGAGCCTGAGAATCTGCTTAGTTACAAGCCCTACAGATATTCTGGTACAGGGAGTGTGAGAATTCCAGAGGTCGATCAGCTACGGTCTCCTGGGTCTGCTAATAACGCCAGTTCTCTGACAGCATCACCTGTAGCACACTGACTTTGTGTCAGGCTCGTGCTCAGACCCTCACACGTGTTTTGCACCCTGAGTGAGAGTTCTGCGAGGTGGTGGTCCTCTGGTTCGACAGTGTCAGATCACAGGCAGATTAAGTCCCTGGCCACGGCCTCCGGGTGAGGTGTCCACAGGAGCATTCTGGCCCTCGGCTCCTTTGAGCATCCTCTCCTTGTTTGGAGACGTCTCCATCCCCTGAGTCTGCTCCTCCTCCAGGAAGCACCCAGACATTTGCTTTCCCAGCCTCTCAGTGCCACCTGAGACCTGGCCCCACCAGTAAAACGTCCCAGCTTGAAGTTTGGTTCAGGACCAGCCGACACCAAGAAGTGGGATCTGCATGGACCCTTCAGTCAGCTGATGGCCGAGACATCCTGCCCTTGGGGGCAGCCCTGGCAGAATTTCCAGCGCTGAATGCGGTGTCCAGTGTCCCCGATATGAACTCTGGGGGTCTCTGCCCAGCAGGAGTGGCACAGGCCTTCACTGCAGCACCCCTGCAAGGCACTCTGTGCTAGGCTCTTGACTGTGGAGTTGCTCTGGTCATCTGTTCCAGTGTAAGCTATCACTCCAGAACCTAGAGGCTGAAAACAATGGCAATATTTATTTTGCATGTCAATCTGCAACTTGGGAAAGGCTCACAGGGACAATCATTTCTGTTCCACTCAGACTTGAAGGCATGACTTTCTATTCAAATAACCAAGGCAAGCGGGCAGGATGGTGAGGCTGAGTAGCTCGAGTGTCTTCACCTGAGTAGACTCAGGTAGGAGCTGTGCCTGGTGACCCACCTGAGATTCTGATTAATTTCCAGTGTGTGCAAAGTGGGTAAATGACCCAGGATTTAAATGATACAGTGCAATTATGCAGAACTGTTGTTGTTGTTTAGTCATTAAGTCATGTACGACTCTTTGTGACCACATGGACTGCAGCATGCCACGCTCCTCTGTCCTCACTCTCTCCCCATGCTCAGATTCATGGCCATTGAGTTGGTGATATTATTTGATATCAAACCATCCCATCCTTATGAAGAATAATGACAGGCAATTCTTGGTCAGCTTAGGTTTCTATAACAAAATACCAAAGGCTGAGTAGTTTAAACAATAGAAATGTATTTGTCATTATTCCAGAAACCAAGGAGTCCAAGATCAAGGTGTTGGCAAGATGGGTTTCATTCTGAGGTCTCTTTCCTTGACTGACAGGGGCCTGCCATCCTGTTACATACTTCTCTGACCCTCTTCTTTGTGTGTGAGCTCAAGTGGGGAGAGAGAACGAGCTCTCTCGTGTCTCTTCCTTTTCTTATAAGGGCTCTAATTCCATCATGAGGGCCTCACCCTCATGACCTATTTAACCCCAGTCACCTTCCAAAGGTCCCACCTCCAAATACCATCACATCAGGGTTTAGGGCAACAACTTACAAATTCTGCAGGGGCAGCAGGGACACAAACATTAGTCCATAATAACAGTGGATGTACAATGAAATTGCTAACCTACCTGAAGGTCAACCCTGTTACTATCCCTTTTCACGTCTGATCAATCATCTGAGAATATGAGGAGATAATGTGAAATGTAGGAGTATGTAGATTTTGCTTACTGAGTTCAAGAGGTTGGATGGGAAGTGAAGTGAAGTGAAAGTCACTCAGTCATGTCCAACTCTTTGTGACCCCACGGACTATGCAATTCATGGAATTCTCCAGGCCAGAATACTGGAGTGGGCAGCCTTTTCCTTCTCCAGGGGATCTTCCCAGCCCGGGGATCGAACCCTAGTCTCCTGCATTGCAGGCAGATTCTAGATTTTGCTCACTGAGTTCAAGGGGTTGGCTATATTTCATAATTATGTCTTATGGTCTTTGGTGTAGAGAGTTGAATTCAGAGATTGCAAATGAGATAATGAAAAAACAAGTTGGCATTTAACTATCACAAGATTTCACATAAACTTCTAGATTTGTTACATCTCTTGAAACCTTGCAAGGCCTGGTTCAGTGATGATATGCATAAAAGAGAGGCTCTCTCATCAATTAATGAGCATATCAATTAATTAATCAATTGTTGCTGTTGCTCAAACAACAGGGAGGGAACACAACCCTGACCATCAACAAAAAATTAGAGTAAAGAAATTAGAGATACCAAGGGAACATTTCATGCAAAGATGGGCTCAATAAAGGACAGAAATGGTATGGACCTCACAGAAGCAGAAGATATTAAGAAGAGGTGGCAAGAATACACAGAAGAACTGTACAAAAAAGATCTTCATGACCCGGATAATCACGATGGTGTGATCACTCATCTAGAGCCAGACATCCTGGAATGTGAAGTCAAGTGGGCCTTAGAAAGCATCACTACGAACAAAGCTAGTGGAGGTGATGGAATTCCAGTGGAGCTGTTTCAAATCCTGAAAGATGATGCTGTGAAAGTGCTGCACTCAATATGACAGCAAATTTTGAAAACTCAGCAGTGGCCACAGGACTGGAAAAGGTCAGTTTTCATTCCAATTCCAAAGAAAGGCAATGCCAAAGAATGCCCAAACTACTGCACAATTGCACTCATCTCACATGATAGTAAAGTAATGCTCAAAATTCCCCAAGCCAGGCTTCAGCAATACGTGAACCATGAACTTCCAGATGCTCAAGCTGGTTTTAGAAAAGGCAGAGGAACCAGAGATCAAATTGCCAACATCCACTGGATCATCAAAAAAGCAAGAGAGTTCCAGAAAACCATCTACTTCTGCTTTATTGACTATGCCAAATCCTTTGACTGTGTGGATCACAATAAACTGGAAAATTCTGAGAGAGATGGGAATACCAGACCACCTGACCTGCCTCTTGAGAAATCTGTATGCAGGTCAGGAAGCAACAGTTAGAACTGGACATGGAACAACAGACTGGTTCCAAATAGGAAAAGGAGTACGTCAAGGCTGTATATTGTCACCCTGCTTATTTAACTTATATGCAGAGCACATCATGAGAAATGCTGGACTGGAAGAAACACAAGCTGGAATCAAGACTGCTGTGAGAAATATCAATAACCTCAGATATGCAGATGACACCACCCTTATGGCAGAAAGTGAAGAGGAACTAAAAAGCCTCTTGATGAAAGTGAAAGAGGAGAGTGAAAAAGTTGGCTTAAAGCTCAACATTCAGAAAACGAAGATTATGGCATCTGGTCCCATCACTCCATGGAAAATAGATGGGGAAACAGTGGAAACAGTGTCAGACTTTATTTTTGGACTGCAAAATCACTGCCGATGGTGACTGCAGCCATGAAATTAAAAGACGCTTACTCCTTGGAAGAAAAGTTATGACCAACCTAGATAGCATATTGAAAAGCAGAGACATTACTTTGCCAACTAAGGTCCGTCTAGTCAAGGCTATGGTTTTTCCAATAGTCATGTATGGATGTGAGAGTTGGACTGTGAAGAAGGCTGAGTGCTGAAGAATTGATGCTTTTTCACTGTGGTGTTAGAGAAGACTCTTTTGAGTCCCTTGGACTGCAAGGAGATCCAACCAGTCCATTCTGAAGGAGATCAGCCCTGGGATTTCTTTGGAAGGAATGATGCTAAAGCTGAAGCTCCAATACTTTGGCCACCTCATGCGAAGAGTTGACTCATTGGAAAAGACTGATGCTGGGAGGGATTGGGGCCAGGAGGAGAAGGGGACGACAGAGGATGAGGTGGCTGGATGGCATCACAGACTCTATGGATGTGAGTCTGAGTGAACTCCGAGAGTTGGTGATGGACAGGGAGGCCTGGCGTGCTGCGATTCATGGGGTCGCAAAGAGTCAGACACGACAGAGCGACTGAACTGAAATGAACTGAACTGAACTGAGTATGGCCCCACCCATCAGAACAAGACCCAGTTTCCCCCACAGTCAATTTCTCCCATCAGGAAGCTTCCATAAACCTTATTCTGTCAGAGGGTGGACAGAATGAAAACCACAGTCACAGAAAACTAATCAAACTGATTAGGTGGACCACAGCCTTGTCTAATTCAATGAACCTATGAGTCATGCTGTGTAGGGCCACCCAAGACGGACAGGTCATGGTGGAGAGTTCTGACAAAACGTGGTCCGCTGGAGAAAGGAATGGCAAACCACTTCAGTATTCCTGCCTTGAGAACCCCATGAACAGTATGAAAAGGCAAAAATATATGACACTGAAAGATGATCTCCTCAGGTTGGTAGGTGCCCAATATGCTACTGGAGAAAAGTGTGGAAATAAAGCATAAAGATACAGAGCCAAAGCAAAAACAATGCCCAGCTGTGGACATGACTGGTGATAGAAGTAAAGTCTGATGCTATAAAGAGCAATATTGCATAGGAACCTGGAATGTTATGTCCATGAATCAAGGTAAATTAGAAGTGGTCAAGCAGAAGATGGCAAGAGTCAACGTTGACATTTTAGGAATCAGTGAACTAAAATCGACTTGAATGGGTGAATTTAATTCAGATGACCATTTTATCTACTACTGTGGGCAAGAATCCTTCGAAGAAATGGAGTAGCCATCATGGTCAACAGAAGAGTCCAAATGAAGTTGCTGCTGCTAAGTCGCTTCTATTGTGTCCAACTCTGTGCGACCCCACAGACGGCAGCCCACCAGGCTCCCCTGTCCCTGGGATTCTCCAGGCAAGAACACTGCAGTGGGTTGCCATTTCCTTCTCCAATGCATGAAAGTGAAAAGTGAAAGTGAAGTCGCTCAGTCGTGTCTGACTCTGTGTGACCCCATAGATGGCAGCCCACCAGGCTCCTCCGTCCATGGGATTTTCCAGGCAAGAGTACTGGAGTGGGGTGACATTGCCTTCTCCGCCAAAATGCAGTACTTGGGTGCAATCTCAGAAATGACAGAATAATGTCTCTCCGTTTCCAAGGCAAACCATACAATATCACAGTAAACCAAGTCTATGCTCCAACCAGTAAAGCTGAAGAAGCTAAAATTGAACAGTTCTATGAAGACTTGCAAGACTTTCTAGAACTAACACCCAAAAAAGATGTCCTTACCTGGAATAACAGGCATTTATGGCCTTGGAGTACAGAATGAAGCAAGGCAAAGACTAACAGAGTTTTGCCAAGAGAGTGCACTAGTCATAGCAAACACCCTCTTCCAGCAACACAAGAGAAGACTCTACACGTGGACATCACCAGATGGTCAATACTGAAATCAGATTAGTTATATTTTTTGCAGCCAAAAATGGAGAAGCTCCATACAGTCAGCAAAAACAAAACCAGGAACTGACTGTGGGTCAGATCATGAACTCCTTATTGCCAAATTCAGACTTAAATTGAAGAAAGAAGGGAAAACCACCAGACCATTTGGGTATGACCTAAATCAAATCCCTTATGATTATACAGTGGAAGTGACAAATAGATTTAAGGGATTAGATCTGATAGATAGAGTGCCTGATGAACTATGGACTGAGGTTCATGACATTGTACAGGAGACAGGGATCAAGACCATGCCCAAGAAAAAAGAAATGCAAAAAGGCAAGATGGTTGTCTGAGGAGGCCTTACAAATAGCTCAGAAAAGAAGAGAAGGGAAAGGCCACAGAGAAAAGGAAATATATACCCATTTGAATGCAGAGTTTCAAAGAATAGCAAGGAGAAATAAGAAAGACTTCCTCAGTGATCACTGCAAAGAAATAGAGGAAAACAATAGAATAGGAAAGACTAGAGATCTCTTCAAGAAGATTAGAGATAGCAGGAGAACATTTCATACAAAGATGGGCACAATAAAGGACAAAAATGGTATGTACCTAACAGAAGCAGAAGATATTAATAAGTGGCGAGAATACACAGAAGAACTATACAAAAAACATTTTCATGACCCAGATAACCACAGTGGTATGATCACTCACCTAGAGCCAGACATCCTGGAATGCAAAGTCAAATGGGTCTTAGGAAGCATCACTACGAACAAAGCCAGTGGAGGTGATGGAATTTCAGCTAAGCTATTTCAAATCCTGAAAGATGATGCTGTGAAAGTGCTGCACTCAATATGCCAGCAAGTTTGGAAAACTCAGCAGTGGCCACAGGACTGGAAAAGGTCAGTTTTCATTCCAATCCCAAAGAAAGGCAATGCCAAAGAATGCCCAGCTACTGCACAATTGCACTCATCTCACACGCTAGTAAAGTAATGCTCAAAATTCTGCAAGCCAGGCTTTAACAATACGTGAACCATGAACTTCCAGATGTTCAAACTGGATTTAGAAAAGGCAGAGGAACCAGAGATCAAATTGCCAACATCCGCTGGATCATCAGAAAAGTAAGAGAGTTCCAGAAAAACATCTACTTCTGCTTCATTGACTACACCAAAGCCTTTGACTGTGTACATCACAACAAACTGTGGAAAATTCTTAAAGAGATAGGAATACCAGACCACTTTACCTGTCTCCTGAGAAATGCGTATGCAGGTCAAGAAGCAACAGTTAGAACTGGACATGGAACAACAGACTGGTTCCAAATTGGGAAAGGAGTACATCAAGGTTGTATATTGTCACCCTGCTTATTTACCTTATATCCAGAGTACATCATGTGGAATGCCAGGCTGGATGAAGCACAAGCTGGAATCAAGATTGCCGGGAGAAATATCAGTAACCTCAGATACGCAGATGATATCACCCTTATGGCAGAAAGTAAAGAGGAACCTCTTGATGAAAGTGAAAGAGAAGAGTGAAAAAGTTGGCTTAAAGCTCAACATTTAAAAAAATGAAGGTCATGGCACCTGGTCCCATCACTTCATAGCAAATAGATGGGGAAACAATGGAAACAGTGACAGACTTTATTTTCTTGGGCTCCTAAATCTGTGCAGATGGTGACTGCAGCCATGAAATTAAAAGATGCTTACTTCTTAGAAGGAAAGTTATGATCAACCTAGACAGCATATTAAAAAGCAGAGACATTACTTTGCCAACAAAGGTCTGTCTAGTCAAGGCTATGGTTTTTCCAGTGGTCATGTATGAACGTGAGAGGTGGACCATGGAGAAAACCGAGCACTAAAGAATTGATCCTTTTGAACTGTGGTGTTGGAGAAGACTCTTGAGAGTCTCTCGGACTGAAAGGAGATCCAACCAGTCCATCCTAATGGAAACCAGTCCTTACTGTTCATTGGAAGGACTGATGCTGAAGCTGAAACTCCAATACTTTGGCCACCTGATGTGAACAGCTGACTTATTGGAAAAGGCCCTGATGCTGGGAAAGTTTGAAGGCCAGAGGAGAAGGGAAAGACAGAGGATGAGATGGTTGGATGGCATCACTGACTCAATGGACGCTGAGTTTGAGTAGCCTCTGGGAGTTGGTGATGGACAGGGAGGCCTGGCATGGGGCAGTCCATGGGGTTGCAAAAATTTGGACATGACTAAATGAATGAGTTGAACTGAACTGATCAATTAATTTTGCTTACCATGAAACAGGAAATCTCCTTAGAAACTTTAAAAGTATATTAATGTGAAAGACTCTGAAAAGTCTTAAAGGTGTTCGCTTAATCTTGTCTATATTTGTTTCTCAAATATATTTGGAACCTCTTTTTACAGGGAAGAATGGCTGAAGTCGTTGAAAGCTGCCCGCTTCTGGTCATTCTAGTCCCCACCTGTCTTCAGTGGGACTCCCTGGGTAACCGACTTAGAGGGGGATTTGTAGTCAGGATTATTTTGGAGAGTGGTCTCAGGAACGTGCGTGTCCCATGTGGCACAGTGGTAAAGAATCCCCATGCCAATGCAAGAGACACAAGTTTGATCACTGGTTCAGGAAGATCCACTGGAGAGGGTAATGGCAACCCTCCAGTATTCTTGCCTGGGAAATCCCACAGACAGAAGAACCTGGTGGGCTACCGTCCATGGGGTCACAAACAAATAACAACAACTTGGGATCATTACTGGTAATGGCAGGAAGGAGGAAGGATTGGATGGAGAAACTGAAGAACAGTGAGGTGAATCAGTCACAACCAAGGTCTCGGCCCGTCCCAGAGGTAAGATGGTCTCTCAGGGCTGTCCTGTCTCAAGAGAATGGAGGCAGAACTTTATATCCCACTTTGACCATCCTTGGACATGGGCTGTCCCCAGGAAGGGGCGTGACCTTGGGCAAAATGGCAGTTTTCAGCTGAGGACAGTTCCCAGAGAATGACTTTGCAGGGCGCCACCAGCGTCCACAGTCCGAGCAGTGTGTCCATCCTGCAGGGCGTCTGGGCAGCATGCCACAGTATCCACTACACCACCACCCTATTACCTCCCTGAGCCTGAAGCCGGGGTCATTTGTCACTTGTAGTTGCCCTTGAACTGTTGTTTGTCTGATGGTAGAGACTGTTTCTCTTTTACCTATGACTCCAGCAGAATTCGGGTCTCCCAGGTGGCTCAGTAGTAAAGAATCTGCTTGCAGTGCAGGAGACACGGGTTCGATCCTTGGGTCAGGAAGATCCCCTGGAGGAGAAAACGGTAACCCACTCCAGTACTCTTGCCTGGGAAACCCCATGGACAGAGGAGCCTGGCAGGTTGCAGTCCAAGAGGTTGCAAAGAGTTGGACACAACTCAGTGACTGAGCATGCACGCCGTTAGCAGAAGTGACAACAGAATGCCCAGAGAAGGCTGTCTCTTTCAGGAAAAATGGGAGGAGACACTGGTCCTTTTGGAAGTGAAGAATACTCATTCCTGTGTAATTGATTTGCAAACACTCCACCCATTCCATTCATCCATATCATGTGCCAGCCACCATAAATATTTGAGTGCATGCCTGGGGAATGCTTGGGCCTGGCTAGGAGTCCGAGGGGCCATTAGTTTAACCAGAACCAAGGTTCCTCTGACTGCACTGCTCTTCACATCTGTCCCTTAGATGGACCAGGCCTGACTGGAAGGGCTTTTTCATGGAGTTCCTCTAGAGGCACTGATTCTGCAGAGTTTGCAATGGATTCTTTCAGTGTCCTGTTGTCTCCAGTAGAATAAGAACATGTGACGTATTTCTGTGTAGCACATCACTCCAAAATTCAGTGGCTGGCTTAAAACAATAACAACATACTAGTTCTCAGGGTTCTATGGTTTAAGAGCTGACACGGGACTTAGCAGGCTGCTCTGTTCTAGGCAGTATCAGATCAGATCATATACGTGGCTACATTCAGTTGAGGCTGAAATGTCCAAAATACTCACTCATCCCCCAGGCCTCTCTCTACACAGCCTCACCATCCAGGACTCCGCCTTGACACAGCAGATGAGCAGCGAGAGCAAAGGACCCGGAATGGGTGCCAGGTAACTCCCGCCTTGTATTATTGGTCAATGCCGCTCTTAAGACCAGCTCAGAGTCAATGGGAGAGGCTGAAATAGACTCCACCTCTCCGTGGAGGCACAGGAAGAGAGGATGGCCATCTTAAATGCACTATAGTGACGGCCCTCTCATTCCTATAGATTTCTGATGAATCGCTATTAGAAGCAGGTTTGTTTTTTTTTTTTTTTTAAAGGGGTGTATAGCCACCCTGGGTCTGGAAGCACACTTTTGGGAAACTCTTTCCAAAATACTCTGCTATAGACATAGGGAGATGGGCTATCTCCTGGGAGGAGTTTTTCCACCCCACCCTAGGGAGGAGTCAACAGGTATGTGAATTTCAGCATCAGGAGGCCTTGCTGTTTAGCTTCACATCCCCCTGCATAACTCCATTCGCTTCTCCCAGTTGTGACCATCCCCATCGCCATATGTCACCATTATTCATCATCAGGGCAGGGCCGTTATCAGGCACCCAGTGGCTTGTCTGGTGGTGCTGGGAGATGGAGCGCAAACGCAGGAAGGCTCAGAGCAGGCCTGCCTGGGGTGATGCGCAAGGCTGAGTCGGAGGTTCCAGAAGGCCTACGGAGGCCACACAGGCCAGAGCATGTAGGTTAAATGAGTGCCCCGATGCATAGCTGGGGGCTCACATCATGTAAGCTCAACAGAGGCGACAGGGTCAGAGGACCGCAGCATAGCACTTTTTTTTTCTTCTTCTGAAATTTAATTTTCATTTTGTCTTGGAATATAGTTGATTTACAATATCATGTTCGTTTTAGGTATATAGCAAAGTCATTCAATTATGCATATACATATATCCATTCTTTTTCAGGTTCATTTCCCATATAGGTCATTACAGAGTATTGAGTAGAGTTCCCCATGTTATATAGTAGGTCCTTGTTGACTATCTGTTTCATATAGAGTAGTCTGTATATGTTAATTCCAAACTCCTAATTTATCCCCCACCCTCCGCACCAAACAGCGTGGCATTTTGCCTTCAAGTTCTCCTGGTTCTGCTGGTTAGTGGGTGGGGCTCCAGTTCAGCTGGCAGAAAATTAATTCACAGGAAAACCCTTTGCAGAAACTGGGAAATAGATTCCTCAGTCTGGGACTGAACAGATTTTGGCTTCTCCACCAAAGGCAGAGACACACTAGGGGCAGGACGTATGTCTGCACACAGAGAGGACAGAGAAACTCATACACAGGGCCGAACTCATGCGTTCATATGCAAAAACGTGATGGGCAAGTGCTTGACCCAGAAACGCGAAGCAGAAGGGCCAACATACAGCTGTGCTGGGCCAGCGGATTTAGAGAAAATTAACTGCAGTGAAAAGACGGGAACGGAACTCTAGTGAATCTACAGGGAGATGAACACTTCCATACATTATCTGTCAATTCAGCAAGTTACTGAGTTGATCACTCAGCCAGTGCACGATGTGGCTGGCAGCTTTTTGCAACTCAGCTCATTTCCACGTGCCGCTTGAGACCCCGAGCACATTTTCTCATTGAAGATGGCCAGTTAGTTGCTACCTCACAAAGGCAAGGTAGGAGAAAGTACTTTGGAAAATGTAAAGTATATAAAATACTAGTCTTTACAAACAGAAACAGACTCACAGGTTTCACGAATTAGCTTATGGTTGCCTGAAGAGGAGAAGGCTGAGGGGGCAGTGGGGCGGGGGGAAGGCGAAGTTAGGGAGTTTGGGATGGACATGTACACACTGCTGTATTTAAACTGCATAATGAACAAGGACCAGCTATACAGCACAGGGAACTCTGCTCAGTGTTGTGCGGCAGTCTGGATGGGAGAGGAGTCTGGGGAGAATGGATACCTGTATATATATGGCTCAGGCCCTTCACTGTTCCCCGGAAACTATTAATACCCAACACTGTATGTTAATCAGCTATACCCCAATACAAAATTAAAAAGTTAAAAAAATTAATCTTTAAAGAGAGGAAATAGATGGGGAAACAGTGGAGACAGTGTCAGACTTTATTTTTTGGGCTCCAAAATCACTGCAGATGGTGACTGTAGCCATGAAATTAAAAGATGTTTATTCCTTGGCAGGAAAGTTATGACCAGCCTAGACAGCATATTAAAAGAAGAGACATTACTTTGCCAACAAATGTCCGTCTAGTCAAGGCTATGGTTTTTCCAGTGGTCATGTATGGATGTGAGAGTTGGACTATAGAGAAAGCTGAGCACCGAAGAATTGATGCTTTTGAACTGTGGTGTTGGAGAAGACTCTTGCGAGTCCCTTGGACTGCAAGGAGATCCAACCAGTCCATCCTAAAGGAGATAAGTCCTGGGTGTTCATTGGAAGGATTGATGCTGAAGCCAAAACTCCAATGCTTTGACCACCTGATGCGAAGAGCTGACTCATTTGAAAAGACCCTGATGCTGGGAAAAGGGGGAGGAGAAGGCAAAGACAGAGGATGAGATGGTTGGATGGCATCACTGACTCAATGAACATGAATCTGAGCAAACTCCAGGAGATAGTGGAGGGCAGGGGAGCCTGGCGAGCTACAGTTCACAGGGTCACAAAGAGTCAGGCGTGACTTAGCAGCTGAATAGCAGCAACAACAAAAGAGAGGTAAGTACTTTTTAGCAGCAGTCAGTGTAAAGAGAAGTTCACAGGAAAACTGGAGTGGATCACACTGACCTGGGAAGAGTGTGTGTGTGTGGCGGGGGGTCACTCAGTCATGTCCGACTCTTTGGGACCCCATGGACTGCAGCCGACAGTGTTCCTCTGTCCATGGAATGCGCCAGGCAAGAATATGGGAATGGGGGGGCCATTTCTTTCTCCAGGTGGTCTTCCCGACCCAGGGATGCAACCCAGGCCTCCTTTACTGCAGGCGGGTTCTTTATCATTTGAGCCACATCTGGCCTCAGCTCCGCTCCTGCCTTTCCTTTCGACCTAAGCCCCATTATCATTTGAAGCCTGGGGAGAATGTGGAACCACCTCATGTGGCTCTCGTCCTCTAGGTCTCTCTCTGCATCAGAAGCAGGTCCTGCTCCTCCGGGGGAGATTCCATGGTACAAAGAGGCTCTCAGGAACTTCCTACTGTGATGTCTGGTTAAAAACAGGCCTTTGGGTTTCAAAAGCCAATCCTTGGTGAGGAAGGGAACTGATGCAGCTGAAGTTCTCAGATCTAGGAGAGGGATAATGATGTAAGAACCCGGGCTCCTTCCTTCTGAATTAGAAAAGGATGCTCGAGGCTGTAGGGAAAGGATAATTGGAGAAGAGAGTGCATGAATATTTGTGGTCCCTGAGAAAAAAAGGGTCCTCTACCCCTCTTCCCCGCTGGCTGAATCCAGATGGGCATTAAGAGAAAGGGCTCTGGGCTGGACGAGGACAGGGGCTTGGCTTCGTGCTCCAGATTCTAGAAGATTGATTGCCCACGTGGGCAATGAGTCAGTCGATCAGGCTGACGTAATGAGATTCTGGTGAAAAACTCTGGACTTTGAGGCCAGATGGAGCTTGGCAGCTGGCGATCTCGTTGATGTTCCAGGAGGGTGGCATGCCTGAGTCCACAGGGAGGACCACAGGGAGGACCACGGAAGCTCTGCACTCGGGCTTCTCAGACCTTTGCCTATGTGAGCGTTCACTCGGCTGGACCTGGCCTGGCTCTTTTATAATAGAACAGTGATGGTAAGTAGAGGACCGTCCTGAGTCCTGTGAGTCCTCCTGGGGAATTACTAAACCCGAGGGGTTGTGAGAAGCTCTGAATTTGTAGCCAGTCATCAGAAGTGTGGATGGCCTGGGACCCTCCCAGGAGTGTGGCCAGAGTGTGAGGGAAGGGCTGTCCTGTGGAGAACCCAGACTTTAACTTGGGGTGCAGCGGGCAGGGGTGGGGAGGTAACTGGCTAGTCGTGGCAGAACTGTATTGCAGTTGGTGTCAGAAGAGTTACCAAAAACTAAATTTGCACACTCACAAAAGGAGACCTGAGTACCTCCTAGGGTTGGTTTCAAGAAGCAAGCAGAGGCAGGGAAAGCTATTCTCATGGTGCTTGGGACATAGAAGATCTCAGTGAGTATCTACATTTATTGTTTACTGTTAATCCAATCTTCCCCAAGATTACAGTTCCTTCTTCTCCCAAATCACCTTTTTTCTCCCCCATGGGGAGAGGAGGACGTGGGGAGGGGGCCTGGAAAGATTCTTGGAATATTCCTCTTCAGCTCTTATTTTGCTTTCATGATCATTTGTTCACTTATTAATCTTCTCTCACAAATAATCCCTGATATCATAGATAAGAAGGGGCCAGGAGACCAGGGGGAGGCTTCGGGAAGAATCCAGACACCACACAGTGGTGGCCCGGATGGAGGTGTGAGAAGTGGTCGTATTCTGGTTATACTCTGTTTCTTTTTTTTTTCCAAGTCCTTTAAAAAATAATTGTATTTATGGCTGTGCTGGGTCTTTGTCACTGTGCAGACTCTTCTCGAGGTGCTGCTGGGGGTGGTCACAGTCCAGGTGCGGTGTGAAGGCTCCTCGCTGTGGGGGCTGCTTTTGTCGTGGGGCGTACACTCTAGGGTGTTCAGGCTTGTGGCGTGTGGGCTCAGTAGTGGTAGTGCTTGGGCTTAGTAGCTCTGAGGCATCTTCTGGCCCAGAGATCGAATCCGTGTCTCTTGCATTGGCAGGAAGTTCTTTACCACTGAGCCACCTGGGAAGCCTCCTTCTTTCTAGTTTTACTGCTCGAGCACACTAGACAAGTTTATGCAATCAAGCCAAAAGCTGCAGATGACTCGTATTTCCGGTTGAGGGGAAGGACTTGTTTGGTCTTGTAATATCCAGCCCACGAGTGAATACGGCTCTCAATCAGAATCAGATGCAATTGAGCATCTTTATCCTTTCTTTTCCTCTCAGGATGCTTTCACACAGCAACAGCTTTCTTCATTAAATGGTAGAGATCCTCAGGAAAGTCAGGAGCAAGTCCTTTGGACTTGAGAATTCTCAAGATTTTGCTGCCTGTCACAGAATGTACTGTGTAAGAGAATTCGAGTCTCTGAGGACCACCCCGATTCGTGAGGGAGTCGGGCTCTTCTCGACCACTTTGCAGGTCTGCTCCTTCATGTCCTCAGGCGTCAGCTTCAGCCAGGTGGGGACTCTGTGACGGGGGACAGGCCTTTCCAGGGAGCGTGCACGCGACCCACGATGGAGGCGGTCTGGTGCCAAAGGAGAGAGAGATGCTTTCAAGTTTAGGATTTGCCGACAGATTGGATGCAGGGTTAGAGAGAGAGAGGAAGATGCCTCCCAGGTTTTGGCCTAAGTCACAGCTGCCACTCACTGAGATGGGAAAGGTTGCAGTGACCTTTGGGCGACCATCTGCTAGTCCTGCAAAGTCACAGCCTGTTTGATCGTTCCCAGGTGGCTTTATCACTTTTTATTTTTTACCAAATTGAAGGCGGGAGGAGAAGGGGACGACAGAGGATGAGATGGTTGGATGGCATCACTGACTCAATGGACGTGAGTGTGAGCAAACTCTGGGAGATGGTGATGGACAGGGAGGCCTGGCGTGCTGCAGTCCATGGCGTCGCAAAGAGTCGGACATGACTGAGCGACTGAACAGCAACAATTTTTACCAAAATGGCCCAGTTTGTTCCAGCCTGTGGTGGAACTTTCCACGGAGAGCTCTGGCTTTAACTCTACAGACAAATCAACTGCTTTTGATAAGGCTGATGTTTGGTTGGTCCATGGAGCGCTCCTTCACAGTCATTCAATTTGAGTGTTTATTTGAGAAGTGTGTATATGGATACATTTAATGTGGTGGCGACTGAGAACAAATTGTAATTTTAGGTCCAGTCTTTGGAGTTGAGCTCTCTTTCTCACACAGCTTCTGTCTCAGTGATAAAAAAAAAATTAATGTGCAATTTTTTTCTTTCTTAATTGAAACATATTTGACATGTGACATTGTGTAAGTTTTGGTTGTGTAACATGTTGATTTGATACAATTATATATTGCAATATGATTGCCATTGTAGTGTTAGTTGACACCTCTATGATATCACCTAGTTATTTCTTTTTTTTGTGGTGAGAATATTTAAGATAGTCTCTGATCAAATTTGATGTTTCTAATAAAATATTTGTTGTCAGATATGACTGAACAATTAACATTGTTATCTATAATCATCATACTGTGCATTAGATCTCCAGGACTTACTTATATACTAGTTGCAAATTTGTATTATTTTTATTCTTTTTTTTCGGCCACTCTAGGAGGCTTGTGGGTTCTTAGTTACCCTACCAGGGATTCAACCCGGGGCTCCTCCAGTGAAAGTGCCAAGTCCTAACCATTGCTGCTGCTGCTGCTGCTAAGTCACTTCAGTTGTGTCCGACTCTGTGCGACCCCAGAGACAGCAGCCCACCAGGCTCCCCCGTCCCTGGGATTCTCCAGGCAAGAACACTGGAGTGGGTTGCCATTTCCTTCTCCAATGCATGAAAGTGAAAAGTGAAAGTGAAGTTGCTCAGCCATGTCTGACTCTTCGCGACCCCATGGACTGCAGCCTACCAGGTTCCTCCGTCCATGGGATTTTCCAGGCAAGAGTACTGGAGTGGGGTGCCATTGCCTTCTCTGCCTAACCACTGGAAAGTGAAAAAAAAAAAAAGTGAAAGTGTCAGTCATTCAGTTGTGTCTGACTCTTTGTGACCCCAAGGACGGTAGCCCACAAGACTCCTTTGTCCAAGGAATTCTCCAGGCAAGAACACTGGAGTGGATTGCCATTCCCTTTTCCAGAAGATCTTCCCGACCCAGGGATCGAACCTGGGTCTCCTGCATTTTGAACAGATTCTTTACCGTCTGAGCTACAGGGAAGATCCCTAGAGAGGGTAGCCATTCCCTTCTCCAGGGACTCTTCCCAACCCAGGGATGAAACCTGGGTCTCCTGCATTTCAGGTGGATTCTTTGCCATCTGAACCAGCAGAGAAGCCCCCTAACCACTGGACCATTGGGGAATTTTCTCACATTTGTATTATTAAATAACATCTCTCTTATCTCCCCCATCCCCTTACCCCCAGCCCCTGGTAACTATCTTTAAGTCTTTCCCCCAAACTCCAAACATAATATATTAATTGCACTGAATTTCCAAGGTCATTCTGGAATGCATTTGGAAATACAGTCTCAGCATTTGTGAAATGATTCTGCTTGTTCAAATCACAGGGTTAAGAAGAGTTTTGTGACTTTGCAGTGTGTTCCCTTTTGGAAATCTGCCTGTGATCTGTCTGTCTAACAAGACAGTTTGAATCATTCAGAGAGCATGTGGGAGCCCATTAAAATGCCCAAGCACGCTGACTTATTTTACTGTTCATATGAATGGCACTTATTTGAATATTTACATAGTCAATATTTAGGTACTTGTCTTTTCTTATGTAACTTTTTATTCTGCATTAGAGTAGAGCTGATTAACAGTGTTGTGATAGTTTCAGGGGGACAGCAAAGGGACTCCGTCATTTACATGCATGTGTCCATTCACCCCCAAACCCCCATCCCATCCAGACTGCCGCAAAACATTGAGCAGAGTTCCTTGTGCTGTGCAGTAGGTCCTTGTGGGTTGTCCATTTTAAATACAGCAGTGTGATACTTAATTGTCTTTTCAAATTATGATCGAGGTTTAAATTTCCAGGTACTTTAAAATTGTTTTCAAGAGCTGAAAACAACTGCATGGAAAAGATATAGAATAAAACCCTTTATGCTGCTACTGCTAAGTCACTTCAGCCGTGCCCAACTCTGTGCGACCCCATGGACGGCAGCCCACCAGGCTCCACAGGCCCTGGGGTTGGCAGAGTTCTCTGCTGCTGCTCAGTCGCTTCAGCCGTGCCCGACTCTGTGCGACCCCAGAGACGGCAGCCCACCAGGCTCCACAGGCCCTGGGATTCTCCAGGCAGGAACACTGGAGTGGGTTGCCATTTCCTTCTCCAATGCATGAAAGTGAAGAGTGAAAGTGAAGTCGCTCAGTCGTGTCCGACCCTCAGCGACCCCATGGACTGCAGCCTACCAGGCTCCTCTGTCCATGGAATTTTCCAGGCAAGAGTACTGGAGTGGGGTGCCATTGCCTTCTCCATAAAACCCTTTACAAATGGTCAAAACTGAAAGCACCCGATAAACACAAACGCAGACACCAAACCAGCACCGTCAGAAGACAGAGCATTCATGTTCACTGTCCTTGCTTCACATTTTTGTGCAAGACTTCTTGAAGTAATGGAACTTTGCTAGAAATTGGTGGTGTGTGTCTCCTGCTAGATTTGTTTCTAAAATCGGTTTTCCTAAAGGGTTTAATAGGGCTTCCCTGGTAGCTCATTTGGTAAACAATCCGACTGCAATGCAGGAGACCTTGGTTCTATTCCTGGGTTGGGAAGATCCGCTGGAGAAGGGATAGGCTACCCACTCCAGTATTCTTGGGCTTCCCTTGTGGCTCAGCTGGTAAAGAACCCACCTGCAATGTGGGAGACCTGGGTTCAATCCCTGGGTTGGGAAGATCCCCTAGAGAAGGGAAAGGCTACCCACTTTAGTATTCTGGCCTGGAGAATTCCATGGACCAAGGGGTCGCAAAGAGTTGGACATAACTTAGCCACTTTCGCTTTCAAAGGGTTTAATGATTTCCCGCAGTGCTGAGCCACAAGCCAAAACACGTTCTTTAGGATTCTTTGCTATTTTTTTTTTCTTTTTAATCGGTTGCCATTGAAGAAGTCACGAAGTAATAATTTATCATTGCTCATATTTGGTGGCTTAGAGTTCGCATTTGCAGGGGCATCAAGTTAGTACCAAAGAGCATCCTTGAATGCACGTGCTATGAGCTTCACGCTTCTTTGGACAGAGGGGAGATGTGGGTCAGCATCCCTGTTGAAAAAGGGTGTGATACCAACCTTGTGAGTCGTATGTGTCACATTCCCTAAAATATCTACTTTGTTTCAACTAAATTTTTCCTAGGATATGGATCAAGAAAAAATTCACTGTGGAAGAATTCAAACATATTTTTACTTTTTTAAACCATATTTTAAAAATGTAATGCCCAAAGTAGAGAGAATGGTTTTTATCAATCCTAGGTATCCATCAGCCAGCTCCAGCAAGGATCCACACTCCTAGTTTGTGGGCTGGTGCTAACTCCAGCTTTATTTTGTCACTAGTGACTTGCTACTTGGGACATGCTTTCCTATTCAATAAAAGTGGGTATATTAGCTATTCTCTGTGTATATCCTGGGACTATATTTTGAAGGCCGATTTATTTATCCAACAAATTCTGACTAATCCTACTGTGAGCCAGGACTGGGTTAGGTACTGGGGACTTGAAGGCAGAATGGCCAGCTCTGGGAAATCAGCCTGGATGCAAAGACCTTGAAATGCTTTTCTGGCAGAGGTGTGTATGGATCATTTTTGTGTCTGGGAGATATTTCTGTCTCTTGCTTACACACTTTAGAAATGCACCTTGATCCCAGTAAAATGTCGCGTGTGGCTCATTAATTAATCAGCGATACACAACTTACAGCCCATTTGATCACAAACAGACCAGAGATGCAGCTTGACATGTGCAGCTTGAGTGAAAAGGCTTGCACTGTTTCTCTCCAGCTTCGTCCACAAACGGCACACGCATCGCTTCTGGTTTGGTAGCAGAAACACCTAATGTGAGTTCTATTCTTGGAAAAGGGTGAAGAGGAAGACAGGGAACATGGAAGGTTGGGAGGAGGAGGAGGAGGGCAGATACCAGCAGGGCTCTCAGAGTGACCAAGTCTCCAAGGGCCTCCCCAAGTGGTGGCAGGTGCCAGCCGCTGCCTGGGTTTGGAGATGAAGTGACTGAATAGCTGTCAAATGCCTATCTCACACACGCACACACATGCACACACACACACACATGCAGAGTCTCTCTGGAGCTCTGAGGGTCCCACTTTCGTCACCCGGGTGCGGTGGGCCTAGCACAGGGGGGTGGGGGCACAGCCCCCTTAGGACAGGGCCCCCTTACCCTCCCCGCTGCCGCGTCCCTCCCCTCCTGTCTCTGCTGAAGAAGACCAGATCTGTCTTGGAAGCTGCCGCTCCCTGGCCTGGGGAGTGCGGTCATGATCTGTTCCTGTTCCCGCCTTCTCCCGGGCCTGAGGTCTTGAAGCTGGACCCGGGGTTGGTGGGCTCCCTTCCACGTGTGGCCATGTGTGCTGAGCACCCCCACCGGGGCTGCAGGCGACATGCTTGGACCCAGGACCTCAGCAACTGAGCTGGTCAGTGAACGCTGGTGCACAGGGAGCCCCATCTGCTCCCAGGACAACGTGCCCCTCCAATCCCCGAACCCCTCTGTCTCCCAGAGCAGGCGGAACTCCCATCCCCTACCCTGCTCTCCCTAGGTCCCTCTCTAAGTGCCCGTCGTGTGCTAAGCATGCGTGCCAAGTCACTTCAGTCATGTCTGACTTTTGGCGACCCTATGGCCACAGGGTCCTCTGTCAATGGGATTCTCCAGGCAAGAATATTAGAATGGGTTACCATTTCCTATTCCAGGTGGTCTTCCCAACTCTAAGACTGAACCCATGTCTCTTATGTCTCCTGCGTTGGCAGACAGGTTCTTTACCGCTAGGACCACCTGGGAAGTGCCTTGTCAGGGGGCCCCAAATCAGTTGTCATGGTCTGGGTAAATCTGGCTCTCTACCTGCCTGCAGGAGGGGTTGGAACAAGTACGGAGCAGGATGACAGGGAGACATGGGAGAGGCGGTGCCCACCGTGATTGCTGGACGCTCCTGCACTGCCCACAGACCCTGGCGCCACTGCCCTTCTTTGCCAAGTGCAGGCATAGCCCCCATGAAGGTGGTGCATGGTGATCCTGGCCTCTTAATTGCACTCTCCCAATGCAGAGCCTGAGACAAGGGTTTGGGTGTGGGTGCTTTATTTGGGGGACACTCCAGGAAGCAGGGGTTGGGAAACAGAAGGAGGAATCACCAAGAAGTCCATGATGGAGACTGCTGCTGGTGACAACAGGGATTTTGCCAGTGAGAAAATGCCTTCAAGAGAGTCCCTTCCCAGGTGGGTTTAGAACATGTGAAGACTTTCCAGGCTCCCCCATCATCACCATTCAAGTGGGAAGCAAAGTAAGTAGAGGGCCTGGGGGAGCCCACATTGCCCTGAAATGTGCTCTAACCCAGACAGAGGGCTAGATTCTCTCTCCCACTTCAAGTGACTTAAACTCATCCACTATAGCAAATACTGGTTCAACACCTTCTACTGGATTTAAAGGAACCTAAGACATCACTCCACCTCCCACGCAGGAGACGTGGGTTTGATCTCTGGATTGGGAAGATCCCCTGGAGAAGGAAATGGGAACCCACTCCAGTATTCTTGCCTGGAAAATCCCATGGACAGAGGAGCCTGGGAGGGCTACAGTTCATGGGGTTACGCTAGACTTAAACACGTCGAGAGGCTAACAACAAAAGACATCACTGGCTGTAAGGCATGCTGTTATTCTAAGAAGCACTAAGGAGAATACTTCTAGTTATATTGTGATACACTATCCAATGTAAGACACTTTCCTAGTTCAGAGATGAGAAAGAGGGAAAAGAATGTGAGCCTTGGGACAGTCGCTGTGTCCACCACACCCTAGTGGCTATTGTGGAGATGATGATCTTGCCTTTACTCCCTAGAGAGGAGAAAAGCCATGCACCATGCAGGGAGATGGCTGTGATAGCAAGATAGAATAGAATGACAATAACAAACCAAGTAAGTGCCTTCACAGTACAGAGGAAGAAGAGATGAATTCTGGCGGGGGGAATTGGGGAGGCCTTCCTGGAAGAGGGGGTGTTATTTGAGATGTGCTCAGAGGATGGCAGGGTTTGCATTGTTGGACATGAAGGGAAAAGGTGTTCCATGCAGTGGAAACAAGATGGGTAAAGTCTCCGTTGTTGTTCAATCACTAAGTCTTGCCAGACTCATGGACTGCAGCCCCCCAGGTCCCTCTGTCCTCCACTATCTCCTGGAGTTTGCTTAAATTCATGTCCATTGAGTTACTGATGCTATCTCACCATCTCATTCACTGCCACCCCCTTCTCCGTTTGTCTTCAATCTTTCCCAGCATCAGGATCTCTTTTAATGAGTTGGCTGTTTGCATTAGGTGGCTAAAGTATTGGAGCTTCAACTTTAGCATCAGTCCCTCCAATGAATATTCAAGGTTGATTTCCTTTAGGATTGACTGGTTTGATCTCCCTGCAGTCCAAGGGACTCTCAAGTCTTCTCCAACACCACAATTTGAACGCATTAATTATTTGGCACTCAGCCTTCTTTATGGTCCAACTCTCACATCCATACATGACTACTGGAAAAGCCATAGTTTTGACTATATGCACCTTTCTGGCAAAGTGATATTCTCTGCTTTTTAATACACTATTTAGGTTTGTCATAGCTTTTCTTCCAAGAGGCAAGAATCTTTTAATTTCATGGCTGCAGTCATCATCCACAGTGATTTTGGAGCCTAAGAAAATAAAGTCTGTCACTGTTTTCATTGTTTCCCCATCTATTTGCCATGAAGTGATGGGACTGAATACCATGATCTTAGTTTTTGAAAGCTGAGTTTCAAGCTAATTTTTTCATTCTCCTCTTTCACCCTCATCAAGAGGCTCGTTAGTTCCTCTTCACTTTCTGTCATGTCATTAGATTTGTACTATCTGCATATCTGAGGTTGTTGATATTTCTCCTGGCAATCTTGATTCCAGCTTGTGATCCATCTAGCTCAGCCTTTCTCAGATGTACTCTGCATATAAGTTAAATGAACAGGGCGACAACATACAGCCTTTCCGTACTCCTTTCCCAGTTTGGAATCAGTCCGTTGTTCCACGTCCAGTTCTAACTGCTGCTTCTTGACTTATATACAGGTTTCTCAGGAAACAGGTAAGGTGGTCTGGTATTCCTATCTCTTTAAGAATTTTCCACAGTTTTTTTGTGATCCACACAGTTAAAGGCGGAGAAGGCAATGGCACCCCACTCCAGTGTTCTTGCCTGGAGAATCCCAGGGACGGGGGAGCCTGGTGGGCTGCTGTCTATGGGGTCGCACAGGGTCGGCGACTTAGCAGCGCTTAAAGGATTTACCATAGCCAATGAAGCAGAAGTAGATATTTTTCTGGAATTCCCTTTTTCTATGATCCAGTTAATGTTGGCAATTTGATCTCTTGTTCTTCTGCCTTTTCTGAACCCAATTTATACATCTGAAAGTTCTCAGTTCACATACTGCTGAAGCCTAGCTTGAAGGATTTTGAGCATTATCTTGCTGGGGTGTAAAATGATTACAACTATATGGTAGTTTGAGCATTCTTTTGCATTGCCTTTCTTTGGGATTGGAATGAAAACTGACCTTTTCCAGTCCTATGGCCACTGCTGAGTTTTCCAAATTTGCTGACATATTGAGTGCAGCACTTTCACAGCATCATCTTTTAGGATTTTAAATAGCTCAGCTGGAATTCCATCACCTCAACTAGGTTTGTTAGTAGTGGACACTGTGTGTCTCCAAATTTCCTTTTTACTTTTGGCTATGCTCTGCATGATATGCAGGATCTTACTTCCTTGACCAGGGACTGAACCTGTGCCCTCCACAGTGAGAAGTGTGGAGTCCCAATCACTTTCCCAAATTTCCTTGTTCTTTCTGAGGACACCTGGCATTAGATTTAGGGCCCACCTTACTCCAGTTTGGTGTTGTCACTCCCATCTTAACTCGATGGCATCGGCAAGGACCCCATTTCCAAATAAGGTCACATTTAGAGGGCCAAGGTTTGGATTTCAACATGTCTCTTTTATTTAAGACTTATTTATTTGTTTTTGGCTGTGCTGGGTCTTTGTTGCTGTGTGATGGCTTTCTCTAGCTGTGGTGAGTGGGGGCTACTCTTCCTTGTGGCTAGTGGCTTCTCATTGCAGTGACTTCCCTTCTCTGTTGTAGAGCTTGGGCTACAGGGCACGAGGGCTTCAGGAGCTGAGGTGATGGGCTTAGTTGCCCTGTGGCATGTGGGATCCTCCTGGAGCAGAGATTGAACCTGTGTTCCCCACAATGGCAGGCAGACCTCCAAACAGTGGGCCACCTTGGAAGCACTCAACACATCTTTTTTAGGGGGTACAATTCAACCCCAAGCACCTGCAATTCACTGGATACCTTCTATGTGTTCAGGATCGTGTTACGTGTGTTGACTGTAGAATCGTATTTAATCACCCCCACAACCCTGCCAGCTAGGTCGTATTATCACCCCAGTTTCACACGCAGGGACCCTGATGCTCAGCGAGGCCCCACAGCTAGTTAGGAAAGAAGACCACACTATGGCGTACGTCATATGTCACCAGCTCTGTGGGCAATGTGAGCAGACGGTTCGGACGGGGATACGGGAAAAGAGGGCTACCTTGGTGGCTCAGTGGTAAAGAATCCGCCTTCCATGCAGGAGACACAGGAGACTCAGGAGTCACCCCTCAGTCAGGAATATCTGCTGTAGGAGGAAATGGCAACCCACACTTGCTGCAAATATTCCATAGACAGAGGAGCCTGGCGGGCTGCAGTTCAGAGGGTTGCAAAGAGCCAGACACTTCTGAGCACTCACTGCACAGAAGAAAAGGAACCCTGGGCCTTATCTTCAGCAAGCTGAAGTCTTGATGGTGGAGGCAGGACCAAACTATCCCAAGAAAATGGAAGAATGTGTATAAGACAAATAGATATGCAATTACAAAACATCTCAGAATCAGAGCTTGAGCAAGCCTGGGCTACTTTTATTTTCTGAAGCTCCTGACATATTAGGGAACTAAAACAAGACATGCTGAAAGAGACTTCTTTGAAGTACCAGTTACTTAATTTATTTTTTAAAGTCTTCATTGAATTTGTTACAATATTGTTTCTGTTTTATATTTGATTTTTTTTTTTTGGCTGTGAAATCTGTGGGATCTTATCTCCCTGACCAGGGATCAAACTTTCTGACCCTCTGCATTGGAAGGCAAAATCTTAACCACTGGACCTCCAGGGAAGTCCCTAAAGGATAAGACATTTTAAACGTTTACACTGAGCCACTGAACACTTTGTCAAAAAAACAATGTCAGCGTATTAGAGATAACACGGAAGCCTGAGCAGTGAAGCTTTCTGAGAATGGGAGCCTCCGGTTTTGGATGGAATGTGAACCACAGAGCAGAGCAGATGTGTTGGTCAAGCAGTAAGGAAGGGGTAGGTGCCACTGGGCACCACGGTCCTGGGAGGACAGGCTGCCTCCCACTGCACAGTGGCCAGCGGGGAAGGGCTGCGCATAGAGGGTCAGGAAGGGGACGGGTCCACCCGGAGCAGGCCAACAGAACAGTTGGTGACCCCGTTTCACTAGCTTTCAGCCGAAGATACCCCAGATGTCCTGGGAGAGCCGTTGAAAGCTCCCAGCTTTGGGTTTTCATGTCTCTGCCAGGCTGACACCAGAGAGGAGTCTCCAGCCAACAAATCTTTTAGAGAAAACCCTCTCCTGGGGGACCTAAAACTTGTAGCTTCAGAATTAATCCAGAAAAAGATCCCTTTGGTGAGGGGGAAGGGAGCTTTCAACCTCAACACAGCTCCTTGTAACAGGTATTTGAGGCTTGTTAGCCACTCGGTCAGTCGTGTCCGACTCTTTGTGACTTCATGGACTGTAGCCCGCCAGGCTCCTATGTCCGTGGGATTCCCCAGGCAAGAATATTGGAGTGGGTTGCCATTTCTTTCTCCAGGGGATCTTCTCCACCCAGGGATTGAAACTGGGTCTCCTGCATTGCAGGCAGATTCTTTACCTTCTGAGCCACCAGGGAAGATTGAATTTGAGGCTTAGATTCGAGAAAAGCGGTCCCTGTCATCCTGCCTTCTGGTCTTCCTAGGACCAGTCTCTCCACCTGCAATCAGAAATACCTAGCTCCCATTAGAGCCTGCTCAGTCAGAATCTAGGTGGAGTACTTCCCCTGTGGCCCAGTGGTTAAGACTCCACGCTCCCAATGCAGGGGTCCCAGGTTCAATCCCTGACTGGGGAAGATCCCACATGCTGCATGGTGCGGCAAAACAAAAACAAAAACAAAACGCACCTCCTAACCCAAAAACAAGCAAGCAAAGAATCTGGGTAGAGGCAGCGAGGGACAGAGGTATTTGCAGGTGCCTGTTACACACACTGAGGCCTGTGACCCATGACTTCAAGCTCTGGGGCGGAGGTAGGCTGGGGAAGAGCGGGTAAGCTGCTGACTCTTGAGAAGCAGGGACTAGTGTAAGTGACTGGAAACAAGGCCTATGTGCTGAGTGGTGTGGAGGGTGTGCCAGGGTGCTGGTGGCTCTTTAGGGAAGCGCCCCCTGAGCCTCAGGTATCAGTTATCAGATCAGATATCTCAGATGTCACCTTGCCACTTATCCTGGTTACCATTGGTGTGCAGCCTACCACCCCAAACCCTAGTAGTCTACTTCTTAAAAAATTTTTTAAATTTATTTATCTGGTGGCGTTGGGTCCTAGCTGCACCATATGGAGTCTTCGTTGTGGTGCACAGACCTTCTAGCTGTGGCTCACAGGCTTGCTTCCTCTGTGGCACGTGGAACCTTAGCTCCCTGACCAGGGATCAACCCCATGTTCCCTGCACGGCAAGGCAGACTCAACCTCTGAAACAACTACCATTTTGGGTTAAACAGCAGTCCTTTTATCGTCTCTCACAGTTTCTGTGGGTCACAGATTCAGGAAAGGCTCAGCTGAGTAGTTTTGTTGGGGGTCTTTCATTTGGCTTCCCTGGTAGCTCAGTTGGTAAAGAATCTGCCTGCAGTATAGGAGACCCTGGTTTGATTCCTGGGTTGGGAAGATCCGCTGGAGAAGGGATAGGCTACCCACTCCAATATTCTTGGGCTTCCCTTGTGGCTCAGCTGGTAAAGAATCTGCCTGCAATGCGGGAGACCTGGGTTCGATCCCTGGGTTGGGACGATCCCCTGGAGAAGGGAAAGGCTACCCACTCCAGAGTCCATGGGGTCACAAGGAGTCAGACACGACTGGGCAACTTTCGCTTTCACTTTCATGTGGCTGCAGTCAGATGGTGGTCAGAGAGCTGACTTTCTCTCTCTTAGTGTACTCCCACTTGCTTCTCCAGGAGGCCTTTCTGGGCCGGATCGTTTGGGCTTGCTTACAGCCTGGCTGCCTCGTGGGCCCTTTTGAAAGTGTAGGGGCTTGGAGCTCTACACAAGTGGTCCAGTGAACAAGGTGGAAGCTCCATCTCCCTTTATGATTTAGCCTGAAAAGTCACACAATATCATGTCTGACACATTCTCTTGGCTACATGTGAGTTACAAGCCTGTCTAGATTCAAAGAGAGTAGACACCACCGCTCAATGGAAGGACTGTCAGAGTGGTCATGGGCCACAGAAGAGCCTGTGGGACAGTGGATGCTCTCGTAGCCCTCTTGGAACTTATATATGTATACGTGTAATCTGTGTGTTGGTGTGCTAAGTCGCTTCAGTCATACCCTCTTTGCAACCCCATGGACTGTGGCCTGCCAGGCTCCTCTGTCCACGGGATTCTCAAGGCAAGAATACTGGAGTGGTTGCCATTCCCTTCCCCGGGGGATCGTTCCAACCCAGGGACTGAACCCGCATTTCTTATGTCTCCTGCATTGTCAGGCCTATTCTTTACCAAAAGCGCCACCTGGAAAGCCTGTATGTATAAGTTTATATATAGTATAAATATTGGAACATTTTATATTAGATACAATATGTATTCCAATATATATAATATATATTCCAATACATGCATATTTGATATTGGGTGTGAAAATATATATTATGTTACACCCTGAATCAAAACATTGTTTTAAAAACAGAAAGTTCCCATGCTGATCAGTCTGTTGGTGAAAGCCCCATGTCCTTGAACTGTTCTTAAGGAGCTGGAGCTTTTCATTTTGAAAGTAAGGAGCTAGGAATCATTGTTCATCTGAAAATATGTCAAGTGCCTTTTAAGGCCTAAACTGTAAATAATGTTTCTTCAGGTATCACTTAAAATTACTTGCTCAATTATACTTGGATGGGTGCTTAAGAAATACCTCTTCCCATTTCACTGATGAGTAAACTGAGGTTCAGAGAACAGACCCAAGTTGCAGCAGAATAACAGAACTGGGACTAACTAGGGTTAAGAATTCCTGGTTTCCACATGAGTACTTAACACTACTGAACTGTACAATTAAAAATGATTAAGATGGTTGATTTTGTGTTGTGTGTGTGTGTGTGTTTGCCACAGTTAAAAAGTAAATTCTGATTCCATACTAGAGTCTCCATCAAGCGATCCCCCTGGGTGTGGAGAAGCCATTCTAGTTTCCAGGAGTCATGTTGCAATGTCCAAGACTCAGACAAAACCGAGAACTGTTTGCTTCTTTGCTTGGAGCTCTACAGCGGTTCCCGGCACACAAAGGATCAGGTCTAAATCTCTTTGCAGGATGTTCAGGGCTGTCCGGGTTCTGACAAGCTCCTTCAAGGTCTGCCTTCGAAGGCAGAGTTCAGACACTTTGCTGTCTTCCCACAACATCAGTGTCACCAAGGGGATGAAATGATCCAGTTTATTGTATGTGCGTTCCTGTTCAGTTGCTCAGTCGTGTCCAACTCTTTGCAACGCCATGGACTGTAGCGCCCAGGCTTCTCTGTCCGTGGGGTTCTCCAGGCAAGAATCCTGGAGTGGGTTGCCATTCCCTTCTCCAAGGGATCTTCCTGCCCCAGGGACCAAAGCCGTGTCTCCTGTGCCCCCTGCATTGACAGGTGGTTTCTTATGTATATCCTTCCTCAAAATTAATTCCTACTTGCTGGAGGCTGACAGGCATTTGGTGAAGATAACCGTTTCTGGAAAAGCTTCTCCATCGCGCTCCCCACCCCTGACACCCACCCTCTTTTTCCTGAAGAGCTCTTGTGGTTTTTAAACAAAGGAGAGCGACCCACATGTGAAATTTCCTTTGTTCCATCTGAGGCGTGAAGCTGAAAGAGCACGGGTGTGCTGTCTGCCCTGGCAGAGGAATGATGGGGGCTACGGCTGCTGAGGAGGTGAGAGGAATCTCGGGGAAGTTTCCATATGCTGAGGAGTTTGTGGAAGAACTTGACGCCAACTGCGCCTTTTCGAGCAGAGCTTGTTCCGCACCGATCCGATGTGTCCCAAGAGGCCCGTAAAATTTCTCCTGCATTTTGTCCACCCGTGGATACTGCGACCTGACGTGACCCAAGCAGAGAGCCGTCTTGGCAGTGCTTTCAGAGCGGACTCAGCATTCGGGCTGCGGCCGAATTGGCAGGGTTCGGTTTAGTCAGTGATGATGGCTTCTGGTGGGAGTGGGAGGCAGGTGGTGCGGGGAGCCGTGACCTTTGTCACAGAGCGGTGACTTCTGTAAGATTCGCAGCAGTTCCTTCCGATGCTGTCAGAATGAGCTGGAGTGACCACAGATGTCTTATGGGCTCCAAGTAACGATGCAAAAACCGAGTCTTATTTCGACCTCAAACTCGTGGCAGGGGTATGGGTGGCGGGGGGACCAGAAATGGACAAAATGTGAATTCTTTCCGCTGTTTGAAAGTATTTTATCTCATTTATTTTAGTAACTCAAATTAAGTAAGTGGAAAGAGATGAAGAAATATATGGACTCTGTTTGTTGTGGTTTTTTTTTAGTCTATGACAGTTCATCTATTCAGGGAATGCGTCTTCATTGTTGAAATCCCCATGGTTGGTTAAGAAGAGCCCAAGAAAAAGGCTGGTTTTACTTTAAGATCCCTGAAATCATGGAGGTTTTTCTTCATGTTTCTCAACATGGGAGGGCAGCAATAAATCCCTCTGGATTTATTATGTTTGATTCAACAACCTGATGCCTTTGAGCCATCGTTTTTTTGTTTGTTTTTGAGACTGTTCTGATGTTATCTCGTCAATGCATTTGAACTTCCCGCTTCTTATTCTTTTCTATCAGAGGAGACCCAGGAATCACAGCCACTTTTCAATACCGTTTCCGGCAATAGTAACATTGTCTTAGTGAATTCTGCCTGATTTTAGCTAAGTCTACCTGACCCTGAAAGAAATGGAAGCAAATAAAAATTCTGTCACTTTGATGAAAGTGTATTGGATGTAAAACCTCCAAATGGGGAATTTCCTGGCAGTCCAGTGGTTAGGACTCTGTGCTTTTACGGCTGAGGGCCTGGGTTCAATCCCTGGTTGGGGAAGTAAGATCCCGAAAGCTGCAAGGCATGGCAAAAAGACCTCAGAAGAAAACAGAACAGACCCCTCCAGGTGTTAGAAGTGCTTTTCAGACATAAGAGTATTTAAACAATAAGGAGATCCCCACTGTGCCTACCATCGTGACTGCCACCATCATCAGAACCCGGTGAGTCAAGGCTGTCGAGAATCACTGATCCTGCAAAGAGCAAGGCCACTGAAGCACCTCTGGCCAGCTCAGTGGTGGCTTCTAGTCGCCCCTGATTTTACCATCTTTGCAGAGCAACGATTTTAGCAAATATGGCTCTTTAAGACTGCCTCCTGGCTTCAGTAAGTTCTCTTCGGTGCTATAGGCAAAATAAAGGTGGTGATTGAATCAAAACTCACAAAAATCAAAATCAAAATAGCCACCAGAAATTTTGAATGCAAAGGTTTAATAGGTGATATTTCCCCTTATTTCATTTTTTTATTTGATTAATTTATTTTAACTGGAGGCTAACTACTTTATAATATTGTAGTGGTTTTTGCCGTACATTGACATGAATCAGTCACAAGTGTACATGTGTTCCCCATCCTGGACCCCCCCTCCCACCTCCCTCCTCATCCCATCCATCTGGGTCATCCCAGTGCACCAGCCCTGAACGCCCTGTCTCATGCATCAAACCTGGACTGGCGATCTATTTCACATGTTCAAGGCTATTCTCTCAAATCATCCCACCCTCGCCTTCTCCCACAGAACATCACTCTTTATCCGAGAAATGCAAATCAAAACCACAGTGAGGTACAATCATAGGCTGCTCAGAATGGCTGCCATCAGAAAGTCTACAAATAATAAATGCTGGAGAGGGTGTGGAGAAAAGGGAACCCTCTTACACTGTTGGTGGGAATGCAAACCAGTTCGGCCGCTATGGAGAACAGTGTGGAGATTCCTTAAAAAACTGGAAATAGAACTGCCTTATGACCCAGCAACCCCACTGCTGGGCATACATACCAAGGAAACCAGAATTGAAAGAGACACGAGTACCCCAATGTTCATCGCAGCACTGTTTATAATAGCCAGGACATGGAAACAACCTAGATGTCCATCAGCAGATGAATGGATAAGAAAGCTGTGGTACATATACACAATGGAGTATTACTCGGCTATTAAAAAGAATGCATTTGTCTAAATTCCATATATATGTGTTAGTATATTGTATTGGTGTTTTTCTTTCTGGCTTACTTCACTCTGTGTAATCGAATCGCCAGTCTATGTCCGATGCAGGATACAGCATGCTTGGGGCTGGTACACGGGGATGACCCAGAGAGGTGTTATGGGGAGGGAGGTGGGAGGGGTGTTCATGTTTGGGAATGCATGTACACCCGTGGTGGATTCATATCAATGTATGGCAAAACCAATACAGAATTGTAAAGTAAAAATAAAAATTAAAAAAAAATAAATAAAAAGAATGCATTTGAATCAGTACTAATGAGGTGGATGAAACTGGAGCCTATTATACAGAGTGAAGTAAGTCAGAAAGAAAAACACCAATACAGTATATTAAAGCATATATGTGGAATTTAGAAAGATGGTAAAGATGACCCTTATTTTGTTTTTAAAAATAACTTTATTTATTTGTTTGTTTACTCTGTTTTGGATCTGCTGGGACTTTGTTGCTGCTCAGGCCCCTCTCTAGTCCTGGTGGCGCGCGGGGGCCCCTGTCCAGTCACGGCACGCAGGGGCCCCTCTCCAGTCGCGGTGCGCGGGGCCCCTCTCTAGTCGCGGCGCGCGGGGGCCCCTCTCTAGTTGCGGCGCGCGGGCTTCTCACTGTGGTGGCTTCTCTTGTTGCAGAGCCAGGGCTGTAGGCACTCGGGCTTCAGTAGGTGCGGCTCACTGGCTCTAGAGCACGGTCTCAGGAGTTGTGACACATGGGCTTGGTTGCTCCAAGGCATGTGAGATCTTCTCAGACCAGGAACTGGACCTCTCTCCTGCTCTGGTAGCAGAGTCTTTACCATTGAATCACCAGGGAAGTTCCCACCACCTTCAGCCATTTCTAAAAGAGCTATATAAGATACACACACGTTTTTCAATTTGAGCAACATGGATGTAACTTTCTTATGAAAATATTTCCCTGATTTTATTATGCTGTTTGAGAAATTTGGAGATGCTCTGGGTTTTATAAAGCCAAGGCTGGGAAGGGCCATTCCAGATAGATCTGCTGCTCTGTTTAGGCACTTGTCATTGAACTTTCCCTGATTCCGGAGAGTGGGAAACAAGAGGCTAGACTCACTGTGTTGTGATTGGCTGTGATGAGCCAGATGGTGTGATTTGGATAGGGCTGAGCTATAACACGCCCAGACATTTCATTTAATTTTTTCATTATTAAACTTTTTATTTTGTATTGAAGTATAGCTGATTAATGGGGCTTGCCAGGTGATGCTAATGGTAAAGAACCCACCTGCCAATGCAGGAGACATGAGACACGGGTTCAGTCCCTGGTTTGGGAAGATCCCACAGAGGAGGCAAAGGCAACCCACTCCAGTATTCTTGCCTGGAGAATCCCATGGACAGAGGAGCCTGGTGGGCTACCTCCACTGTGTGACAAAGAGCTGGATACGAATGAGCCACTGAGCAAGCGTGGATGCAGGAGGTCATGAGACTGATTTCTGGTCTGTTGGTCAGGATGTAAATAGAAGAGTAATGCCATAGCTTTTAAGGACTCTCCTTAAGAGGTGGCCTAGTTCATTTCTAAAGAAGGGACATGATAGCAGACACTTAAAAATTAGTATTTTTCTTTCTCCTTCATACATCGCTGACTCTCTTTGGCACTAACACATGTGGAGTTAGTGTCTTTCGGGGAGTTTGGAATAAGATAGAACAGATGAAAATCCTTATTTTACCACTTGTTCACTACTTTGGGGCAAGTTGCTCAGCTGTTTTTGCCTTTGTTTCCTCATCTGTAGAAGTAAGAATAATATTCCACGTATTGTAGTTACCATGAGAATTAGAGTGGGATGCACACTGGAGTGGGTTGCCATTCCCTTCTCCAGGGAATCTTCCCAACCCAGGGATCGAACTTGGGTCTTACACATTGGCTGGCAGATTCTTTACCACTGAGCCACCACACCCTAGCGTGGGAAGGGGGCTTAGCACCACAGGAGATTCACAAAGATGTAAGCTGTTCTTATTAAGGCTGAGGTGGGGGTTGGGAGAAGTGGGAGAAAAAGTTTTGCAAGTTGTTAATTTATAATAAATCCCCAAAGAGATGGTCTTTCAAGTACATACTTATCTAAAACTTTGTCAACAGGGGAAATGTTCTTAGGAGAGAAAAGGAATTTTTTCTTTTAGCATAAAGCTGACTTTCTAATATGGGCTTCCCTAGTAGCTCAGCTGGTAAAGAATCCGCCTGCAATGCAGGAGACCCTGGTTCGATTTCTGGGTCAGGAAGATCCGACGAAGAAGGGATAGGCTACCCACTCCAGTATTCTTGGGCTTCCCTGATGGCTCAGCTGGTAAAGAATCCACCTGCAATGTGGGAGACCTGGGTTTGAGCCCTGGGTTGGGAAGATCCCCTGGAGAAAAGAATGGCTACCCACTCCAGTATTCTGGCCTGGAGAATTCCATGGACTGTATAGTCCATGGGGTTGCAAAGAGTTGGAGATGACTGAGCAGCTTTCATTTTCACTTTCTGACTTTCTAATATTCGAGGAATGCTTAGAGGTGTGGCTGGTAGAAAATAGTCCTTTGCCCCTGGAACTTCAAGAAGGTGGCACTGTCTTGATGGAGCTCATTCTCATCACCTGTGAATGAAGAGTATGCAGTACCAACCACTTTCTGACTCACGCACAGCTGCATGTCTGTGCCTTTTATGTTATACCGCAAATGAACACATTTTATCAGATGTTTGCCTAAGTATGGATTACATTTAAGATACACATTTTTCTTTCTTGTCTGAAAGTCTTTGTAGTGAGAGCAGGCTGGAATTATGTCTAGGGTAAGATAGTTTTCTTGGTAGGCTGGTTTTCTTGCTCTTTAGATCAAAACTCTCTTCATATTTCAGTCTATCCCAAAAGTGTGGGAGGTGTCCTTGATGTTGAATTATAGGCAGAGGGTCAGTTAATCAACACTCAAGACCAACATCTCTGCCTTTGATAGGAGACAGAGATAGAAGTGGAGAGAGAGGAGGGAAAACATAACTCATGATACCTTCTGGGTTGTTTGTTTTTGATTTTATTTTTGTTTTGGAAGGAGTGGGTAGGGCAACGTACTGATTAGAGAAAGTCTAGAAAGAACAAGATTCTTAAAAATAAATCCACCGTGAAGCCCAGGGGTGGGTATTTCCCACAGATTTTCAGGCCTTCTTGTGTTGTCATGGGAATATTGGTCAATGTTCGTGTCTTGTTTTGGAGTCACTACGAGTGAAGCATGTTCAAGGAGCTATGGCTCAGCTGCTAAACTATTTTCAAAAGGAAAAGTGTGTGTTATGGTTTCTGAGCAGTGGGGCCCTGGTACAGGTAATATCATACTATCAAAAGCACTCTTTTGTGCTGCTGCTACTGCTACTGCTGCTGCTAAGTCACTTCAGTCGTGTCCGACTCTGTGTGACCCCATAGACGGCAGCCTACAAGGCTCCCCTGTCCCTAGGATTCTCCAGGCAAGAATTCTGGAGTGGGTTGCCATTTCCTTCTCCAATGCATGAAAGTGAAAAGTGAAAGTGAAGTCACTCAGTTTTGTCCGACTCTTCGCGACCCCATGGATTGCAGCCCACCAGGCTCCTCCATCCATGGGAGTTTCCAGGCAAGAATACTGGAGTGGGGTGGCATCGCCTTCTCCGTCTTTTGTGCTACATGAATGAATCCTGTTAAACCATGCGGATTAATTTTAGCTGAAATTTTTTAGGTTAAAGTTGAGCTTGGAAAGTGACATCTGAGAAAAATATGTTGGAAATCTAGGGAGAACTAGAGTCAATGGGATCTTTAAGAAATTGACTCTTTCCATTATCTTTCTTTTTTTCCTTTCCCACAACTGTTTTTCTTTTCTTACACTGAGTCTGTATAAGAAAACAGGACTTGCCATGATATGAAGTCTTTACTGGTAGATTAAACAGCTCAAGTTTGTTCAATCATTTACTCCGTATCTTTTCCATTAAAAACACTAGATTTACCTAGTTCTAGCAGAGCAGCTAGAAATGCATCCATTCATTCATGCAACCAACAAGCATTCAGGGAGCACCTTCCCTGTGCCAGGTCCTTGGGCATGGAGTGGTATCTTGTGGAAGTCTGATTCAAGGATTGCATGTCACAGGGACCCCCTCAGTACCATTGCACTCATTTTCTTATGCAAGTACCTATGTGTATGACAAGTAAGTCATCGGAGACAACTGATGGTCAGAAGGGTCCACTTTGAGTTAGTAAAAACATATGGTTCTGCTGCATGACTTCCCTGGTGGCACAGACGGCAAAGCGTCTGCCTGCAATGCGGGAGACCCGGGTTCGACCCCTGGGTTGGGAAGATCCTCTGGAGAAGGAAATGGCAACCCACTCCAGTACTCTTGCCTGGAAAATCCCATGGATGGAGGAACATGGTAGGCTACAGTCCATGGGGTCGCAAATACTTGGACGCCAGTAAGCAACTTCACTCACTTCACTCACTGCATGTCTAAAAATCTAAGAATTTTACACTTCCTTTCAGTCCAGTTCAGTTCAGTCGCTCAGTCGTGTCCGACTCTTTGTGACCCCATGAACCGCAGCACGCCAGACCTCCCTGTCCATCACCAACTCCCAGAGTCTACCCAAACCCATATCCATTGAGTTGGTGATGCCACCCAACCATCCCATCCTCTGTCGTCCCCTTCTCCTCCTGTCCTCAATCTTTGCCAGCATCAGGGTCTTTGCAAATGAGTCGGCTCTTAGCATCATGTGGCCAAAATATTGGAGTTTCAGCTTTAGCATCAGTCCTTCCAATGAACATTCAGGACTGATCTCCTTTAGGATGGGCTGGTTGGATCTCCTTGCAGTCCAAGGAACTCCCAAGAGTCTTCTTCAACACCACAGTTCAAAAGCATCAATTCTTCGGCAGTCAGCCTTCTTTATAGTGCAACTCTCACATCCATACATGACCACTGGAAAAACCATGGCCTTGACTAGATGGACCTTTGTTGGCAAAGTAATGTCTCTGCTTTTTAATATGCTGTCTAGGTTTGCCATAACTTTCCTTCCAAGGAGTAAGCGTCTTTTAACTTCATGGCTGCAATCACCATCTGCAGTGATTTTTGAGCCCCCCAAAAACAAAGTCACTGTTTCTACTGTTTTCCCATTTATTTGCCATGAAGTGATGGGACTGGATGCCATGATCTTAGTTTCCTGAATGTTGAGCTTTAAGCCAACTTTTTCACTCTCCTCTTTTACTTTCCTCAAGAGGCTCTTTAGTTCCTCTTCACTTTCTGCCATAAGAGTAGTGTCATCTGCGTATCTGAGGTTATTGATATTTCTCCTGGCAATGTTGATTCCAGCTTGTTCTTCATCCAGTCCAGCATTTCTCATGATGTACTCTGCATGTAACTGTAACCTGTAATGTGGTTAAACTCTAGTGCTCGGAACATACCACCATTTATTGGCAAAAACTCATTCTCAAGTTCAGTGTTAGAAAGACCAAGGGTCCAGTATGGAGGTTAGAGGGTGATGGAAAGGGTCTTTGGGGGGAGGGGAAGTGAGAGGAGGAAGTAAGTCCCAGGCATTTCCAATAGTAATAATGTGACCAAGGGGGAGACTTGCAGGTCCTGTGATGAGGGTGTGTGTCTTTAGCAAAGACAACCATTGACGCGTGAGGGACCGCCATCCATTTGGGCATCAGAGGGCGCTGTCAGTGAAAACCCAGCTCTCTTCCTCTCTGACCTGACAGGTGGTATTTTGGGGGAGCCAGGGATTATTTCCAGTCCATCCTAAAGGAAATCAGCCCTGAATATTCATTGGAAGGACTGATGCTGAAGCTCCAATTGCTTGGCCACCTGATGTGAAGAGCCAGCTCATTGGAATAGACCCTGATGGGAAAGATTGAAGGTGGGAGGAGAAGGGGGTGACAGAGGATAGGATGGTTGGATGGCATCACTGACTCCATGGACATGAGTTTGAGCAAACTCTGGGAGACAGTGGAGGACAGAGGAGCCTGGCATGCTACAGTCCATGGGGTCACAAAGAGTCGGACACGACTGAGCAACTGAACAACAGAAAAACAGGGCTGGTTCTTCTCTGTTCGTGCTCCACGAGGTGGAGAGTTAGGGGCTCCAGCCTGGCTCCCCGGGGCTGCGGGGTAGGCAGCATTGGAGTCAGTGACTGTAGCCCTCGAGGCTCCTCTGTCCATGGGCTATTCCAGGCAAGAATCCTGGAGCGGGTTGCCATGTCCTCCTCCAGGGAATCTTCCTGACCCAGGGATGGAACTTGGGTCTCCTGCCTTGCAGGCGGATTCTTTACCAACCGAGCCACCAGGGAAGCCTGCTTAAAATACTAAAACCAAACCATTCTGAGAGCCTTTGAGAAATGACAGCTGACTGACTGCCCGCTTCAAACAACTCTCTCGTTCTCCCAGACTCCGACTTCCCACCAGCTAGGTCACTTTGACTCCACAAGGTTAAGTGTGGGTTTTTCAAGTTGGTCCTTCAGCGTGGTCATCTCACTCAACCCTGGGGAAACTTAAAGGCAGAAGTCGATGGCACAACAGAACGGGGGGCGCTGGCTGTATCTTCGGACTAGCAGGCTGCCTGGGGTAGGGCAGGAATTGAAGTTTCCTGCTTAGGCTTTGCTGCTCTGCTTTATTCTACAGAATCAAAGTTTCAAAAGAGAAACACCCCTTCTGGTCATTGGAGGGGTGTGTGGAGAGAGCCAGGGTGGAGGAAAGGATACGCTGAAAGACGAGATCGCGGAGACAGGTGAAGTCCAGTGATGGCTAGCGGCCCTGTCTTGCTGCCGTCGGGCAGAAGGCTGGGAGGAGGGCGTATAAACAGAGGCATCTGGTCCCCCAGCATGGAGCGGCGGGTCCCTGAACCGTGACAGATGCAGCCTCAGCTGTGACTGGGCACAAGGCGCCGGTGTCCAAGCCCGGGTCAGGCGCAGGGCCCGCTTTCACAGTGACAGTGCAGTGTCAACCTGCCATTCTCTCTTTCTCCGGCGGTTTTTTTTTTTCCTCTGAAATCTGCCAGCTCTCAGAAGCCGCATAGACTGGGCCCCTCGGGTTCGCAGGCTGGAGGAGGCGAGCAGGGAAAAGCAGTGAGTGACATCTAGAGAGGGACGCTGGAGGCGGGGCTCCAGAGCGCCAGCAGCAAGCCCACAAAGATGCGAATTGGGGGAGGAGGTGCCTGGCTTTGGCGTTGTCCTGGGCAGAATGCAGTGTAGACCGGGCACTTAGCGAGTTACCTCGGAGGGCATTTTATTTTACCGACTGGTTTTCATTGGAGGATGATTGCTTTGCGTCATGCTGGTTTCTGCCCTACAACAACAGGAATCCGGCGTAATTCTCTGTTTCCCCTCCCCCGAGAGCCTCCCTCCCCACTCCCACCCCACCTGCCAGGTCATCGCACAGCTCCAGGTTGGGCGTCCTGTGTTCCATAGCAACTTCCCACTAACTATTTTTACACTTGACAGTGTGCGGATGTCAACGCCACTTTCTCAACTCATCCTACCAGGAGGGCGTGTTAAGGCTTTACTTCTGGGATGTAAATGTGGGCTCTGGGGGAGACTAGAAGTGTTCTTTATGGAAACTTACAAAGGAAGCCAGGGATATCAGATTTTCTAAGAATCACTTGATCTATTCGAGAAGGAAACTAAAAGAACAGGTGTATTTGTGAGGAACCCACAGTGTTCTGGCAAAAAGGCAGACCTGTTCTGGCAGGTCTCTGGGGTGTTTAATTAATATAACTGCTCTCACCCCGATGCTTGGGGGCAATTGGAGGGAATGGACTCCATTCGGCGTTGGCTGCCAAGAATTCTGAAATCTCTGCTGGGAGTGACTTGAAATACCAGGCCTTTTCCCATCTTGGATTAACTCAGTTTCCCTCTCTTTCTCTCTTCCTTATTATGAAGGTTTCCAGGACTTGGCTAAGTAAAAAAAAAAAAAAACCCACACTGCCAGGGCAGGTTTATACTTTCTATTTGTTTCTGAAAGCCTGGAGTTGGGGCTAAGGAGGTGAGACTGCAGTGGGGCTCAGACGAACCTTTGTATCAGACAAACCTGTGGGCTGAGTCTGGTGGTGAAAAGTCATGTGTCTTACTAACTTTCCTTCCACAGTCAAGCTTTGGTGTTTGGATTTTCTCATCTCCTTTCTCTCTTAGTGATGTGCCCCTCTTGGGGTTCATTTCTTACTTCCTTTCCATCTCTTATCCATCACGGAGGGACTAATAAGTCAGAAATGACTCAGAAATCTCTAGGCAAAGAATACTTCCCACTTGTGGGTGGAGGGACCCAACAAATACCCTAGTGATGGGGCATCCTAGGCACCTCAGGCCCCCAAAGCCCAGGAAAGTGCCTTGGGGTTGCACTTACAGTTAGAAAATAAGCAAGCAAGCAAACACAGATCCTAATCATTTTACTTGCCATCGTCTGATTTCTGTTAAACCCAGACTGATTCCTTACGGAGGTGGATTCCTGAACTCCTAAATCCTGTAATTTCCCATAATGATGGAACCTTCCGTATTTCTTTTCTTCCTCACTTTCTCCCTAGAAAGATGTAGTCCTCACATCATATGTCTTAGAATTTGCTTCCATCTCTCATTAGCATATACCCTGTGTTCTTGTTGCTGCCCAGTTGCTCAGTCGTGTCTGACTCACTAGTGATATATCCTATGTTCTTGCTGTTATTCGGTTGCTCATTCATGCTTGACTCTTTGCAACCCCATGGACCGCAGCACGCCAGGCTTCCCTGTCCTTCATTATCTCCCAGAGCCTTGCTCAAACTCATGTCCAGTGAGTTGGTGATGCCATCCAACCATCTCATCCTCTGTCGCCCCCATCTCCTATACCTACAGCGAAGTCCGGCCGGACTCTGCAGCTAGATGCTGTTTCCCATCTCTCTCTCCCATTTGCACACCTGTGTGCTTGACCTCCTTTTGTGTCGTATGACTCCTCCCCACCTTCCTTCTCCATCCCTAAGGGGCTGATCACGTTTTGGTATTCACCTCTGCATTTTTTTCCTGCCTGCTCAAAACTCTTTGGAGGCTGGGCGCTGTGACACCCTAAACATTTCTTGGTCTCTGAATAGAAGCTGATCAAACTCACAGGCGCAGTGCTGCATGAGCGGCGCTGCTTCTAAATGACGTGCTAGGCGAGCATCTCAGCCCTCTTGTTGTCCGCTCTTGGTCCACACGATGCCTCTTATTCGCCCAACATGAAGTCTTCCCCAGAAGATCATTGCCACACTGATCACAGCGGAGAGTGTGCTGAACAGCAAGTATCCCCAGCGCTGTGGGTACAAGGTGCCTTTCCTCTGCAAACATCTGGCCCCTTGATAAATCGTTGCCGTGCTCCCAGCCCAGCGCGGAGGCTGCGTGCGCTGCTCGGGGTCTGTTCTCAAGTTGTTGCAGGGACCCTGCCGTATGATGACAATTAGGAGCTGTTAGTGTGCAGATGAGGCCTGCGAGTGGCAGGTGGTGGGAACGGGCCTCAATTAACTAACAGGCCCCAAATCCCTTCCTAATGAGGCTGGGCCACCCAGATGAGCCAGGAGGCATGTGTCAGTGACAGCAACAGAGGATTTGCAATGGAGAGGGGGAGAGGCCGGTCAACAGGTACCTTGGCTGGGCCACAGAAACAGCCGTTCTGGAAGGGTGTCGTGCCTCAGAGAGAACCCTGACCCATCCGGGCCGTGGGATGGCCTGGAGGGGGTAGCATGGGTGGGACTTGGTTTCACTCCTTTGATCTTTCCAAGTGGCCCCCGCCTGGGTCAGTTCATCTCCTTGGTGTGTACAAGTGAAGCATGAGGCTGTCCCTCAGGATAAGTGGTACATGGGACGTGGCAGGCCAGCAGGCAAGGTAATGATGTCAGACATGTAATAAAGGACGATTGTCTCGAGTGGAATTTGAATTCCAAATCAGACTCCGCAATAACCACGGCAAGGGTCACGTTGGGCTCTGTACTTAAGGGCTGGTTGCCATTTCCATTGCAAATCTTCGGGGGCTTTGTGTGGATTCGTCATCTGAGCAGATACGGGGTGGAGATCTGTCTGGCTCCCTGTGAGAACGGTTATGAATTAGAAAGGAGACCAAAACGTTAAGAACGCACCCAGTGTTAGCAAGGGAGGTATCTCTGGTAGAATTCTGGGCTCCTTGCTTTGCTTCAATCCCTCACCTGAAATGGCTTGCTGGGAAGATTTGAGACTGGCCCTGGAGTGTGACTCTCCCCAGGGTTTGAAGAACTTGAAATAAATCAGTTCTCTCACGCTTCTGCTGCTGTGGGTAGGAGGGCACCGATTATACATGCGTTTTCCCTGGACCGCAGGTCCTGCTCCAGGGGGTCTCCAGAGGGGCCTTTGTGTGTGCATGGTTCCCTAATCATAAACCCATATTCCAGCATGTGGGTTAGAGCTGTGCTTAAAGCTGATTATTTATTATCCCTCCCTTCTTTCTTCTCCTGTAGCACCAAAATGGTGCTGAAGACAGCCTGATGCCTTAAATGTAAGACAGGGACCGCCGCTGGGGCTGTGGGTGCCACTTTGTCCACACGTGTGACGGCGTTTGGATAACATTATGAACCACATGTGCCAGGCTGTGGAGCGCAGAGACAAAGGGGCAAACCAAGACCCCCGGGGGCCGTCCCACCCTCCTCTCCTATGGTCGTTTCGACCCAGGGAGTGCATCACTGAACACCTCTGTCCTTTCTCTAACGTTGTCGATGTAACAACGTATGTTAGAAAGAGGAGTCTCCTCCTTTCGAAAGGGGGACGTTGCCAAGTTTTACGCATCCAGCTGGTTTTATCTTTACCTGTTTGTAGCTCTGTGCCTTGGATGAGCGGAGATGCTCTATTTAATTCTGTGGCACACGTTTGCCTATTTGTTTAATGACCTGTTTACCTGCTCTTGTTCTTGCGGGCTTGTCTCTGGTTGGGGGCGGGCAGGGGCGTCTTTCAGTCGTGGTACCCAGGCGTCTCTTGCTGCGGAGCACCGGCTCTAGGGTTCTCCGACCGGCTATGAAACACGGGCGCTAGGGCACAGGCTCGATAGCTGTGGCTCACAGGCTTAGGCGCTCTGCGGCGCATGGGGTCTTCCCGGACCAGGGACTGACCTGTGTCCCCCACATTGGCAGGTGGGTTCTTGATCACTGAGCCAGCAGGGAACCCCTATAAACTTATTTGTTGTCCTGAGTATCCTGCCCCTAGTCTCCAGGTTCTTTCGGGACAGTCCAGAAACACCGGTGTCGGTAGAGCGGTGAGATTAGATGGCATACATCTTGTTTATTTCCTTCCTTCCTCCCTTCCTCCCTTCCTTCCTGGATGCCTCTCTCTCATCCTTTCTTTTTTGGGCAAGACCGAGATCCAAAACCACTTTCGGTCAAACATGTCTTTGCTCCTCCAGAAGCTCCACAGGGAATTAAAATCCATTACCCAATTAAATCGTATGAACCCTGCTCAGGCTCTAGTCTGGCCTAGAGTTCCTTGGCAGGGCAGGGGTTCTTTCTTGGTTCAGATTTGAGTGATGAGTTAGAAGCTATGATCGAATCAGCACAAATTTTATTCAGTGGCCAAAGAAGCTGTGATCGAATCAGCACAAATTTTATTCAGTGGCCAAAGAATGGAGAAGCAGATCCCTTTCTCACCTGCCTGGTGAGGGGCATTTAATTTAATTTATTGTTATTTTTAAAACTTTTTATTTTGTACTGGGGTACAGCTGATTAACAACGTTGTGACAGTTTCAAATGAACAGTGACAGGACCCAGCCATCCACACACAATTTACAGACAATGCTCTGAGAACTGGGCTTCCCAGGTGGCTCAGCAGGTAAAGAAATCCACCTCTACTGAAGGAGACATGAGTTTGATTCCTGGGCCAGGAAGATCTCTTGGAGGTGGGCATGGCAACCCACTCCAGTAATCTTGCCTGGAGAATTCTATGAACAAGAGGAGCCCGGCAGGCTACAGTCCACAGGGTCACGAAGAGTTGGACATGACTGAGCCTCCAACCCCTTACATCCTTATGTCCGTACCTCCAGGCTCCTTAACGATCGAGCCCAGGGGGATTTCCAGCCAAATGCCCGGTCGGCCCTTAGCTTTGCCTTCTTCTCTCCACCCTAGGTTCTTTGTTAACTCTCTTCTCTTGCCCTCTGAACCCTGACTTGATTAGTCTAAAACTCAACATCTAAGACCCTCCAAGATAAAAGCTCCTTTCAGCCAGTGGTGTGTGGTATAAAGATTTAACATCTAGCTCTCTGCAGTGGGGTGGAGAAAGCCCTGATTTTAAGCATTTACTAATTTCTGTGGTATAAATACTCCCACAGTTGTTGAACCTGCAAGAAAGCATCACAGAACAGAGTTGTGAAGAGATACAGCTTGAGCCAGTGCAGGCCAGCTGCACAAGCCACCTCTCCAGTCCCCGGAGCGCTAGAATACCCATCTAACTGGGAGGCCTCCCGGCTCCGGACACCCACGGGACCAAAGCCTCTGCCAGCTGGATCTGCTGGCCTGCGTCCTCGCCACCTCCAGTCCCTCTCCCAACTCTTCTAGACCAAGGCTTGGTCCTTTCAAAGTGTCCACTAAGGACAGCTGCCCCTGGGGGTGGGGAGAGAAGGTCAGTATTCCACCTCCCTCCCACCACGTGTGCCTGATGGGTCTGCATGTCAGGTTTGCCTTGTTCAGCCCATGAGGTGTCTGCAGAGGCGCTAGCATCCATGTTTAGTCACTCAGTCGTGTCCAACTCTTTGCAACCCCATGGACTCTAGCCCAATTCTCCAGGCAAGAATCCTGGAGTTGGTTGCCATGCCCTCCTCCAAGGGATCTTCCCAACCAGGGATCGAACCCAGGTCTTCCATACTGTGGGCAGATTCTTTAACATCTGAGCCACCAAGGAAGCCCGCAGAGGTGCTGGACCTCCCTCCCAATCTTTCTGCAAGAAGTATCTTTTTCACTAGGACAACACTGGGATGGGGTAGGATGTGAAGCTGGTGCTGCTCATGCTTTGCACTTAACTGGGTTCTCAGCCAGGCCTGCGCCCAGGACACCTCCTCCAGGAAGCCTTCCGACATCTTCTTCAGTGTAGATTTCACTGGTGTTTCTGTTACAGACCCTCACTCTTCCATCAGAACCCTTTGCTCGTCCTTTAATGTGACTATTTGTCTCTATACATCAACTCAATGGACATGAGTGTGAGCACACTTTGGGAGACAGTGAAGGACGAGGAAGCCTGGTGTGCCACAGTTCATAGAGTCACCAAGACTTAGCGACTGAACAGCAACATCCATCACTAAGCTCTGTGAGGCCAGAGTGTGTGTCCATCTGGGCAACTGCCTCACCCATGATGTCGATGGATATTTGTGTGATGAGTGAAAAAAAAAATCCGCAAAATGAATGAAAGACATGGGGCACCGTTGTTCTCTCCCTCGCAGGCTGCCTACTTGGCTCCCTCAGGCTTAAGCAACCCCAGCATTTCCGAGGTTCCCCGTCTGTTTCCTTTCCAGCAGCTAGAAAAGATGTGGTATATGAAACACTTTCTGATAACGCTTCTCAAATTATGCCCTCAGGAGACCAGAACTCATTCATCCATTCATCAGTCAGCCAATCAACAAATGTTAATTGAAAACCTACTAAGTGCCAGGTGCTCTGACAGCCACCAGGAGTAAAGAGGAGTCTTAGAACTCATTGAGGCCTTCAGCGTACTTCTGTGCTGGCAGAAGACATGTCCCTTCCTTCAGGGTTGACTTTCCCACTGAGCCTGGTGTGAAGAGCACGTGTGTTAGTGATAGAGAATTCGCCTCGTTGCTGGCTTCTGACACTTAGTCCGGTTAATGTGAACGGGCCACCTTATCTCTCTTAACCCAGCTTTCTCTTCTGCGATGCCAGGGATCTAGGACTTACCAGGCGTTTTTCAAGCAGTAAGAGCACTACGTGTGCACTTTTTACTGTAAATCTCCAGTGGGATTTTTCCACCAAAATTTTGAGAAAGACTAAGAACTGAGTCAATCCTTTTAAAGGCACTGCCCCCTGCGTTTTTGCCAAAGAGGTTCACCGCTGAGGTCTTCTTTCTTTCTACTCCTCTTCAACCTCCTCGTTTGGGTGCCTGACAGATTCCTAGGAAGACCATGCTCACCACGATTTTTAAATATCTGCGAGGGACTTGGGAAATTCTTGACACCAGTTGCGCTTAATTGCTGGGCTCGCCCATGATTTTGACAGCTACAATACCTGGTTTCACGTTGCTGTTAGCCAGAAGTCACCCGTTGAAACAGGTTTTCTTAAACAGTGACTGATAAGTTGTTATCTTCCAGCTTCTCCTGCTAATTAGACATCATGAGTCAAAGTTAATTTGGTGGAAAACATTTCTCAACTTAATGACATTTATGGGCAATTAGGCACGTGTGGAAGGGGACACAGATTCACATTTCAGCCTATTTCAAGGGCTTAACAAGAATCTCTTCTTTCCCGGTTGGAGATTTCTCATTCTCTAAGGAGCAAGTTCCACACAGACACCACGGGCCTCCTTGTTATGCTAGAAACAAGCTACCACACAGTAATGAGGTGCAGACGGAGATAAAATGAGGCTCCACAGATGTTCCTGTGGAACAGGAACACGTGCAGACCTGGGGCGCGTGGCAAGAAGTCCTGAGTGCAGTGCAAACCTCGGTCACAGACTCATGTTGCTGATAAATGCGTGCCAAGCACATGTTTTCAGCCCCTTGCCAGCAACAGCTTCTGTTTTTCAGGCTAACTCATTTGAGAAATGAGCTAGCCATGGAAAAAATAGCATCCTTAAATTTCAAGTTTACAGGCCTTTGTTCTTAAGATGATGTTAGTGTGATTTGGGGGAAGCAAAACATTCTCAAAGGGTCATTTTGTCACAGTGAACTGATACAGTCTCCTTGCCTGAACGGTAGCTGAGAAGCAAAGGCGTGGGTACTTGGGCACTGGGGTCCTGGCTCAGCTCCTGGACAATGTTGTACCCACCTGCCTCTGTCTAAGCCAGCATCCTTCTCACCTGACTCGCTTCTCTCTGAGAGATGCTTTAAAGTCACATGAATTTGCTAGTTCTTTTCCTTTGGAAGGGAGGAATCATCTTTGTGTGTATGTACACACACACACACACACAGATAATAAATGGTGGTGACTCCTCCCCTTTTCCCACTGGTAGGCTGGTTTATGGATATAATAACGAAACTAAAGTAGTCCATCTCCAAAGCAATTCAATGGGCTACAGTGCTGAGTTGGGATTACAATTGACCAAAACCTTAAGGTGACAGCTGAGGGCCTTTCATACGATGCCATGAATTCACAGTTCTGTAAAACTAGGATATGAGATACCCCTGGTGCCTCAAGATTTGCGAAGTTCTCATATTCTACATAAGTATTTAAGACATTTAATTTTGTTTGGTGTATGGCACACGAAAATATCATATATCCAAAAATTAAAAAAAAATTGTTCTGGGTGGTTGAGGGGTAAAATAAAACTTTACATAGCAACTAATAATAACTTTGATTGCTCATTATTCTATGCTTTAGGAGTTGGGAACTGATGCTTCCTAAGGAGGAGGGGCTTGGGAGAGGGATGGAGTGGGGGGTTGGGGTTGGCAGATGTAGGCTTTTAAATGTGGAATGGATAAACAGGGTTCTACTGTACAGCACAGAAAACTATGTTCAATATCCCAAGATAAACCAAAATGGAAAAGACTATTAAAAAAGAATGTATATATATATCTTTGTGTATATATATATGTATAACTGAATCACTTTGCTGTATAGCAGCAGTTAACACAACATTCTACATCAACTATACTTCAATTTAAAAAAACCAAAAGAAATCTTCTAAAATATAATATTTAATATATGAATATTATTATAGTATGATACATAAGCACCTATGTAAGTTATAAATAATATATACATATTAAAATAAGAAGAATGTACAAAACAAAATAATGATCAGGTGAAAGCTAAAGTCAGCAAAATAAATAGCACTTTCTTTTAATAAAACCTTGCAGGAGACAAATGCAGTTTTCTGATGGTCTGCACTGCAGTTCACTGAGACCCAAGTGTCTCCCAACCTAATGCCGTGCTGAGACCTGCTCCATCTCAAGGAGAAGGTCCACCCGAAAGCCCTGGGGCAGGTGTTGGTGGGCAGCTGCAGCCTGGAAACTGTGAAATGAGGGGAGAGGGGGCTGGCCCCCAGGTGCCTATTGGAGAAACTGCATGGGACTGCTCGAAAAATTCCTCCCACCTTCAGTCTTTCCCAGCATCAGGGTCTTTTCTAATGAGTCAGTTCTTCGCAGCATGTTGCCAAAGTATTGGAGTTTCAGCTTCAGCATCAGTCCTTCCAATGAATAACTCCTGTCTGTAAAATGGAGCTAACCGTACCTGCCTTGAAAAGTTATTGGAAGCATCAACAAGACGGCACGTACTGTAAGCTGCGATGTGCTGACCGTGGATGGCGCTGGAGCAGCTGGTTTGGAGAGAAGCTTGGGCTTTTCCTCTGGACCTGGGAGCTGACCGTGGTCTCCATCTGGTCGTCGCCTCTGGACCACATGCCGCTCTCCTGGCCTTTCCTCCTCGGCTCCCCCATCACAATATGCCTGACGGGCGTCCTTCTCTGCAGGATTCTGCTTTCTGCCAGGTGACAGCCAGATAATCCAGCCACACACTCCTTGCTAATGGGGATTAGGGTGCTAATGGGTTCTCCCTCTAGGTTAACATATGTCCTTCTTGGAGGGGCCTGCTGGAGACGGAGCTTTGGCCAGGGAAATGACTCTAGTGGACCGGCTCTGCAGGTGGCGGGAGGGACCCTTGCAGTGGGGTCAGTCCGCAGCCGCCGATTTACCTCTGCAACAAAAGTCTGGCCAAACCCTCAGCATCCCCATCCCTCTACTCAATTTCCCAACATGCAAAATTCAGAAGGCTTTTCTTGAAGGAGAACAAAATATATCTCCTAATGGACCTATTGATTTATACAAGATTTCCTAAGCATCTTGTAAAACCATCAGGACAGTTACCGTTTGTTAAGCACCTGTGCTGTGTGCTTAGCCACTCAATCATGTCTGACTCTTTGCAACCCCGTGGACTGTAGCCCGCCAGGCTCCTCTGTCCATGGGGATTCTCCAGGCAAGAATACTGGAGTGAATTGCCATGTCCTCCTCCAGGGGATCTTCCCAACCCAGGGATCGAACCCAGGCTTCCCACATTGCAGGCACATTCTTTATCGTCTGAGCACCTGTGATGTACCAAAAACTCATACTTGGTGTTTGATGTATAATTATTTCATTTAATTTTAAGAACCACCTCCTCCCTACCCTACTGGTGAAGAGACAAAGTTTTTGTTTTCTAACAAATTGTGGTAAAATACATAATATACCCTTTACCATCTTGACACTTTTTTTTTTTTTTTACTATTTTTTGGCCATACTATGCAGCTTATAGGACCCTACTTCCCTGATCAGGGATGGAATCCATGCCCACTGCACAGAAGCTCCACGTCTTAAGCAGTGGACCACCAAGGAAGTCCCTTAACCATTTTTCATGGTATAGTTTACTGGCACTAAGTACATCCATGTTCTTTGCAGCCATCACACCATCCATCCATGGAACACTTTATATATATATATATATAAAATTCTGCACCTATTAAACAAGAATGCCCCATTCTCTTCTCCCTCCAGCCCTGACAGCTACCATCCCACTTGTTGTCTCTATGAATCTGACTCTACTAAGGTACCCTGTATTGGTGGAATCACACTATGTTGGTCCTTTCGTGTCTGCTTATTTCACTTAGCAAAGGTCTGTATAGTCAAAGCTATGGTTTTTCCAGTAGTTATGTACAGATGTGACAAGCGGACCATAAAGAAAGCTGAGCGCCAAAGAACTGATGCTTTTGAATTGTGGTGTGGAAGAAGACTCTTGAGAGTCCCTTGGATGGCAAGGAGATCCAACCAGTCCATTCTAAAGGAAATCAGTCTGGGATATGCATTGGAAGGACTGATAGTGCAGCTGCTGGAGAACAGCTAACTCACTGAAAAAGACCCTGATGTTGGAAAAGATTGAAGGCAGGAAGAGAAGGGGATGACAGAGGACAAGATGGTTGGGTGGAATCACAGACTCCATAGATGGGAGTTTGAGAAAGCTCTGGGAGGTGGTGAATGACCAGCAAGACTGGCATGCTGTAGTCCATGGGGTCACAAAGAGTCAGACATGACCGAGTGACTCAACAGCAATAATTTCCTCGAGGTTCACATGTAGCCTGTGTCAGAATTCTCTTCCTTTTCAGGGCTGAATAATATTCTACTGTGTGGGCAGACCACATTTTATTTATCCATTCATCTGTTGATGGACCTTTGGGTTACCTCCACCTTTTGGCTATTGTGAATGATGCTATTACATGTAACATGGTGTACAAATATATCTTTGAAACCCTGTTTTCAGTATAGACCCACAAGTATAATTCCCAGACCATATGGTGATCCCATTTTTAGTTTTTTGAGAAGCCACTGACTGTTTTTCCTTTTGCACCAACAGTGCACAAGGATTCCAGTTTCTCCACATCCTTGCCAACACTTGTTAGTTTTCAAAATAAAAAACGTCTGTCTATCTCTTTTAGCTGAGCCAGGTCTTACGTTGCTCTGCGGGCTCTTCCTTGTAGCACCAAGACTTCTCTCTGGTTGCTCTGGAGTGCATGGGCTCTCTACTTGAGGCACAAGCTCTGTAGTTGTGGTGTGTGAGGGCCCAGTTGCCCCAAGGCAGGTGGGATCTTACTTCCCTGACCAGGGATCTCACCCATGTCCCCTGCATTGGAAAGCAGATTCTTAACCATTGGACCACCAAGGAAGTCCTTGTCTTTTGGATAATATTAATAGCCCTTCTAATGGATGTGGAGAATGGACTTCAGGACTGTAAAGCTCTCTTATCTTCGGGACCTGGTGAAGCAGTTCTAAAGGCTGCTAAACTAATTCTTATGATGCAAAGAACAGCAAGTACCAGGACATGAATGAGGCCTGGGTGGGACATCCAGAAGACCAGTAGCAGGGAACCAAAGGGAGCTCCTGGGGGTGACGGTGAAGACCAAGAGTGGGCTTTGTGGGAAGGATGGGGCTGCAGCCTACTGGAAGGTCAGGGACATGGGCTCGCCAAACACACACTGCTGCTGCTGCCGCTAAGTCGCTTCAGTCGTGTCCGACTCTGTGCGACCCCAGAGACGGCAGCCCACCAGGCTCCCCCATCCCTGGGATTCTCCAGGCAAGAACACTGGAGTGGGTTGCCATTTCCTTCTCCAATGCATGAAAGTGAAAAGGGAAAGTGAAGTCTCTCAGTCGTGTCCGACTCCTAGTACACTGCAGCCTACAAGGCTCCTCTGTCCATGAGATTTTCCAGGCAAGAGTACTGGAGTGGGAGGCCATTGCCTTCTCCTGCCAAACACACAATAGTCCCCTAAATATGAGGAGCAACTTCCCCCAAATAACTCTGTTTGCTAAAAACCTAAGAACCTGAAGTCACCGCATTGGACACCCTTCTCCATCTGCACAAGGATTGTGACCTCTTTATTTGGTTTGAAGTGGTCCTCCAGGGATTCCAGGATCCTTAACAAACTTTGAATTACCGAGGGGGATCGAATCCTTACAAGCAAGAAAGCAAAATAAAGTTCATCAGCCAAAATTAACTCCTTCCACCTCTCTGTCTCCCTGTGTGCCAACCCTCTTACCCAAAATAACCCAGGCCAGCTTCCCACGCCCCTGCCCCTGCCACCAGCTGCTGCCCTGCCAGGCTCCATTGCTCTCCTGTGATCCGCTGACCCACTGCATTTGGCTCATATACCTTTAATCGCGAGGGTTTCTTTGGAGAACTTCACAAGGTGCCAGCCCCTCTTTGGTTTTTAATGACTGCCCTCTGACTTCCCTTGTGACTCAGCTGGTAAAGAATCCGCTTGCAATGCGGGAGACCTGGGTTCAATCCCTGGGTTGGGAAGATCCCCCTGGAGAAGGGAACGGCTACCCACTCCAGGACTGGGGAATTCCATGGACTGTATAGTCCACAGGGTGGCAAAGAGTTGGACACAGACTGAGTAACTTTCACTTTCTCTGACTTCAACCACTTAGGATTAAAATTCACCCTGCTTGCAGGCATCAGATTCTCCCACCAGGATGTTTGATGTTGAAGGCTTCTTGACTCCTGGATCTGCCACAGTCACACACACTGTGTTTGTGGTTATCGGTCTCTGGGGAGAAGCAGCTCCCCTGATGATAAAACTCCCACAGATAAACTTGACTTTCCTGAGACCAGGGTTTGAGACAGAGGGATAGGTGACGTTAGGAGTCTTGAACTGGGATTTCAAGAGCTGCTATTCCTCCTGTGCTCCAAATTCTATATGCAGAGTTGAAACAAATATGTCAATTTCCAGGTTGACATTATAGAGGAGCCTGGTGGGATACAGTCCATGGGGTCACAAAGAATCGGACACGACTGAGTGCGCGCGCGCGCGCGCACACACACACACACACACACACACACACACACACACACAGAGCCATGTGACTTTACAAACCACTGGCCAGCAAGGGGCGCTGTTGATTGAGAGACTGTGGCTGGAAGCTGGGCAAAAGAAGTGACCAGCAGATATTTGTGTTTTCAGGTCCTTTGAGGCTTCCCTCTTTGGGGGTGGGGGCGATATTCCTGGAGCCGAAAAACTCAAATAAGTGGCTTCAACTTCAGCAGTCTCACTGCTGTGTGCTCCCTGAAGAGAGACCAGTCCCCAGGGCCGGCTTCTTTGCCAAGTCCTCCCTAGCCACCCCTCTCCTGGTCCTGACACCTCTAGGTCCCTGTCGACCTGGAGGGCTCCAGACCACTGCGGACAAGCTCCGGGCTGTGACTGCTCCAGGCTGAAAACTGCAGCCTACTTGTTCTTTTTACTGTTTCTATTGTTCTTTTGTTTATTTATCTTGGAGAACTATGGCAGGCAAATCCCATCCCCCCCCCCCTTTTTTTGCACTCAGAGCACTAGTCCCATAGGCTGAAATCTACCCAGCACTCAGCCAGACAGACTACTGGAATTGCCCAGTGAAGTTTTCAAATGGGGAGAGAGTTAAAGCCAAGAAGAGAGAGAAAAAGATCCAAAGTTATCGGCATCATGTATGCATCCTGCTTGTGATGGCGTCTATTCTTGTGATTGGAAAATATATATTATGTTGTACTGGTTGCTCAGTCATGTCCGACTCTGTCCGTGTAATTCCCCAGTCAAGGATATTGCAGTGAGTTGGCATTTCCTTCTCCACGGGATCTTCCCAACCCAGGGATCGAACCTAGGTCTCCAGGATTGCAGACAGATCCATTTACCCTCTGAGCCACTAGGGAAGCCCAAAATAGATACCTTTTAAAAATTCCCCTGACCTCATCTAGTCCAGGTTTGAAAGAGAGTGTGCTGGGTTTCTGACCCAAGGCAGGAGGCTCATCCTCCTAGCCAGTTCCTTCCAGCGGCCCTGAGGCCTGTGTTCACTGGGAAAGCACTTAGAGACGCCCTCCAGAAAGGCCTATAGAATTGCAAATTATTACGCCAGTGATGCTCACTTAAAACCCCGTTGGCAGCAGATAAAACAGAGGAGGCCTCTTGCCATTTGCTTGGTCTTCTCAGCACAGGACAGCACCAAACATCAGCTGTTTGAAAACTCAGGATACTGGCACAGTTTTTGTTTGTTTTGTTTTGTTTTTATCAGTCAAGTGAGGGAAGCCAGGTTTTGAGAGAAAGGTGAGTTTTCTCTTGAGCTGGCAGTGAACCGGTTAAATGCTTACCGTCCCCCTTTCTCGGTCTGAGGTTATATTTGAAGATAAATGTGCTCCTATTAACATGCAGATTGGGATATCCATTTGCAAAGAACAGAGTTATTTCAGATGCTGTATGGGAATCCTTTCTGTATTTGTGTCTTTGGGGGTAGAAAGTCCAGCTGCCTCTTCTAAGATTGCCCATAACTCTTCAGATGTCAACACATCATTGAAAGGTGTCAGAATGGGGGAAATGAAAGATAATTATTCCAGCCGTGGAGAGCTACTTTGAAAGTGAATAGAATCTGTCAGATCGTCTTTTGAAAACAGCAGTTGGCTGCTTGTCCTGGCCATATTAAATGGATATATCTAGAGCCCAGTGAGGTTGTTTGAGATGGCGGTAATCAGCTTAAGTTGGTTTTGGTGGAAGGGAAGAAAGGCACTAGAAACAGGGCAATTACTGAGTTGGCGTGGAACAGCCGCCCTGATATGGTGACGAGGGAGCTTCTATTCAGGTCTTAAAAAACGGATTCTTACATTCTTTGTGGATGAATAAAGGGCAAAGTCCGTAAGGACTTAGTAATTTCCAGATGGGGTGGGTGTGGGGCAGCAAGGAGACTCCAACGGGATCCCAGTGGCCTGGGGTGTGCAGTTCAGTCTCCTCCCAGGAACTGAACCAGAAACGGGAGGACAGAGCGACCTCGAGGCCAGGTAAGGTGGGTGCCACATGCTTACACTGGAAATGAAAATGGAGGCTCCTCAGACTTGGGTTATGACTGGAGATGCCAAAGCATCCAGCAAGTGGCTTTCAACAAATGTTCATATGGTGTAGACATCCAGCTTATTCCTGCTTCCTGCATCCCAAAACCAGACCTGGGGAACTTGAACATACCTGTTAACAGAGGAAACACCTGACCCAGTAGATAGAGGGCCTGGAGAGGTGTCTCCTGGGCCCACTTCTTCCAGACTTCAAGCTTAGACTTCGGGTGCTCTCTGAACAAGGCTGCTTGTAGATCTGGCCCCAGAAAGCCAACCTGCTGCATAAGACAACTGACTCTCGGCCCCAACACCAGCCCATACTGAAGCCCGTGGTGAAAGAATGTTTTTATGCAAACCCTGCCATTATTCCGTGGAGAGTGGAGCTGTTCGTGCGTTGTGCTTCTGGGTGGAAAGTGAATCTATAGCATGGAGACAGCTTATCCCTGTTTCAGCATTCTTCGCTTGCTAAGACCGTGGGAGCCCCCTTTGGTCTCGGGGGTGTGTGGGTCTTTGGAAACGGGGTGCAGCAGGCTCTTGTGATCACAGGACCAAGGCTGGGTGGCTTTGTGGTCTGTGGCACAGATCTCTGCCATTCCCAACCACGGACACTTATCTGCCACCAAAGCAAGGAGGCATTGTTCTGCCCTCCCTGGGGCAAGTCAGGAGAAGAGAGGCCCCCTACCTATAAACGGTGCACCCTGGTCCACTGGGGGTACAAAGGTCTGTCGTGTATGGGTGTCCCCTTCCAGCCCCTCCCTGCCCTCCACCCAGCCCCTGTCACCTGACATTTTTATATGTAGAAGGCCTGTCCCAAACAGGCAGCCCTTAAAGACGGGAGCCCCTGCAGGCTCCTAGGAAGAAAAGGGTATTCTGTCTCTCTGCTGTGTTTCTGCAGAAAATCACGCCATCCCAGTTACAGTTTTGGCCAGGGACTCTCAATCTTTTGCGGTGACTAGTGATCACTGCTGCATACAGAGGCACGTTCCAGAACTCCTGATGCCCTGAAAGAGGTCTGGGCTTCTCTGGTGGCTCAGAGAGTAAAGAATCTGCCCATAATGCAGGAGACCCAAAATCAATCCCTGGGTCAGGAAGATTCCTTGGAGAAGGGAATGGCTACCCACTCCAGTATTTTTTGCCTGAAGAATTCCATGGACAGAGGAGCCTGGCAGGCTACGGTCCATGGGGTCACAGAGTTGGACACACTGAGCAACAAACACTTTCACTTTTGAAAGAGGTTTATCTGCTTCCCCCGGGCAAGGTCTTTACCCACAGGGAACACCCACTATTCTCCACCCTTAACTAAGGGGCGTGGGACATATAACAGTCTCCTGATTCAACACATGTGGGTTCAGGATGAATTCTCATGCACACGTTTTTAAGCCCCCGGCCAGCCCTGACACCATGGCTTGATTTCATTGTTTTGGGGATGGTTAGTGGGCATTCATTTGTTTACCCACTCTGCAGGTGTTTTCCCTGTGGGGGCCCAGGCTTCAGGAGTTCCAAAAAGGATTCTGCTGGGAGGAGGGATGGATTGGGAGTTTGATTTTAGAAGATGAAAGTATTCCACATAGAATGGATAAGCAAGAAGGTCCTACTGTAGAATACAGGGAACTGTGGCTTGAGATGGCCTGAGAAAAACCATAAAGGAAAAGAATATAAAAAATAATGTACATAAATATATATGTAATGTCTGAGTCACTTTGCGGCACCACAGAAACTAACACAACATTGTAAATCAACTGTACTTTAATCAAAAGAAAAATAGCAAGAAGGACTCTGAGTGATAGTGAGCAGTCTTGGAAAGGTGAGAGGAGGACCCTCTGACAATTTCTGCATCTCAGCTCTGCTCTGCATTGCTTTAGGGAGAGTGAACCATTTGGCGTTGGCTCCAACTGGGCTCTGGGGTTTGTTCCAGTCTCCAGAGACCCAGGTTCTGTCTGGCCCAGCCCTTGCCAGCAGTTAGCTGTCTGTCCACCGGCAAGTCGTTTGCCTTGAATGGCTTCAGGGTTATTCTGAGTAAGAAAATCTCTTTTCCTCTTACCACATTTCAGAAATGCAGGCCCATCGACATGCCTTTGGACTTCCCAGGTGGCGCTAGTGGTAAAGAACCCTCCTGCTGATGGAGGAGACTTAAGAGATCCTTGGGTCGGGAAGATCCCCTGGAGGAGGGCATGGCAACCCACTCCAGTATTCTTGCCTGGAGAATCCCACGGACAGAGGAGCCTAGCAGGCTACAGTCCATGGGGTCGTGAAGAGTCAGACACGACTGAAGTGACAGCAGGCACACATACACCCATGCCTTTGTTTACATGGCAAGGTTGGCCCCATCCTGCTCATTTTTTGGCAAGCTGCCACCCAGTGATGAGTTTCACAGCCATAAAAATGTGGCTGAATGCAAGAATGCGGGCACAGACTCCCACTGAGGTCACCACACATGAGATGTCTGAGTGTTTCGACTCTGTTTTGTTGTCCGTGGAGGAGGACAATGTCTGAAGCATCTTGACCACCTATAGCTTGGGTCACCACCTCGGCTCAGAGGTCAGAGAGGGGCAGATGTCTTCCACTAGGAAATGGGGCACAAGAGGGGAGCCCACAGCCTGGAGAGGAGGCAGGACAGGGTTCCCAGGGTGCTGAGACCTATGACCCTGCCCCCCCCCCCCCCCCCCACTGCACGGTCATGACTAGGCATCCTTCAACAAGGGCAATTTCTGTGGGACACTTTACTCTGCCTGACAGTCTCAGCTAATGGGCTACTGTTTCACTGGTAAATCCTTATACCTGTTCTCCATTTTTCTCATTTATTAAAGAAATTTTCAGTTAGTTTTTTTTTTTTTACTTGATCTTGACCCTTAAGGTAAAAAGACTTCCAAAATGGAAAACAGAGGGAGGGAAAAAGTGAGATCTAGTTCATTTAGGAAATATTTAGTGGGAATTTTTCTCTTGGTCCAGTGGCTAAGACTTCACACTCCCCAGTACAGGGAGGCCTGGATTGGATCTCTGGTCGGGGAACTAGGTTCCACAAGCCACAAGTAAGAGCTTGCAGGTCGCAACTAAAGATCTTAGTGTGCTGCAAAACTGAGACCCGGTACAGCCAAATAAATAAACAAATAAATATTTTTTAAAAAAAATTTAGAAAAAAAGAAATATTTTTTGGACTATCCCACAAAATGTTCAAGAATATGTAAGGAAGAGTCTGAAAATTTGGATTCTAATTCCATATCATTTTCTTGCTCTGTGACCTTAGGCTAATCCCTCGGTCTCTCTGAGCTACATTGGCTTCTACAGAATGCAAATAATAAGGTATGCTTTACTTCGGCTATGACTCAAACAAATAAACATATATGAAAACAGCTTGTAAGGTGAACAGCTGTACATAAAGCATTGGTATACATAAAGCTGAGCGCTGAAGAATTGATGCTTTTGAACTGTGGTGTTGGAGAAGACTCTTGAGAGTCTCTTGGACTGCAAGGAGATCCAATCAGTGAACCCTAAAGGAAATCAGTCCTGAATATTCATTGGAAGGACTGATGCTGAAGCTGAAACTCCAATACTTTGGCCACCTGATGCGAAGAACTGACTCACTGGAAAAGACCCTGATGCTGGGCCACGCTCCTCCATCCAAGGGGTTTTCCGGGCAAGAATACCGGAGTGGGTTGCCACTGACTTCTCCAGAGGATCTTTCCACTCCAGGGATCAAACCCGGGTCTCTGCCGTTGTAGGCAGACGCTTTACCGTCTGAGCCACCAGGGAAGTCGTGATAAGTTCCATCTGATAAGAAATTAGTTATGGGGAAAAGGTCTAGATCACAGAAAAATACAATTGCATTTTAGTCACAGAAAAGACAGTGAAGGTTTCTACCTGCCTCCTGGGCCCCCAGCATCTACTAATGTAAGAATAGCAGCTAGTCCGTTCAGGGCCTCTAGATGTTGTGCTGACCAATGAGAAGGGAGCAGAGTCTCTTGCCTCACTTTGATTGCTTACGGGAGATGTCAGTCACTGCCTGTCCACTCATAACCCGCTAATAGGCGTAAAGGGCCATTGTCTACACCACCTGACCTGATTAGGGCCCATAGTGTCTGACTAGTTTTTCCAGCTTTTGAAACATGAGTGGTACCCTTTAATTGATCTCGTGGGAATTGTAATTGGAAGAGTGAATTAGTCAAGTGAAATCAGATGAAGTAGCACAAAGGGCAGGTGGAATTTGAGGTTCAGAGACTGGGTGGCCTGCGGAGGTCATGTGTAAGTTGGAGGGATGAAGGCAGGAGAATGGAGTGGGTTTCCAGAAAGATGTAGAAACACCGTGAGGGGAAGGAAGGGTGGCTACCTGAGGCCCGAAGTCTCCTGTGTCTGTGTCTCAGTGTCTCCAGGCCCTGAGTCCCCTTTTCCAGGTGACCTGAGTTTCTCTTCCAGAAGGATAGCTGTGAGAGTCATTTTAGGATTCACGCCTGGAAGACTGGGGAGGAGGGGGCAGCTGCCAGAGTGTCTGATCACCAAGACCAGCTCCAGCTTTGCCACAAACAGCTCCTGAGTTGGAAATCCTGTGTCCTTTGCAGGAGAAACTATCCCATGGGTCGCGGTCACCTGGGAGCCTGGCTGTAGGCAGGGGAGGTGTGTTTTTTTTTTTTCCTTTTTCTGCAGATCGAATGACATCTGGGTTAAACAGCTGCCTGTTTTGGTCTGGATATTTACAAGTGAGCCTGCCTTTGCTTCAGGTCCGGACCCTCCCACCCCAATCTGCTGCCTTGAAAATGCAGATTCGGGATGCAGACCAGCCTGGGGCTGGTGAAGCACGAGTTCTTTTGTTGGTGGGGTGACTCAAAGCCCACGTCGATCTAACGGTGGTTCAGGACATCCTCAGAATCAGAGACTATATCACATTGTCCCGGTGTGTGAAGGGGAGTGGATGACAGATAACCAAAATAGTTATAATGATAATAAAAGTGAAAGAAAAATGAAAGCGATAGTCACTCAGTTGTGTCTGACTCTGTATGATCCTATGGACTGTAGCCCACCAGGCTCCTCTGTCCATGGGATTCTCCAGGCAAGAATACTGGAGTGCGTTGCCTTTTCCTTCTCCAGAGGATCTTCCCAACCTAGGGATCGAACCCGGGTCTCCTACATCGAAGGTGGATTCTTTACTGCTGAGCTACCAGAAAAGCCACCTCAGTCAGTTCAGTCGCTCAGTCATGTCTGACTCTTTGTGACCCCATGGGCTGCAGCACGCCAGGCTTCACTGTCCGTCACCAGCTCCTGGAGCTTACTCACACTCATGTCCATTGAGTCGGTGATGCCATCCAGCCATCTCATCCTCTGTTGTCCCTTTCTCCTCCTGCCCTCAATCTTTCCTAGCATCAGGGTCTTTTCCAATGAGTCAGTTCTTTGCATCAGGTGGCCAAAGTATTGGAGTTTCAGCTTCAATATCAGTCCTTCCAATGAACACCCAGGACTGATCTCCTTTAGGATGGACTGGTTGGAACTCCTTGCAGTCCAAGGGACTCTCAAGAGTCTTCTCCAACACTACAGTTCAAAAGCATCAGTTCTTCTGCGGTCAGCTTTCCTTATAGTCCAACTCTCACATCCATACATAACTACTGGAAAAACCATAGCTTTGACTAGAAGGACCTTTGTTGGCAAAGTAATGTCTCTGCTTTTTAATATGCTGTCTAGGTTGGTTATAACTTTTCTTCCAAGGAGCAAGCTTCTTTTAATTTCATGGCTGCAGTCACCATCTGCAGTGATTTTGGAGCCCCCCAACCCAAAATAAAGTCTCTCACTGTTTCCATTGTTTCCCCATATATTTCCCATGAAGTGATGGGACCAGATGCCATGATCTTAGTGTTCTGAATGTTGAGCTTTAAGCCAACTTTTCCACTCTCCTATTTTACTTTCATCAAGAGGCCCTTTAGTTCTTCTTCACTTTCTGCCATAAGGGTGGTGTCATCTGTTGATATCATCTATTGATATTTCTCCCAGCAATCTTGACTCCAGCTTGTGCTTCATCCAGTCCAGCATTTCTCACAATGTAATCTGCATATAAGCTAAATAAACAGGGTGGCAATATACAGCCTTGACATGCTCCTTTCCCAATTTGGAACCAGTCTGTTGTTCCATGTCCAGTTCTAACTGTTGCTTCTTGACCTGCATACAGATTTCTCAGGAGACAGGTAAGGTGGTCTGGTATTCCCATCTCTTGATGAATTTTCCACAGTTCATTGTGATCTACACAAAGGCTTTGGCATAGTCAATAAGGCAGAAATAGATGTTTTTCTGCAACTTTCTTGCTTTTTTGATGATCCAGCGGATGTTGGCAATTTGATCTCTGGTTCTTCTCCCTCTTCTAAATTCAGCTTGAACATCTGGAATTCCACGGTTCAGGTACTGTTTAATCCTGGCTTGGAGAATTTTGAGCATTTCTTTGCTAGTGTGTGAGATGAGTGCAATTGTGTGGTAGTTTGAGCATTCTTTGGCATTGCCTTTCTTTGGGATTGGAATGAAAACTGACCTTTTCCAGTCCTTTGGCCACTGCTGAGTTTTCCAAACTTGCTGGCATATTGAGTGCAGCACTTTCACAGCATCAGCTTTAGACGCCACCTTGTACTTGATAGATACTAGGTTTTGCATGAAGTGCTTTCCATTAATGTTGTGGGATAGATAATAAAGTTATTCCCATTTTACAGAGAAGGAAATTGAGGCCCAGGGATACTGGGTAAGTAGCTTACCAAAACCCCACAGCTAGTAAACGGCAGAGTTGACCATATGCTGACCCCAGAGTCTGGACTCTTTAGAATTACTTTCCATGATCTGTGCTGTTGTCAACAGAATCAGTAATAAACAACCACAAACAATTAAAACCCTACTCCTTGTTTGAGTCAAATCATTGTTCATGTTACATTTTTTTTTTTTTTTAGCCACAGACTTACTCTGCCCAGTAAGTCCCTTAGGGAAAGGAATTATTTTTTCCTCTCTGGTGGTAACTCCCTCAGTCTTTGGTGTTGACCCCTCTCCCAGTGGGCATCCAAGAAGTTTAGTTGGCCAAGTGCCCCTTCCCTTCCCCTTTATGACGTTGATGTACCCCATGACAAGGGGTATCAGCACCTTGACAGGGGATTGCTACTGGGAAACATATTGTTTTTAGCTTCTTATTTTACATGGAAGTATAGCTGATTAGCGATGTTGTGATAGTTTCAGGTGAACAGCAAAGGACTCAGTCATACCTGTATACATGTATTCATAGTTAGGGAGCCTGGGATCGACAGGTACTCACTGCTACATTTAAAATGCATAACCAACAAGGACGTACTGAATAGTACAGGGAACTCTGCTCAACGGTTTATGGCAACGTGGATGGGAGGAGAGTTTGGGGGAGAATGGATCCATGTATATGTATGGCTGAATCCTTTTGCTATTCACCTAAAACTGTCACAACGTTGTTACGTGGCTATATTCCAATATAAAATAAAAGTAAAAAAATATATAGCTATGTCCCCCTGTTACCAAAGGGTCCAAGGCTCACACTATAGTTGGTTAAATATGGAATTTGTGGTCATTTTTTATGAAGATTTTTTACCTAGGCTCTGAGTCTGGATTGCATCCTTTCAGGTAACTGGCTGTGAGAGAGATCAGCAATCATCTCAACCAAATGACTTCATTTCTAGAAATCAACCTGTCACAAGTGTAAGGATTACTCTAAAATTTTTTGCAATCACTTGAAATCTTGGGATTGATTAGAAGTAAGACAAAAGTAAATAGGGCCATTTTACGATACCATGCTGGTAGCAAAGACTCTACACCTAACGTGGCAATTGTGCGTATGGTTTCTCATTATATTTTAGAATGTGATTTTCACAAGAATGATTTAATATAAAATTATGGCCAGATTAATGATGCATGAAGAAAGTTCTATCCAGAAACAGGTGCAGGACAAACCAACTAGTAGGACAGTAGACAGTCAAACTTTGCCAAATTACTTGGGTTTATGTCCCAGGTGGCTTAGTGGGAAAGAACCTGCCTGCTAGTGCAGGAGACCTGGGTTTGATCCCTGGGTTGGGAAGATCCCTTGGAGAAGGAAATGGCAACACACTCCAGTATTCTTGCCTGGAGAATCCCATGGACAGAGGTGCCTGGTAGGCTATCATCCATGGGGTTGCAAAGAGTTGGAGACGACTGAGCGACTAAACGGCATGCTAAATGATAATGATAACAAATGTCATTATGACAATAAATAGTCATTACTATTATCAAGGGTCATTATGCATTTAAATGGGTGATTGGTTCCCTGGAACCCATTTTCCTACTGAAACTAGCCAGGAGTCAGAGAAGCAATGTTACCATTATCTGTTACCATTATTGTCATAACTTTCATTTAGTAAGTAAATCCTTACTATCTGCTAGATGTTATGTTAAGCATGTGTGGCACATTTCCCAAGTGTAACTCCTGTGCAGAAGAGAATGTCATCTCTTCTTACAGATGAGGAGAGGCACCAAGAGATTAAGCGATTTGCCCATGACGGCACGGTTGGGAAATGTCCATCTGAAATGACTTCAACCCTCCTCCCTTTATTCCCAGATGTGGTGTTTCATCGCTGGGCGATGTGCGCCATCCCCTAGGTGAGTCTGCCTGCAAAATGATTTAATGATGCCTCGCATTTGGAAAACATTTAGAGATCTTATCTTGTGAGCCATTCCATGTACAAAAGTTTTGTGCCCAGAAATAAATCAGGGTTTCTTTCTTGAAAAAAAAAAAAAAGTCAAACCAAACCAGCCGGGGTTGGAACAGGTGGAATGCTTAAGCCAGGCCAGCTTTTGGTCTGTTTTTCATCGTGTCTCAATTTCTGTCGTGAAATTTTCCCACCCAGAGGCTACACAAATGCCTTGGTTGTGGAGAGTGAATTGGGTCTTTTCCGGAGAGTGACACTTCTTCCATTGAAATGGCCGCTTTCTTGGATGGGGTGATGGGGGAATGAGTGTGTGTGTGTGTGTGTGTGTGTGTGTGTGTGTGTGTGTGTGTGTGTGCGCGCGCGCGCACGTGCTTGTTTGCCCAGTGAAGCGGGCATTCAGGTGGTGTAATGCTGCGAGTGACTTGTTCGGCTGTTTGTGAAGAAGCTGGCAAACTTGGACCTTCTCTCTGGCAGGGAGGAAAAAGGACTGCTTGTTTCCGAAATATCAGAGAAAAGCCTGGTGCAGGTGGGGACTCCATCAGCGAAATGTTGCTGGAAGCCGCAGCTGCAGGTGCTGCCCCTGGCCACGAACGTGTACTTCCTGGGTCCGGCTGGAGAAAGAGGGCTGCCAATCCCCACACAGAACCACACTGTTGTCCCAGGGGTGAATGAAAAAGATGTTTCAGTGCTGTGGATGGATCTGGGTGGTTTGCCACGGAGGACAAAAAGTCTCCTATAAAATTCCATTTACATAGTCCTATCTCACTTGGGCTTTTGGTGACCAGATTCAATTGTGCTGGTGTCCCCTGGGCTGTGTGATATCATAGCTTCAGAGGAAGGCTTTATTTAGAGGTCACACTAGTTTGTCCTGGGGATGTAGTCATTTTTTGTGTCGCAGACAATGTTTTACTGTGGAGATATGAGCCAGATGGCTCAGCCACTTGCAGTCCAGAGCTAAACAGTGTCTGTATTGTTGGCGAATAAACAGAATCTATTGTCTCCGGCTCATGAAACTCTAGTGCCCACCACTGTTGAGAGATGAAGTATTTAATAAATTGTTAGGTCTCGCTTAAAGAATCTGTGAAACATGTCAGAGGGATGCAGGCCTCCCCAAATATAAATCCCCTGAGTTCTTAAAAACCACCAGCGCCACCACCACTTTCCGAGGGCTTTCTTCCTGCCCTGCCCCGCCCCCAGCAACTCCTTTACAGCAGCCCAGGCCCTGAGTTTGCTTTCTTTCCCACCGCAATCCGTATGCTAATATGATCTGTAATCCTCGGGCTGCAGCGAGGTGGGGAAACAACACGATGCCTGTGCCTGTGCCGGGTCTCAAACGCCCTCACCCCCTCCGAAGCCCCGCCACCTATTTGTCAGCCTCAGACGACACAGTGGAGCCTGACTGGGGTGGGGAGAGAGCTCGTCGCGGAAGTACAGCTTCGGAATTTAGTTCCTCCGTGCAGCCTGATGGCTGAGGATAGAAGGTGGAGTGTCCGGTAAGCGCCTTTCACACGTGGACTTGACCTCACACCGCAGCGGGAAATCGGCTCACTTGCTCCAAACAACAACAAACAGCCCAGCCCAGCGACACGGGATGGTCGCAGCCTCTTTCTGTCCTTGTGAAGACAGCATCAAGAGCATGGCTTTCTGAGCGTGGATCACTACCTCCCACCTACACCACTCAACCCCCACCCCCCACCGTCTCTCTCCCCTTTTCCTGCCAGCCTGCATCTTATCCGTCTAAACGAAGCACACTCGGGCTGAACTTCGCCCAGCTGTGGCTGGGTGTATTGCAGTGTCAGAAGTATTCGTTTCCTGCTCTAATTGCAGCACAAGCCAACCTTGACTGGCAAAGGAGAAAGCCCCTGACAGGTTTGGGCTGTGTCCAGACCTCCTCAGACTTTCTGTCAGCCAACTGTTTGACAGTCAATGCAAATGCATGCTAATGAGGGGACACTGGCCGAACACCTGCAGAAAGTGACCATCCCCGCCCGGACCCGGGCCCCTCCGTAACTGGGAGGGGTGGGGGGGGGGTGGTTTGGAAACGCGGCTGCTCCGTCGCTTTCTGTCAGTTGATTATGCCGTTTGTCAGCAGAACGCGGGGCGTGATAAGAAACGGCTCCTCTTTGTCCTGAAGAGCGCAGAGCGCTCCATGTGGAACTGTGAGTGCCAGGAATCCGGGATGGCTCCCGGCCAAGCCCTTGCGAGTCCTCCCCTCTGTCTGCCGACCGGCGAGGCAGCATCCCGCATGCTTGTGGGCTCGCCGGCCGGGAGGAAGGCCTTCTGTCTCCCTGGGTGTGGAAGGACACGGTGTTGGTGGCTGGGCAGCTCTCTTTAAGCAGCTGGAACTTGGAGACTCGAGCGGGTAGTGTGTCCTGGATTTTCAAAAGCAGGAGGAAAGAAAAAAAAAGATCTGCCCGGCCTGTCAGGGCATTGGAAAGGGGGAGAAGGCCCGCCACCTCGAGTGGGAACCAAACTGCCAGCCGCACAAACCACCTCCAGACTGTGGGAAGGCTGCCAGGCGGGCCGGCTCCCACGTCCACTGGCTGCCCGGCCGGCTCAGCCCCATCTGCCTGGGCCTCCGCTGGCTCTGACAACCACTCTCTGGAAGGGCTGCTGGGACCAGTCCGTCAACTAATGAAAAGTTGTTGTTGTGTGTGTAGGGGGGGTGGGCTACGGAGCTTTTCAATTTGGCCTTTTTTGAAGGTAAGGAAAGTGACCCACCCAGCAGGGCCCTTGCAACTGAGGACTGGGGGACAAACCCTGGGTCCCAGGACCGAGGGGTCAGGCAGGGACACTGCACACCAGTACTCTATGTGGTCCTTAAGCATTCCCTACCAGAACAGGGGAAAACATTTTTCATTGTGTGTGTGTGTGTGTGTGTGTGTGTGTGTGTGTGTGCAACTGGGCTTTGTCCTCGAAAGAACAGGTCATTTGGGGAGTGGTTGCACAAACTAGGACTTCTAAAGCCCCTACCCTCTCCACTTGCAGGTTAGAAGGACCAGACCTTGACATATATCAAGAGCACCTGAACATGCACGACCCAAATACAGGACCCACGATGTCCTGTATATAGGCCCACAACCAACCCAGGCAGGGTCTGGGGAGTGAGTGGGCAGTGCTCGTAATGAACAAAATGACTGATGTCAGTGTAGATTGCTGACCCAAGTAATTTAGAGTCCAAAGTGGATGTTTTCCCCCCTAAAGAATCATTTTGACATTCTTGCTACTTCAATCAAATCTTTGCCCATTCTTTCCTGTATAAAGAGAAGTAAAAAGTCAAAGTAAAGACTGTTAAGGTTTTGCCCATCCAGGCTTTTCCCTCTCTGGAAGGAAGAAGCATTTAACTGGACTTCCCAAAAGCTGCTGTTTGGGGACCTGGTAGAAAACTGGATTGCATGGCTCTTAAAGCAGACATGAGTTCCCTGCCCTGAGACCAGTGTGGGCCAATATCTGTTGAGCACCCCAGTCAGAACCCCGATGTATAACCAAGGGGCTGACAGGCTGCCTAGAGCCAGGGCTGCATAACTGGGAAACATCCTGGAATTGATAGCAGCACAATGGTGACAAGGGCTTGTGGGAACAGTGGTTTTCCAGACGCTGACTTATTGCCGAGGGAGAGAGGGCAAGCTAGCTCAGAAAGGTATATTGGGTGCCTGCGAAGTACCTGGCATTGGACATTTGCTGCTGTGGACAAACTGAGGCACAAAAGCATGTATGAGAACTCACTCAGGGTCAAACCATCATTGACGATAGGACCCGGAAGCCCAGCTTCCCAAGCGGCACTAGTGGTGAAGAATCCACCTGCCAACGCAGGAGACTAAGAGATGTGGGTTCAATCCCTGGATCTGGAGGATGGGATGGCAACCCACTCCAGTATCCTTGCCTGGAATATTGGAGTATATGGACAGAGGAGCCTGGCTGGCTATAGGACATAGGGTCGCAAAGAATCGGACACGACTCTAGTGGCTTAGCACACACACTCCTTTCAGTTGTTTCACACAGTACGCACAATAAGGAAAACTCCTTTGGGGATGGGATAGTATAATCTTAATTTAATTTTACTTATTTTGTGGTTACACTGCACAGCATATGGGATCTTAGTTCTCTGACCAGGGAATCAAACCCAAGCCCCCTGCAGTGGAATCAGAGTCTTAACCACTGGACCATGAGGGAAGTCCAATAAGGAAAACTCTTGGTGGAACCAAATAATATTCATAGAGTCCAGGGGCATGTGCACATGAAGGTAATTTAAACTGGAAAGATAGGAAGCTTCAAGAAGGGATGGAGATGTGATAGGGAGGCCTCCCATCAAGTGTGCTTCCCAGGAGGCTCATGGTAAAGAACCTGCCTGCCAATGAAAGAGATGCAAGAGACGCAGGTTCGATCCCTGGGTCGGGAAGATCCCCTGGAGGAGGAAATGGCAACCCACTCCAGTATTCTTGCCTGGAGAATCCCATGGACAGAGGAGCCTGGTGGGCTATAGTCTATGGGGTCGCAAAGAGTTGGACCCGACTAAGCACGCACACACTGGGCGCATGAAGTTTGCAGCTGCTTTGAACACCTGTGAAACTGATTGTGTCTGTGGTTGCCATAACATCAGCAGGGAAGGAAAGCCAGAATGTCATGGGCTGAGACGCTGTGGATGGATTTTCTCAGCCCCAGTGCCTGGCGGACGGGTGATAGGATCCCACTCCTTAGCTCCAAGGCAAGTTCCCTGGGTACCAGTGTTGTTTTAAGTGGAAAGAGAATTTCATCACACCAGCTGTAACTCATAATGTACAGGCATCTCTTATTTAAATGAACCTGCTGTTTGCACCCCCCGCCCCCCTGCCCTGGCTTTTTTTTTTTTTAAAGACCAGAAAGAAATAAAATGCCACCTAAATAAGACCATTTCGTTTCTCCCTTGCTTTCTCCCTCCTTTAAAAATAAACTTTAGAACCCAAGATAGTCGTATTGAACCAGCTTTAATGTCTTTTCAGGACTGTGTGCAGGGCTGTGGTCACTCAGGCAGCAGTAACTTTGAAAAAATGACCCGTCTACACCCAAACAATAACAGAATCCCCCTTTTCATGTTGGAGACGCCCACAGCTTTCTGTGTATCTTCGGACTCCCCACGTAGACGCAACTGTTTGACCAGCCTTCTACTGAACAACTTAATTAAGCAAAAGAAAACGTGTCAGTTTCTGCCAACCTCACAAAAACAGAGCTGTGGGGGTAAAAAGGGTCGGCCGAATTAACCCACATTCCTGAACCGGTTCACTAAAGCGAAGCTGGTTTTGCAGCCGTGCCAAGGGGAACCGCGCACTGGATGGCCATTCAGATTGATCAAGACATATTGTCCGGCAGATCATACTGAACACAATTAAAGCTGTAATACCTCGGGGCAGCTACAGCTCTGGTGTGAGTTTAGCTTAATTTAAAAAAAAAGAAAAAAAGTCTTGTCACGACACAGTGCCCACCGCTGACATTCTGCACAGTTAAGGAGACAAAACAGTTTCGCCCACCATATGAAAACAGCAAGTTGTTTTTAGATTTTGCCCCCTCCTCAATATCCTGCCCTCCTTCCCTCCTCCTCCCTCTCCCTGAAAGCACATGCAATATGCAAAGTAACTGTATGCCCGGCATGCAATTTGTGTCCAGACCAAACCCGAATTTAATCTTTTTTTTTATGCCGAAGGCGGGGAAGTGCCCCTGCCTAAATCCTTCCCTGGAAGCTGAGAAAGCAGAGGCCCCAGGAATCCTGTTTCCTGGCCAATTAAATTTAGGAGTTTTTTTTCTCTCCAAGCTTGGGTTTTGATTTTGCTTCCTTTATGTGCAGCCAGGATGAAGCTTAAGGCACAGCACTTCTCCCCACCCCAGCCCTCTCCCCACCCCATCCGAGCCTCCTGCAGTCACAGAAAGGCAGAGGGCTTTCGGGGCAGCTGGAGTGAATTCAGAAGCATCACCATTCTTTTGGGGAGAAACTGGACCAGCACCAGTTTAGTGTTGGGGCCATGAGATGGTGGCATTTTTATACACAATTATTCTTCCTTTCCCTCTCTTTCTGTGTGTGTAGCAAGTACAGCATCGTATAGTATAGCATGATTCTAGGCAGAACACATCCCCTCATTAGAATTACATTATCTCACATTCTAGGAGGGGAATCAAGGCTCAGGGCAACTTCTAGGTCCCAATTTTGCAGGGAAGCTGAGACATGAGTGTTTAAAGAGTGGAGGCCTCCCAGTATGACATCAGAGTCAAATGGGCCCTAATACATGAGCTGACTCCCCAGTGGTTTTCTGTGGGGACAACTGGTGGTCTTAAGTTTCTGTGCCTCCTGTGTGAGACAAGGAACTGTGTGATTAAGAGGCATTTATGGGACTTCCCTGGCATTCCAGTGGTTAAGACTCTGCCCTTTCCAATGCAGGGGGCACTGGTTCAATCCCTAGTTGGGGAAACTAGGATCTCATGTGCCACAGCGTTGTGGAGCCAAAAAAAAAAAAAATAGAAAAGAGAGAAAGAGATTTGTGCTTGCTATCTACTCCAAGTGTTCTTTTGGTGTGGAGATGTTTCCAATTAAAGATTCAAATGGGGCTGAATTATCAGAAGGCTGTAGAGGCAGCTTTTGTTTGCTCTCCCACTTGGAAGAAATCCACACCAACTTTTGCAAGATAAGCAGGGCAGAACCTTACCAGCACCTTACTGAAAGACTGGGCAGACAGAAGACAGGGGAATGGGCAGAAGTTTGGTGTAAGACTAATTAATACAGCCCATGTGTAAGGCAGTAGCAGCCACAAGCATGCGCTCATTACAGGCGTACAGGGCACAGGACGACAGGCCAGTGTGGCTGCTTCTTCTGACTTTAACACGGTTTCTCTCTTGAGCATGGCATTCCACGAAAAATGAAAACTGCTTCCCGTGCAGAAATTTCCTCCTGACTGGTTGAAACACATGCAAAATTATGCCGGTCAAGAAAAGCAGAGAACACCAGTGAAGAAAGGAGTTTCTATTAATATCTGACAATTATCCAGAGAGCTCATCACAAAACAATTATTTTGTCTTCAGAATACAGATGTTTTAAGCAAAAGCCTTCAAAACTCAACACCCATGGCAAGAATGGCTTATTCTTTTAAAGATTCCAGAACATAAGCCACAGTTCTCATTGGGGTGCTCTAAGATCTAAACAGGGCTTCCGTGGTGGCTCAGATGCTAAAGAACCCGCCTGCCAATGTAGGAGACCCTGCTTCAGCCCGTGGGTTGGGATGAGTCTCTGCAGGATCCCGATTCAGGGATCGAACCTGCGTCTCATAGCTCCTGCATTGGCAGGCAGGCCCTTTACCACGAGCGCCACCTGGGAAAGCCCAGGGGTCTCTGTGCTGCCCCACAATGGTTCTTCTGGGGCCTGATGGAAAATCTGGGCCCAAGAGCTTGGAGCGGGCATCGTGCTCCAAGGACACACCCTCTCCTGCAGGGCCAGGGCCTCGCCCTGCCTGCCTCCCTGTGCTGGCTTCCTGCTCTCGGGATCCTCATACATCTCACTCAGTCCCCAGACCAGGAGGTGCTGTCTCTTCAGAGGGCCCAAGTCTGCTGTCTTACACCGCTTAGAGCATGGCCTCTGGGGCTGGTTACAGGGGTTCAAGTCCCCTCCCTGCCTCTTTGCTGCAGTCTGATTTTAGGGTACCATATTTGTGTGGGTTTTTTTTTTTTTTTAACACATGGTTTTCCAATTTAAGAAGCAATCGGCAACTATTTGAGTAGACGTTATGGGCAAGTAGACTTGGGTTTGAGACTTTACTCCAGCACTTTGCTGGCTATGAGAACCGAGAAAGTGACCTCATTTTGCTGAACCATAATTCCCTGTAAATTATCCACAATTCCATCACCCATATTTAAATCCTGTAAATATTTCAGTGTGTTAATTTTTTTCTAAGCATATATTAATGTTCCCCACAAACTTGGAATAATTCAACGTTTAAAAAAATTTGACTTCAAAACGGTGTTTTGCCAGATCATAAAAATCTTTTGAGACAACAGTTCTTTCTACTCCCCGCCTCAGAGTTCAGGCACCTCAGTTTACTCATCTGTAAAGTAGGCTAATAATAGAATCTGCCTCTGGGGCTGTTGTAAAGCTTGAGTTAACTTACCTGATGGGTTAGGACTGTGCCTGGTGCATCAGTGCAATTGTTATGATTGCCCTGTGGGTCTTCAGATGCCTGCAGGGTTGGAGGACTGCTTCGTGGACTGGAGTACCTGCATGAGGGGCTCAACAGAAGTGCCAGGAGTGACTCTCCAAACTCCCCAGGACACCCCAGGGCTTTCCAGCTAAGCCAGAGCGCCAGTCCCCTGGCAGGGGTTTCCTCGATCAAAGGACAGCAGGGCAGAGGCTGAAGGTGATCTGACTGTTCCTTGCTGCACAGAGGAGGGGCAACAAAGACCCCGAGGCTCTTAGATCGCCAAGGGGACCCAGCGATCTCCCATCCCGCCCTCCAACTCATTCCCTTCACAGCTAGGAACAGAGATATGAGACGGAAAGTGACCAGCCCAGCGTCACACAGCCAGGGCAGGGACCAGAAGTTGTCCTTAACCTGAGGCTGTCTGTTTTAGCTGGGTCAGCGCATTCAGATGGCAAGATATGTAACACACCACACATCATTACTCTCATTCAAAATGTTTCTTGTCCTGAACTCATTGTCTGAACCATCCCCATAGGGTTTAACACACCTCTCCCATGTCAGGACAGTTTCCACATGTGTGGAAAGAAAGGCTCTAAAAGGCGGCCAGAGGCAGAGGGACACACACACATACACACACGATCCGGCCCTGCGCCCATGGACCCGCATCAGCTCGAGGGCCCCCGCAGTCCAGCCCCTCTGTGCCCTGGAGTCTGGAGCTGAGCACAGGGGCTGCGCTGGTGATTAGTGTCTGGGAGGTTTCCTAATGTCTGAGCTTGATCGGACCTCTTGTTGGATGAAATTTATGACCCGGCACTTCCTCGGGGAGACTTCCCACGTCGAATTGTTGAACACTCCTGACCTTACCGCCCCAAACAAGAGAAGGGTGGGGAGGGGAGGGGCGGCGGGGCGGAGGAAGGAGGCGGAGGGAGGCGCCGCTTGGCCAGATGTCCAGGGAGCCAGGATGCGCAGATGCCCGAATGACAACGTGCGTGGTGGCCGCCAGGGCGCGGGGACCAGGGCTCCCCGGGAACCCAGCTCTGTGCAGAGGGCTGCAAGCCGCCGGCTGATATGTGCAAAGCCCACGTCTCCCCCAATTCTAAGTGACCATCGGCGGCCCGAGGGGCCTCGCGGATGGCCTGGAGCCTGGGCAGGGGTAGGGACCTGCCTGAGACCAGCTTATGTGTTATCTGGACACGCCCCCCACCCTCACGCCAGCCAGTGCCGTCAGCGCAAGTGAAGAATTGCTGAGCCTGGGAGAGACTTTGGTTGCGGCTTATCGGTCCTTGTATTTGTTTTGTCTTTAGCTAACAGAAAGTCCTGAATGCTTTCAGGGCATTGTCGTTGCTACTGATTTTTCCTCCTAGTTAGGGGAAGGACAGACTCCTACAGTTGAGACTCTTGGTTCACAGCGTCTCAAACTGGGCTGCACAGTGGAATCACCTTCTACACATATAACAACAAAAACTGATGCCAGGGTCCCACCTCGCAGAGAGGCTGGTTTCACTGGCCTGGGTGTCTGGGTTTTCGAAGCCCCGCTGATCCTGAGGCCCACGGACTCAGTTCTCTGTCAGCCCTGCCTGACACTTAGGGTCTCAGCTGCTCAACAGTGAGAGCCTGAAAAATGGACTTGACCTCAGACTTACCCTGGAGAAGGGCATGGCAACCTACTCCAGTACTCTTGTCTGGAGAATCCCATGGACAGAGGAGCCTGGCAGGCCTCAGTCTGTGGGGGTTGCAAAGAGTAGGACACAACTCGGTGACTAACACTCTTACTTTTTCAGACTTACACATACAGATTTGAAGATGAGAAGGAGAAGAAAAAAGGTTACTTACTGGGGGAGAGTGGCAGGGAGTAAATAAAATAGAATAATTTTTAAATTGAGATATAATTGATGTATTAGTTTCAGGTGTAGAACATAATGATTTGATATCTACATATATTACAACATGATTACAATAAGTCTAATTAACATCCATTACCACACAGTTACATATTGTTTTCCTTGTGACGAGAACTTTTAAGATCTACTGTCTCAGCAACTTTCAAGGATGCAATACAGTATTTACTATTAACTATAGTCCACATGCTATACATTGCATCCCCAGGACTTAATTATTTTATAACTAGAACTTTGTACCTTTTGACCACCCTTACCCACTTTGCCCACGCCTTCCCCCAATGTCTGCAGCTACCGACCTTTTCTCTGTATCTGTGAGTTCTGTTGTTTGTTTTTATTTTTAGAGTCCACCTATAAGTGAGGTTGTAAGGTATGTGTCTTTCTCTGATTGATTCCACTTAGCATAATGCCCTCAAGTTCCATCCTTGTTGTCACAGATGGAATAATGTTTGACTAGTGACTCATCTAAGCTGGGCAACCATTTACTAAAATAAAATTGAGCTAACCAACTTCCCTGGTGAGAACTTCCCTGGTGTCTCAGATGGTATAGCGTCTGCCTACAGTGTGGGAGACCTGGGTTCGATCCCTGGGTCAGGAAGATCCTCTGGAGAAGGAAATGGCAACCCACTCCAGTACTTTTGCCTGGAAAATCTCATGGACGGAGGAGCGAAGTATGGTCGCAAACCATGTGAAATCTCCCTGTTATGTGTGCTTACTGTCTTGGCAGTTATCACATAGACATCCAGTAAAAGCTGTCTAGCTAGTTGCTTAGTGTCTGTCTCACCTGCTAAGATGTCAGCTCCATGAGACACGGAGCATGTGTTATTCCTTGTTGTGGTTCTAGAGCCATCGTAGGCCTGTGATCAATATTGGTCAAATGATAATGATAGACCACCTTTATCACTTGAAATAAGGCCATCCTTGGAGTCCAGTCCTGCATTCACTTGACTTTTGCTGGTTTAGCCTAGCTTTATATGCAGCGGCTGGTGGGTCTGATGTTCTGGCAAAAGAGTTTGGCTCCCTGGATCTCTCAACTGCTTTATTGTTAATGGCTGTGAACCTTTATATGTGACTTCAGGCCTCAGTTTACTCAACAGTGAAGCCAGCAGGGGGTTACGTAAAACCCTTGCGACCTCAGAAGGGGCATGCTACAAATTTCTTACTTTATTCTTCTGTAGGAATGCTATTTCATGTATCTCTGTCATTTTCTACCTCAAAAAATTTATTTTTTAAATTCAGTAATTATGATTTAATATTTGCAGAAATTATAATGGTCAGTTGGTGGTACCCTGAAAGGATGACAAGGCAATCTGGGGCTGATGATGATTTAAGGGTTTTCCATAAATTATCTCCTCCTGTGAAATCAACATCCAAGAAATGTCATAAATCCTGGGTCACCATGGGAAAGCAAGATAGGTCCTTAGATAATGGCTCTTACAGAATTCTTATCATGAAAATGCAAAGGATTTGGTTAAAAATTCAAATCGTATCCTATGCAGTTAGCTCTGAAATTTTCTTAAGCCTTGAGATACAAACTGCATTCTTTCTACCCTTCAAAAACAAAGGAAAGGCTAATGAAACTTTAGTGCAACAAAAAGATCACTTTGAATTTGTTCCAGATTGACTGAAGGAATATTGCTGCTTGTGTAGCCAGGTGGGTGGTGGTGGTTCCATCCGGAGATGGAGAAAGACAGGAAAAGCCTAGGTTTGTGAAAGGAAAGAGCTCCAGCTTTCAGTGAGGTGAGGTACACTGTAGTGTCATAGGGGAAATGGCAGACAGTGGTCCTTGTCCCCAACCCACTGAGATGATTGGGTAAATAAGCAGCCTTTTCTCCTTGTACCGTTTTATGTTTCCAACTTCGGTTTTTTTAAAATTCTTTGCCTCATTTATATACTCAAATGTGGCATTAAAATGTAGTGAATTTGACACTGAATATTAACAGTATTAATTAATTATTAATATTAATAGTTCGAGGTTTCATGAAACTGTGTTTTGTGTAAATGAGTGTTAGTCACCCAGTTGTGTCTGACGCTTTGCAACCCTATGAACTGTAACCTGCCAGGCTCCTCTGTCCGTGGAATTCCCCAGGGAAGAATCCTGGAGTGGGTAGCCATTCCCTTCTCCAGGGGATCTTCCCAACCCAGGGATCGAACCCAGGTCTCCTGCATTGCAGATGGGTTCTTTACTGTCTGAGTCATGAGGGAAGCTGTTTCATGAGGTTCCCCAAAGAATACCCTGATTCCCCAGGTTCTGTCCACCCCACCCCCCAGGAGGAAGGACGGGGCCTCATGTCAGAGCTTTGAGTGTCCCTAGGGCTGATCGTTTTGCTTCCTGCTGCCTTGCAGGCCACCCTGCCACCTGCCCAGCTGGGGAATGAGTGAAGAGATGCCAGCAGGGTCTCTGAGACCTGAGGATCTGGCGGGGGCCCCGCACCCTATGGGCTGCCCTCACTCCCAAGGCTCTCCGACTCCTCCCCCAGGCCATAGGCCGAGGTGGAGATCCTGCCCCTGGCCTGTGGTTGTCACGGTCACCGCCTTCTCAGTCCCCTCCAGGGCCCAGATGACGGGCCTCACTGACCTTTCACACGAGCACTTCAGGCCTTTGTGCGAAGTCATTGGTCTCCCTGCTTGTCCTCTGAAGGCACAGTTGATGCCGTGACAACTGTCAGCCGACCCTGGGCCCAGGGGGGCAACAAGCCTGCAGGAGCTGTCACCCAACCTTGGGGGAGGCCAAGACAGTGGTCCCCTCCCTCCAACCTCTGGGGTGACTGCTGTCCTTGTGTGTGTGTATGTGTGTGTGAGTGTGAGTGTGTGTGTGTGTGTGTGTGAGACTGTGTGTGTGAGTGTGACTGTGTGAGTGTGTGTGACTGTGTGAGTGTGTGTGTAACTGTGTGTGTGTGTCAGTGTGTGTGAGTGTAACTGTGTGAGTGTGTGTGTGTGAGTGTGTGTGTATGTGTGTGTGTGAGTGTGTGTGAGTGTGACTGTGTGAGTGTGTGTATGTGTCAGTGTGTGTGTCAGTGTGTGTGAGTGTGACTGTGTGAGTGTGTGTGTATGTGTGAGTGTGAGTGTGACTGTGTGAGTGAGTGTGTGTGTGACTGTGTGAGTGTGTGAGTGTGTGTGACTGTGTGTGTGTGTGAGTGTGACTGTGAGTGTGTGTGTGAGTGTGTGTGTGAGTGTGGCTGTGTGAGTGTGTGAGTGTGTGTGTGACTCTGTGTGTGTGTGTGACTGTGTGAGTGTGTGTGTGTGAATGTGACTCTGTGTGTGTGTGAGAGTGTGACTGTGTGAGTGTGTGTATGTGTGTGTGTGTGTGTGTGTGTGTGTGTTGGGTATTACCTGCCCGTGGCCAGAGGAACACCAGATTTCCGCAGGTGACTAGTCCCCAACAACGTAGTGGGAACTCAGGTCTCCTCCTGGTTATGACTTGACTGTGCACCTCCGAGAAGTGATCCCTTCTCTTTAGACCATCTCAGCTGTGTATTTTTCCTTATCTCCAGGTCCATTAGGAGAGTAAGTTAAAAATACCTCCAGTTCCCTGGAGAAGAGTCCTGTGTATAACCCAGGCTGTACAAAGTACAGATGCAACACGGTTACTAACCATATTACTACTCTTGCTGTTACCAGAATTTCTCAACGCACCATATTTCCTTAAGCTTCAAAGCCTATTAAAAGAAAGAAAATGAAATGATATGATTCTAGTTTTGCAAAAGGTGAAAGTATGTCTTCTAACTGTATATACATAGGAAAGCAACCAGAAGGAAACATTTTGAGATTAACAGTGGCTATCTCGGGGAAGTGGAATCACACATGCCGTGTATTTTCTTGCTATCTCAGCATTTCTTTCCTTTTAAGATAAACCTGCAATTTTTGTACCATCACTTCATGGCAAATAGAAGAGGAAAAAGTGGAAGTAGTGACAGATTTTATTTCCCTGAGCTCCACAATCACTGAGGATGGTGACTGCTACCATGAAATTAAAAGATGCTTGCTCTTTGGAAGGAAAGCTATGACAAACCTAGACAGTCATATACAGATGTGAGATGTCCATAAAGAAGACTGAGCATCAAAGAATTGATGCTTTCCATCTGTGGTGCTGGAAAAGACTCTTGAGAGTCCCTTGGACTGCAAGGAGATCAAACCAGTCCATCCTAAAGGAAATCAACCCTGAATATTCTTTGGAAGGACTGATGCCAAAGCTGAAGCTCTAATCCTCTGGCCACCTGATGTGAAGAGCTGACTCATTGGAAAAGACCCTGATGCTGGGAATGACTGAGGGCAGGAGAAGAGGGTGACAGAGGATGAGATGGTTGGATGGCATCAGCGACTCAATGGACATGTGTTTGAGCAAACTCCAGGAGATAATGAAAAACAGGGAACCCTGGCAAGCTGCAGTCCGCGAGATTGCAAAAATCTGACCCGATTTCGCAACTGAATCACAACAACAAAGTATTTTTCTGTAGTCAAAAAGAAACAATGTTGTTGTTTTTAATGCTCATCTATATTCTGTGTGTCTAAAGACTAGAAATTTTCTCTACTTCTATTCCGTCTGGAAATGCAGCAGTTGCTTTTCTGGACACCCGGGGGTGGGTGGGTCAGGAAGATCCCCTGGAGAAGGAAATGGTAACCCACTCCAGTATTCTTGCCTGGAGAATCCCATGGATTGAGAAGCCTGGTAGACTACAGTCCACGGGGTCGCAAAGAGTCGGACATGACTGAGTGACTTCACTAACTTACTCTGACTTCAAAAAGAGCAGAGAAAAGGGTTTGCTGTCATACCACCTGAGCCATTGAGGGAGAGATGCCATGTTTTCCTTGCCTCATCCTGTCTTAATAATCTTGCAAGTTTGCCTGGATTTGCCAACTATTTTTCAGTTTGACTTGACCCTCTGTGTTTGAGAATGGGCAGAGGAAGTTCCCCGGTGAGCGGTGATGCTGGAACTTTATGAGTTGACATTCACTGGTGCCCCCATCCAGCTTAGTCCAACCGTACCATTAGTCAGAGGACCCTTAGCCCAGAAGTGCTTGAGGAAGCACACACGTAGGGAGGAAGATGGATTAGGATCTGCTCCCATTTCTGGTAAAGAAGCTATGTCAGTCGCAAGCAACCCTTAGAAACCCAAAGTGCATTTTCCTCATTCCCACCTTGTTTATTTCCCTCACTCTTCTAAGCAGAGTGAGGGTCTTGCAATTGGCTGGAACAGAGCTTGGTTGAAGGGTCAGAGGAAAGTGGTGCAAAGCTGAGAAGACTATGGGACATTTTCTCAGTCACACGTGCGGTTGGACAAGCTTCCGGGGCTCAGTCACTGGGGTTTGCCCAGCTTCGGAGCACTGATTCATTTATATGCGTTCATCGTGTGTTGCTCCGAAGACAGCCTGTGTGGTTCTGAGCTTGCTTTCTCTAAGGGCGGACCTCATCCTTCCCCTGCCTCTTCCTCGGGGACTTGTCCTCTCCCTGCCTTCTCCTTAAATCTCGCCAGATTGAAATCAGATTGTGACACACTCCAGACAATCAACCTATTCTTTCCAAGGAGGGTGAGTCAAACTCAGAAAATCTCTGTCAACATGAAGGGGCAATGAAAAGAGGAAGATAAATTCTCCAAAACCAAAATAAGGGGTGATATTTTGTCCATTTTAAAGGCAGAAAGGACTTCCCTGGTGGCTCAGACGGGAAAAGCGTCTGCCTACAATGCGGGAGACCTGAGTTCGATCCCTGAGTTGGGAAGATTCTCTGGAGAAGGCAATGGTACCCCACTCCAGTACTCTTGCCTGGAAAATCCCATAGACAGAGGAGCCTGGTAGGCTACAGTCCACGGGGTCACAAAGAGTCAGACACGACTGATCGACTTCATTTTCAAAGACAGAAAATCTCATCTTCTGTCCTTAAAATCACTTCCAGATGTTTACCAAATCCTCTCAAAAACATAATTCCTTCTCAAAAATAAATTTCTTTTTCTGAGTGTAAAAGTAATTCTTAATTGTTGGAAATAAATCCATAGAGACTTCCCTGGCGGTCCGGTGGCTAAGCATCTGCCTTCCAGTGCAGGGGAGGCAGGCTCCAGCCCTGGTCCTGGAACTAAGATTCCATCTGCTCTGGGGCAGCTAAGCCGAGGTGCCTGGACTGGAGAGAAACCCACAGAACAGAAGATCCTGTGTGCTACAACGAAGACCCAATGCAGCCAAATAAAGAAATATATTTTTTAAATGTTTATAAAAAATTATTAAATACCAAAAAGAGTAAAACTCAAACAAAATCCACCCCCCTCAGATAGAAACACCATTCATGTTTTCCTAAACATTTCTCTAATAGACACATGCAGTTAGACGTACTTAAACTCATACTATACAGAAATTTTACAACCTGCAATATGTTATGACATCTTCCTCTAATTTATGTGTTTATTTATCTAATCAACTAAAGCTCCAGGTCATTATTGCAAATCATTTCAGATTCAGATTATTAAAATGTCTGCAAGGAATTGTACTATAAATGCGTAGCAACATTTTTTAATCTCATTCCTAAGGATGGGCATTATGGTCCATTCCAATTTGCTTTGTGATGAATGCCCTCATACCTAAATCTTTTAGTCCTTAGGCTATGCCATTTTAGAATAAATTCTTTGAGGGAAGATTGCTGGCTCAAAGGGTAGGATCATTCATCATTTATAAATATGTAAGTATACATTATTTAATGTATAATATAATATGATCATTATAATACATGTAATCACAAATTACAATTATTTTATATAGGTATATAAAATTATATATGCAACTATTTTACACATATAGATAAAATGATAATTATAGATGACATATATTGATAAAATTTACATGACACTGTTATGGACTCAAAAGCTTTTGATCTACTTGAGCATTGCATAAAGGCAATCGTGGCTTTAAAGCACTGTACTTGGACTTGCCTGGTGGTCCAGTGGTTCAAAATCTGCCTGCCAATGCAGGGGACATGTGTTCCATCCCTGGTCCAGAAAGATCCCACATGCTGCGGAGCAACTAAGCCCGCACACCAAAACTGCTGAGCCCTCAGGCCTCAAGCCCGAGCTCAGCAACAAGAGAAACCACTGCAACGAGAAGCCCGTGAACCGCAAGGAAGAGTGATGCCCTCGCTCGCCACAACCGGGCAAACACTGAGCCCAGCGACGAAGACTCAGCATAGCCACAAATAAATAAATAGAACACAGTACTTAACGTTTAAATTAAAGTCATGGGTGCTTGCAATTTCCCAGGGACCCACTAACAATTAGGGCCTCAACTCCTCTAAACCCTGAGACAGAATTATATCTCCCAAACTACTTAAGAGAACTCTCATGAACATGGGTGTGCAGAAGGAAGCTAGCCTTCAGTAGCAAAGAAGAAAGAAGGAAGGAGTCTGTACTGAAAAATAACTCACTTAAACATGAACGGACCTAGAGACTGTCATTCTGAGTGAAAGAAATGAGACTGACAAATACATGCTATCGCTTATATGTAAAAGTTTTAAAAAGGGTACAAACAAACCTATCTACAAAACAGAAATAGGGTCACAGATGTAGAAAACAAACTTATGGTTACTAGGGGATAAGAGAGGAGGAGGGATAAATGAGAGATTGCGATTGATAGATACACAGCACTGTATATAAAATAGAAAACTAATAGGGACATACTCTATAGCACAGGGAACTCTTCTCAATACACTGTAATGGTCTATATGGGAAAAGAATCTTATAAAGAGTGGATAGATATAACTGACTCACTGTACTGTATGCCCGAAACTAACACAACATTGTAGGTCTACTATACTCCAACAAATCTAAACACAGAATTAAAAAAATCTTTGAAAAGAGAAGAAAAACCAAGCAAATTTTAAAATGAAAAAGAAAAAGAACTCCCTTGGATTCCATGATGGTAACGCAAACCTGGACCTGAGTTGGGAAAACTTCATTTCCCACGAGCTAAGTCTGGATCTCAGATGATGAATTCTAAGTCGAAGGCAGAGAAAAAAGTTAAGACACTGGATCACTCTATTAGAGACTGTCTATTTTTTTAAATTTTGTTTTGTCTTTGCTGCTGCTTCTTCGTCTTGTTGTCAGTCTGATTATAGCCACTCTGTTCTGTTGACCTTTTGCAGTTTTTTCCCCCCATAATTTGAAAGAATTAAAAATTATAGCATCCACAAATAAATAGAACTCTTAGCTCCTTCTTATTAACTAAATGCAATCATGGAATAAATACAGTGAGTGTTCACAAAAAAAGTGAAGAATAGAAAATTGTTTAAGTGGCCAAAGAAACTTTATCCTATTGTATGACAGGCCAAGCTATGCCAGCTATATGTAAATGTAAGCAGTGGCCTGTGTTCCTGTGTCCACTTTGAAGTTGCCATCTGAATTTAATTCTGCCTTTGTGATTAAATCAGGCCATTACGTTTAATCTCACTTAATAGTAAGGAACGTCCTTTGTTGTTTTCTATAGGCAACATATTCTGCCCCTAACATATACAGCTTGGTATTCACACTTTACTATTAATCCTCGACGGCTCATAATTGCTTCATCTCCAAGCCCTCTGTCCAATTCACAAGGGGCTGATTGCAACCATTCTTCCCCTATACATTAATGCACTGTTTGGGTCTTGCTTCTTTGGCTCAGTGAACCCCATCAAGCTGTCCACATTTTCTGGGCATGTGGGCGTATTGTGAGATGTTAAATTAAATTCTGTGTTGACCCCCCCTAAACACCAGAATCTATTAGCCCCAGCAACTTAGGTGATTGACAAGTTGGGACTACTTTTCCACTCAAAATCCTGCAGTAAAAAACAACAGGCTGAATGTTTTGTTTCTAGGTGAAGTCTGGGGTCTTCTTACTGCCGTCTTTTGCTATTTACATTTTCACGACCATTGCAGGACCAATTGCAATGTTGCCAAGCTGTTACTTCATCGGTTTTCTGTTTGTCTCCTTGTTTCTCTGGGAAAAATCATTAGACCCCAGAGAGGTACCATTCATTGCTTGAAAGCTGGAAATTATTTTCTCCAAAAATTTTGCTTTTGAGGGTGAGTCTACAGGCTCCCTGCCTTATCTGTCCCATGAATTGCTCGAGTTTAGATCTCTGAGAGCAAAATACCAGTTGAATGAACAGCCTTCTGTCTTTCCTTTTTGCAACTAAGGTAACAGATACGGCTAATTTTAGTGTTGAGCTTTAGAAAGAAAAGAGGCTTTTCTTTCCGCCACCCATTCATTAGATAGATGGGCAATATAGTTGCTAAGCTTTTCATTGTGCTAATTTAGGAATACTATCATTACCAAGTTAACTTTGTGGTTCCAAAAGTATTATCAGCTACTTGTGTCTAATTTGTATTAACCACGTAGATTACCTAGAGTTTGAACAGTAGCTGCGGCACACACTTCACTGTCTGGATCGGCGAATAAGTTTCACCCAGCTGTGTTCAATTTCAGCATGCCTGCTGCTTCCAGGGCTCTTGGGCAATCCACATGCCTATTTCATTTTTTTTTTTCTGATTATGCAGAAACCTCATAAAAGTGATTTTATTTTATGCATTCTATAACTATGATGTGTATAGTTATATAAATTATCATCGAAAAGTATCACATTCATTACAGAAAAATCTTAAAAATTCAGGAAAACTAACCAACGCAAATCCCACAGATGTAGCTGAGGTTATCATTTTGGTATGTTTTCTAGGTATATTTCTCCTCTGTAACTTACATATGAATAGACTCATCATCTACATAAAATGCAAACACATGACTTTTTTAATTTTTAAAGGATTTTATTATTTTAAATGCTAAATCATTGAAGCACTGAGAAAGGTGTGCCGTAAAGTTACTAAGAAGCTCTCTTATCAGACATTTTAAATTTTGGAATAATTTTAGATTTAGAGAGAAGTTGCAAAGATAGTGGAGCACTTCTCAGTCTGTTTATCCCTCAGCTTGTTTCTCTGGTTGTTAACATTTTAGGTAACAGTGGCACACTTTTCACAACCAAGAAACACATGTCATTTAGAAAAATACCATTTTTTAGGAGCATTCAGTTTTTTAACCTGCTTGGTCTGTCATTTAAATGTGTGTGTGCTTAGTCACTCATTTATGTCCAACTCTTTGTGACCCCATGAACCCCATCGGGCTCGCTAGGCCCCTCTGTCTATGGGATTTTCCAGACAAGAATACTTTAGTGGGTAGCCATTATTCCTTTCATTTGATAGCCACGCTTGTTAACTTAGTTCCATCTTTAAAATATGACATTTTTACAGCAATATTTGATGACATGTGAGCATATTTATTAACGTGACAGGGGTTTTCCTGGGGGCTCAGAGGGTAAAGAATCCACCTGCCAGTGCAGGAGACTCAGGTTCTATCCCTGGGTCAGGAAGATGCTGTGGAAGAAGAAATGGCAACTTATTCCAGTATTCCTGCCTGGGAAATCCCATGTTCAGAGGAGCCTGGCAGACTGCAGTCCATAATGTTGCAAAGAGTTGGACACGACTGAGCAACTAAGTACACGCGCTGTATATAACGTGTTTATATTATATTATTATAAGGGGCTTCCCTGGTGGCTCAGACAGTAAAGAATTCGCTTGCAATGCAGGAGACCTGGGTTCAATCCCTGGGTTGAGAAGATGCCCTGGAGAAGGGAATGGCTACCCACTCCAGGATTCTTGCCTGGAGAATTCCATGGGCAGAGGAGCCTGGCGGGATACAGTCCATGGGGTTGCAGAGAGTCGGATGTGAATTGTAAAGGGTACAACTAAGTAACATGCCTTATTATTTCCTCAGAAAAAAATCTTCAAAGGTAAAATTAATGGGTTAGATCAAGGTTACTCATTTATACCTTTCCTGAGTGGTGATTTACAAGAGCTACAGGGAACCATGGTGGTAATGTGATTCTCAGAAGAAAAGACCAGTCCTTCACCATGGCTTTGGTGATCCCCTGATTAGATGTTTCTGTTTAGTCAACCACGCAGCTACCCAGGAGCTTCCACACCAGGAGATCGTTGTGTACACATGTCGCAGTTTGAACAGGGACACTGGCACCCGAGGAGCCTCCCAGAACTTGGTTGGAAAGGGGGATCAAAATAAAAATGAAGAGAAAAAAAAAGGAGGCATCACCAATTGTCATTTGGTAGATCAAAACCCCTATAGCTCTAGCGACAACATGTTCAAAACTATAAATGAGATACAAGCAGTTATAACTAACACCAAACTGTTCTATTTCTCACCCAGAACTGGGACTCAGCACTGAAGATCTTGCTGCTGTGTTTCTGGGCTCTCAATTCCACTAGCCTTTTGAGCTTGCTGCTGCTGTGAACTTATTATAATTGATACATCTGAATTATCTATGAGTGATGACAGCATTGTTCTCTTAGTGGGAGCTGTTGTTTTATTTTTAGTTTATTTTACACTAAATAAGCTATGGGATTAAATGTGTGATTTTTTTTTAAACTCTGGAAGCCTTTATCAGTTTTAAAAGCAGACATTTAAAAAAAAAACTGTGCAGGATAATAGAAAAAAGAAGCTAAAAATATCTCAGTGCCCTATAGACTTGTCCTAACAGCATGTCAATTAGAAATAAAATTTGCTTGTTAAATAAAACGCACATTTTGCATCCACCATGCTCTATACTTGGTGTTGATTTTACATTGACTGAATGCTGCAAAGTCCCTGAGATCTCCAGCTAATACCTTTAATTTCTGGAGGAGAGAAACCAAACAGTGACGGTTCTAACAGGAGGAAATGAAAACGAGGGCCAGGAAAGCAGAACAATGAATGATAAGGTCATAAAACACGGAGAAGAGCACCTTGGGTGCCCACGTGGCCCCGTGAACTGGCCTGTCCTGTGTTGGAAGCGTGAACGCCCTTCTGCATTTTGTAGCCCTTGGAATTCCTAAGCAACATCCTACCATCATTTCTTTATTTCAGAGCTTAAATTTGGCAGCCAGAGGAGCTTTCAGTAATGCATCCAACAGGAAAATTCCCTGATAGAGATTCTTTAGAAATCTGGGGCATCATTTAATTTCAGAGTAATTTGGTTTCTCTGTGAACAGGCAATCACAGAGCTCGATTAGGATTGCAGGTCGGTCCTTGACTCTACGAGCTTCCCTTCTGCTCTGTCATCCCAACTTCTTTCCCACTTTCTCCCTTTCACAAGCATCCAGGATGCACATTGGAGGAGGGGAGGTGAAGTTAGATCTGACTCCAGCGTGGCAGGAATCACAGAAGAGGAGGAGGGTGCTGAGTGATGAAGAGAAGTGTGAAGGTGAAAGAGCATTGTAGTTGCATCTTGAAGGGCTTGGAGGCCTGTGACAGAGGGTGGATGACAGGGACACTGAGGCTGACAGGACAGAGGAGGGGAATGGCAGAGGCGGGAGACCCCAAAGTGTGGGCGGGTGTGAGGGAGGGAAGGCGGGGCTGGCCAGGATGGGAGCTGAAGGAGAGACTGAAAGAGGGGGAAAGTGCACCAAGGAGGTGAAAATTACTGTGTTTGGGGGACTCTGCCATGGAGGGCTTTGGCTCATCAGCCTGAGAAATGTTCGTGAAAAGCTCTCAACAGAATGCAACGCGTGTATTGGGCAGAATATTTGGCTTTTGGAGGGGCTCCCAAGCTTTCTATGGAAGATGGATAAACTACCGGCTAGGTGTGTGTGTTTACCCACATATTTCACCCAACACAGTCTTAAAGAACACCCCGAGGGAACATTTCCTTTCTACTGAGTTGGAAGATTATTTTGAGTCTATCATGAGCCTGTTTGTATCACTGAAGTGACATTGCGTGATCTAGTCTGTTTATATGATATAAATAATACTTGCTTCCCTAAAGCAGCCATCCCTGGGCCCACAGGGAACTTAGGAGTCTCCGAGGAGATGCAAGACAGGAACCCCACGTGGTAGCCTGAGATGAAATCAGGAAGGTACCGGCAGCCCTAGGGTGAGCTGTGTGTGTGTCGGGGGAAGAGCTGTGTTGGGGGGAGGAGCTGTGTGGGGTTGGGGGGCCCACAGCTGCCAGGAGCGAGGCAATCAGGCTCCAGGATAAACGAGTGTGTATCTATCTGGGGATACTGCAAGGGCCAACAGGCCAATGGTGAGTGTTGTAAACCAAGTCAGAGGTTTGAGGTCAGTTGGGTTTCAAAGCCCAAGTATTTTTCACACAAATGCTCCACCCCAAAACCAACTTTTGTACACACAAACTAAAGCAATTTGTTTTCAGGTCTTGTAAATCTTACCTGTCAAGTGAGATAGAAAAGCAGTATTGGGCTCTCATATTAAAAGAGAGTTTTTTTTTTTCCTCCAAACTTATTTATTTTTAATTGAAAAATTTAATTACAAATACAAAAACTTAAATTGAAAATACAGTCCATGGAATTCTCCAGGCCAGAACACTGGAGTGGATAGCTGTTCCCTTCTCCAGGGAATCTTCCCAACCCAGGAATTGAACCAGGGTCTCCTGCGTTGCAGGAGGATTCTTTACCAGCTGAGCTACCAGGGAAGCCCTTATTTATTTTTAACTGAGATGAAATTGCTTCACAATATTGTGAAAAAAGAGAGACATAGCTGGCATGGGTAGACTTGGCGGGCATTATGCTAAGTTCAGTAAGTCAGGTGGAGAAAGACAAATATTCTGTGACATCACTTGGAGGTAGAGTCTAAAAAATACAACACACTAGTGACGATAACAAAAAGAGAAATAGAGTCACAGATATGGAGAACGAACTAGTGCTTACCGGTGTGGAGAGGGGAGGGGACAGGGGCAAGATAGGGACAGGGAATTAAGACACTTAAACTGCTAGGTATAAAATAATCTGCAGGGGCTTCCCAGCGGTATAGAATCTGCCTGCCAGCGCAGGAGACACGGATTCCATCCCTGGTTCGGGAGGACCCCAGGCACCTCAGAGCAACAAAATCCGGACACCCTAGAGCCCACTCTCTGCAGCAAGGGAAGCCACCACAGCGAGAAGCTCGGCACCACAGCTAGAGAGGAGCCCTGCCCACCGTACCTAGAGAAAAGTCTGAGCAGCAACGAAGACCCAGCACAGTCAAAACTAAGTAAATAAAAAAGATTATTTCCAAAAGGGCTCTTTATAAAAAATGAAACAAGCTGCAAAGGCACATTGTACAGCACAGGGAATATGGCCAATATTTTTTCTAACTGTAAATGGAGTATGCTGCTGCTGCTAGGTCACTTCAGTCATGTCCGACTCTGTGCGACCCCATAGACGGCAGCCCGCCCGGCTCCCCCGTCCCTGGGATTCTCCAGGCAAGAACACTGGAGTGGGTTGCCACTTCCTTCCCCAATGCACAAAAGTGAAAGTGAAGTCGCTCAGTCGTGTCCGACCCTCAGCGACGCCATGGACTGCAGCCTTCCAGGCTCCTCCGTCCGTGGGATTTTCCAGGCAGGAGCACTGGAGTGGGTGCCATTAGTTTCATTAAAATTGCAAATCACTATACTGTACACTTGTAACTTACATAATATGGAACATAAACTATACCTCAGTTAAAAAAAAGTGCTAAAGCCTCAAAAAAAGGGAGACAGCTGAAATATGAAGATTAAAACTTCCTTGCTGCCGCCTCCTTCCCTCCCTTTTCTCCTTCTTTTATCATCTATCAACCCTACGATGAGGCAGGGTGGCTCCTGACCCCACTCCGGGAGGATTTCAGCTATTGTCAGCCAAACCTGTTTTAGGTATTCCCAGGGCAATTCCTTGAATACAGGCTCCCAAATCAGAAAAGGCTTCTTTCTATTCTTACCCTTCTTCGTGGAGCTGAGATCACTGTGTAGAGGGTTGAGGGAGGTCAAGTGTGGTTTATGAAAAAAAAGAGAGGACCCATAATTTCTATGTCTCTCTCTCTCAGCCAAACCCCCAACCTGCCTCTCCTGCAGGCCATGGGAAATCTGTGTATTCCAGGTCACTGTGACATGGAAACCTCAGTAACTAAGATCCAAGGTTGACTTGCTGCACTTGATTCAATACGGAAGAGTGTTTTAAAACAATTCAAGCAGAGCTTAAATGTTGGAGAGCCAACCTGAGTTTACAGTTTAACAAAACAGTGTGTCACAGAAACGAGTCAGAAAGTTAACGAGGACGGAGCTTTAGGTACCTGTCAATATCACCTTGGCTAATGTAACTAATGCTGCCTGTTCATCTACCTGTCAACAGGGGGATGATGTCATCAGCTGTTTGAAGACAGAGTTTGAAGGGATTGGCTTTCTCAGCACTGGTCGGCTGGCTCATTTAGACTGTGGGTGGAAGCTGAAAGACCTCGAAGACCAGGTGAGGAGCTGGGGCAGACAGCAGGGAGCGGTGGCGACTGTGGCTTAGAGCCATCATCCTTGTGTGGCTCCGACTCTCTAGGCCTGCAGAAGCTGGGCTCCTGTATGGCTTTCCAGGGGAATGCAAGTTCTGGATTTGTACATAAAATTTTCTGATTCTTAAATGCTAACAACTGCTTATTTTTATCATCTTTTATTTTATTATCCTTTTCACAAGTTTCTTTGGTTTTGGTTGTGCTGGGACGTTGCAGCTGCCTCTCCTGGTTGCCGTGAGTGGGGGCTACTCTCTAGTTGTGGGGCCCGGGCTTCTCGTTGTGGCGGCTCCTCTTGTGTTGGGGCCCAGGCTTCTCGTTGTGGCGGCTTCTCCTGTGTTGGGGCCCAGGCCCTAGGGCATCCTGGCTTCAGTTGTTGCGTGCATGGGCTTAGTTGCCCCATGGCACATAAGATCTTTCTGGACCAGGGACTGAAACCTTGTCAGCTGCATCGGGCGGCAGATTATTGAACCCTTTGAATTCTTCTTCTCCTACCTGCCCCTGCTGCTGCTAAGTCGCTCAGTCGTGTCTGACTCTGTGAGACCCCATGGACTGCAGCCTTCCAGGCTCCTCTGTCCATGGGATTCTCCAGGCAAGAGCACTGGAGTGGGGTGCCATTTCCTTCTCCAATGCATGAAAGTGAAAGTGAAGTTGCTCAGTTGTGTCCAACTCTGTGCAACTCCATGGACGGCAGCCCACCAGGCTCCTCCATCCATGGTATTTTCCAGGCAAGAGCACTGGAGTGGGGTGCCATTGCCTTCTCCAATGCAGGTGTTTTATTTATTTATTTGGAAGGAAGAGGTTCATGGCTGACAAAACAGAAAAAAGGAAAAACTCACAAGCATACAACTTGTGCTCATTAATTTCAGTTTCCAAGTATCTCCTTGCATTCAAACTAAACATTGTCTTTTAATGCTCAGACCTAAACTGGTACTTTTTATATTTTTGAATACTCAAACTTTAATCTTAAACTTTCCACTTTCTCTGCTACACACACAGATACATGTAATTTGAAATCTAGTGGCCACTTTAAAAGAAGAAAAACAGGCGAGATTAATTTTAGCAGTGTATTTTATTTAACTGATGTGTCCAGAATATTATCCTTCCGGCAGTAATCAAAATTTAAAAATATTAAAGAGATGGTTTACATTCTTTTCTTCATACTGTCTTCAGATTCAGTGTGTAGCCTACACTCACAGCACATCTCAGTTCAGGCTAACCACATTCCAAGAGCTCTGTAGCTGTATGTGTCCAGCGGCTGCCATACTGAACAATGCAGCCTTAGAGCAGTTCAAGAATAGCATGGTCCTCACCCCCAGTGGTGAGTTGCAAGGAATAACTTATAATCTTCCCTGACAGATGTGGAAAATCAGAAATCCCAAGGTTGCGCAAACGTGAGTTACGTATTTGCCATTTGAATTGGTTGATTTGGGTAGAGAGTGGGTCAGTTCATATGGACCTTTCTTATGCATCAACTATAAATATTGCTGAAAATATCAATATAACCTTGAAAATGTATGCACGCATGGATTGAGATAGGAGGGGGTGGGAAGAGAGGACATGTGAAGACACCCATGTAAGCAAAGGGGTCAAAGGGTTCCCATGGTTCTACCAGACTGGTTCTCACCTCTTTCCAGAAAATATACCTGCAAAATACACCTGCCGAATGAAGGGCTAGACCCTGTCTATCTCATAGAGATAGGCAGTCTCAGATATTGTTAGCAGAAGTGTTAGCTTTGAAGGAGTCATTTGACAACAGTTATTGACACTTTAAATGTGCAAGACCTTTGGCACAAATGTTTTCCCAAGAATAACCTTAGGAAGTTCCTACACACATGCAGAGATATATGAGCAAAGATATTCATTCAAATATTGAAAACTAAAGCATTCATCCCCAAGGACTGGGGCCATGAATTATAGCATGTCCAGCCTGCGGAACACTTGGAAACCACTGAAAATGAGACCTGTATTTATTTGTAAATAAATAAATTACTGATCACTGACAAGGAAAAGAAGTCACAGTATACACAAAAACACGGAAAGAAAAAAGTCAGTTGCAAAAAAGAATCTGAATTGAAAAAATCTGAATAATAAACCATTTTTGTAAGAAAGAAAAAATTTTTTTCTGTGGTGGTACTGAAAAGAAATTTTGGATTGGGAGTTTGGGATTAGCAGGTACAAACTATTACATATAGGGCAGATAGACACCAACACCCTAGTATATAGCACAGGGAACTATATTCAATATCCTGTAATAAACCATAATGGAAAAGACTATGAAAAAGAATATATATATATATAACTGAGTCCCTTTGCTGTTCAGCAAAAATTAAACACAACATTGTAAACCAAGTACACTTCAATTTTTTTTTTTAAGGGGAAAAAAAGAAACTTTGGGAAAAGTACAGTCAGGTTATTTGAGGGTATAGGGTGGTAATAGGAGGATTTAGGGCCAGAGCTTTCCTTTTTAATGTTATATAAATTTATAATATTTGAAATGTTATAATGATCTTGTATTGTTTGTTTAACCACCAAAAGATATAAGATGCAAAGAGACACACGAACATGTTTCAAAAGAAAAATACCCAGTGAGTGCAAGGCTATGAGATCACACTTTCTCAGGACGTGAAGGTGGGCGTGTATGTTGGTCCTACCTTCCCGGAGGGACCTACTTGTCAAATGCAATTAAAATGTTACCAATGTGATAACTTTCTTTCTCTCCCTTTAAAAAAAAAAAAACTACTGTATCAAAATAAAATACATGCTGCATACAATACATCCTTTTGTCCTGTGGCTGGTTCTTGGAGGCCTTCTCTTATTTTACCTTATTTTATTTTTTTAGCTGCACTAGGTCTTAGTTGCTGCATGAAGGATCTTTAGTTTCAGCTTGTGGGACCTTCTGTTTTTAGTTGCAGCATTCAAACTCTTAGTTGCAGCATGAGGGTCTAGTTTCTTGAAGAAGGAGCAAATTATGGGCCCCCTGTTTGGGGAGTGCAGAGCCTGAACTGCTGGACCACTAGGGAAGTCCTTGATAACTTTCAATATGACTGACTTCACCTCTAGAAATTTATCCTAGGATAAACTGTTAGAAAATCACTGCAGATGGTGACTGCAGCCATGAAATTAAAAGACACTTACTCCTTGGAAGAAAAGTTATGACCAACCTAGATAGTATATTCAAAAGCAGAGACATTGCTTTGCCGACTAAGGTCCGTCTAGTCAAGGCTATGGTTTTTCCTGTGGTCATGCATGGATGTGAGAGTTGGACTGTGAAGAAGGCTGAGCACCAAAGAATTGATGCTTTTGAACTGTGGTGTTGGAGAAGACTCTTGAGAGTCCCTTGGACTGCAAGGAGATCCAACCAGTCCATTCTAAAGGAGATCAACCCTGGGATTTCTTTGGAAGGAATGATGCTAAAGCTGAAGCTCCAGTACTTTGGCCACCTCATGCAAAGAGCTGACTCACTGGAAAAGACTCTGATGCTGGGAGGGATTGGGGGCAGGAGGAGAAGGGGACGACTGAGGATGAGATGGCTGGATGGCATCACGGACTCAATGGACACAAGTCTGAGTGAACTCTGGGAGTTGGTGATGGACAGGGAGGCCTGGCGTGCTGCGATTCATGGGGTCGCAAAGAGTCGGACACGACTGAGCGGCTGAACTGAACTGAACTGAAACTGTTAGAGGGCACATAAATGTATGCATAAGATGTTCATTACAGTATGACTTACAGTAGTAAAACACCAAGGGGGAGAATGAAATATTCATATATAGGGAGTTACTTTGATAAATCACAGAACAGCACGTAGTGGAATCCAGGTTAAAATGGTGACATAGGAACATATTTATTGGCATAGAAAGCTGTCCGCGATCTACTGTTAAAGGAATAAAGCAGGTTACGAGACAGGTCTGTCTCGTTTAACTCTGATCTGTTTCGCATATCTGACTCTATGTTTAGAGATGAACATTTGTAACTGTTTATACTGGGGGATTGTTAGCAGTGGTTTTCTCAGAGCGGTGAGATGATAGAGAATTTCTATTTTCTTCTGTATGCTTTTTGAAATGGTCTGATTTATTTACCATGGGTACATCTAGTTGCTTTGCTTATTTCAGAAAGTAATGAAGAGTCCTCTTTTAAAAATTGCCATAGACGAGAGCACATCAAGGCTTAAAGAGTTTACCTGTGAATATAAAGCTGTGCAAGGTAACAGAGCTCGGGAGAGGGGAGCTGGTTTGGAACATTCTGATGCTAGTCAGGCTACCCAGAGCTGCTTCTTATGCCCCTGGCATACCCCTGGAATCTGTGGGCAGGGAGCTACCTTCAGCACTCTAAGTGTTTTCCTCTAGCCTTCTCGACCTGGCCAGAGCAGGGACAGTGGGGAGGCGCGCAGAGACAGTGGCTGTGACTGGCACAAGAATGGCCCTTTCAAACCGGCGGGGGGTGGAGGGCGATGGTTTACCTACACTGCTCTGTGGAGTCTGGGAACGTATCAGCTGCACCGGTCCTCTCTGTATTTAAACTTCTGCTATTCTGCTTACCATGGATTTTTGCCTTCATTTTGATTTTTTTTAAATATTGCATTAAAATGTTATTGCAATGACTAAGCTCTTGGGGCTCCATTAAATTGCGCATCCAAAGAAGTGCCTCACTGGCCTCACCCTAGTCCTGACCCTCCTTGCTGCTTGGCGCCCTCTTTCCTCCTAAGATCCAAGTAGCAAAAAGCGTCTTAGCTATTTTATTGGGAGACAAGCTTAATTCACCAGAATGGTTTTTTTCTGGCTGTGTCCCGTTGAGCAGTATAAGATGATCATTTAATTCATGAGTCTGAACCAAAACATAATGATGATGTAAAATTTAATGTAAGTCCTTCCCCGTTCCTTCCCTCTCGCCTTCCTCTCTCTCTCCCTCTCTCCCTTCCTTCCTTCTTTCTTTCCTGTCTTCCCTCCTTCCCTTCTCACCTAACAAGTATTTCTGATGAGGCAGACTCCTGAACGCAGGCAGAAACTAGCTCTGGGCCGCACGCCCTTCGAGGACTACAAGCCCTATTTGAGAAATAAGAAATAAGAGCTGCACCAAGCAGGAAGGCGCTCCCCGGGTGAACAGAGGCGTGATGGTTGAGTGTGCTGGGCTCACTCTCGGGGGAGGAGACCCAGCACCTCCCGGAACCCCGCCGGCCTGAGTGTCCTTTGGCTCCCATGCACAGAGATGACTCAGGCAGTGACTTCATTCAAGCAGCCTGGTGTTTACGCCCCTCGCCACAAACCAGTTGATACTGTTTGGAGCTGCCCTGAGCTGACGCGACCCTGGGACAGAATGACATCCACTCAGCTTGTGGCCATTGTGGCCAAAACAGCTGAAATGTTGTGGCTTCTGAAGAACCCATTGTCTGCCAGTCGATCGGCAGGGGAAGGAGAATCCCAGAGCCCTGCCCTCTCTACCTTGGAAAAATTTTTTGGCTCCACAGTCGTAGTGGGTCATAGCTGGGATCCTAGAGCCAGCTTGGGAAGACAGATCCCAGTGGAGGGCTCCCTAGGAGAAGCCCCTGGAAAGCCACCTTTGGGCTTGAGCTAGTGCCAGAAGAAGCTGGAGATTGCAGAAGGCAGCTTTACTCATTCAAGATGGATTTTTACTTGGCACCATCCAATCCGGTCATGAGCCCTAGTCGTGATTTTGCAAGAGAAGATGAGAATGACCGAGGGGACGGCGTTGCTTTCCGAAGCGACCATCATCAGTATAATAATCACGTTGACAGTGGACTTCCAGCCCGTGGAAGAAACTGCGAGTGGCATCAGGAAAAACAACCATTACAATAGGCACTGTGCTAACAGTGGACACACAGCCTCAGAACCCCCAGTGAGGTGGCTCCTGGTTTTAGGCCTTAGATTTGAAGAGAACAAGGTACCAAGCCTCCAGGCAGCCTCTCCAAGGTCACGCGGCCAGTGGGTAGAGTGACTGATGGTGAGCCACGACCAGTGGGCCGTGCATGGACTCTGCAGGAGGAAAAGAGCACTGGGGCAGAAAGAAGACGGGAGGGAGGCTGGCACGTAATTGGAGCACAGCATGGGTCTCGGGGATGGAGCAGCTGGTCTCTGTCCCTCCCGCGGGCACGGGGGGGGACACGCGCCCCACCAGCCCCCTTCAGCACATACCTCCCTCACACACTTCCGGGGGATGGTTTGTGTTTCAGAGCCGCCAACTCTCCCTCTATGTCACGTTGGGTCTTTGTGAGTATCAAATACATAAGGGCATCTTCTGATACGCTCACGGCCCCTGGAACCATGGATTACACAATCATGAGTGAATTCCAAAGTTGTCTGTTAAATGAGATGCTGTGATGTCCAGTTTTATTTTTTTCCCCTCCACTGGTGATGTGAAAATTGTTGGTTTTGCCTCCTGACCATAACTGTCTCTGATAAAATTTAAAAAAAAGCCAAAACTATGAAGAGCCAGGACTGCACAGGGAATGATGTAACAAAACTGACAAGCAAGCAAATGAAACCAAATGATGGCAATAGCATCAACCAAATATTCCCTTTGAATGGCAAGGGAGGTCGAGAAAACGTTATCACGTCATATTGAAAAGTTTTCCGTATGGATTCTGTTAATACATCAGCTCAACTCTGGATTTGAAGATCTGAATTAGTGATCACTACCTTCAAAGCTTTTGTCCTGCTTTTGATTTTTGCCTGGACGCTACTGGCACTGGCTAGGACCGGGGCCACTTAAGGTCTTAGAGGCGCAGGCTGTGTCAGGTCTGCCTTCTGCCCCAGCTGTAATCTCAAAAACCTCACTAGTGGGAAGTTGCCATATGGGGAGCTCAACCTGGTGCCCCGTGACGACCTAGAGGGGAGGCATGGGGTGGGGATAGGAGGGAGGTTCAAGAGGGAGACAAATGTACACTTAGGGCTGATTCACGTTGTTGTACAGCAGAAACAAACACAACGTTGTAAAGCAGTTATCCTCCGATTAAAAAAAAAATCCTTTGTAAAATATAAACATTATAGAACGTAAATATAAACATTTTTAACAGAGAAGATGACTTTGTCTCAACTGTGGATTTTATTACAATTAAAACATTACTACTAAAAAATAAAAGCTACAAGTGAGATACCCAAAACAACCACACTAATCTCAGGGCATTTCTAACTCAAGAAAGAGGAGGAGTTAAATGGAGCATATTTTCACTGTGTGCTGGGAATCTCAACATCGCATGGATTAGACGCCTTAGCAGAGTAGCAACCACAGCCAGACCTGTGCCCAGAGGGAGGGAGGTGGGTGAGAATGCCGACCTTGAGAGCTGAAGACCAGGAAGGAAATCAGAGGGCTCTCCCTCCCCCAGGCAAAGCCTCGTATCTTTCAGTGTCTGCTTCGGCGACTTTCCTTAATGGGCTCTTTAACTCCTACCTTTTCATGCTTCTGTTTTCTCAGCTGTAAAATGGGGTAATAGTATACAGCATGTACAAAATGAAGTCACTTACATAAAACGCTTAGAACACTGCTTGCTGCTGCTGCTGCTGCTGCTGCTAAGTCGCTTCAGTCGTGTCCGACTCTATGCGACCCCATAGACAGCAGCCCACCAGGCTCCCCCGTCCCTGGGATTCTCCAGGCAAGAACACTGGAGTGGGTTGCCATTTCCTTCTCCAATGCATGAAAGTGAAAAGTGAAAGTGAAGTCACTCAGTCGTGTCCAACTCTTAGTGACCCCATGAACTGCAGCCCACCAGGCTCCTCGGTCCATGGGATTGTCCAGGCAGGAGGACTGGAGTGGGTTGAACACGCTTGGCACCCAATAAACCCCACACTAGCTCTTTCAGCTTCCTGCTGGCTCAGAGGTAAAGAATTCGCCTTTCAGTGTGGGAGACCCGGGTTTGATCCCTGGGTCAGGAAGATCCCCTGGAGAAGGGCATGGCAACCCCCTCCAGTATTCTTGCGTGGAGAATACTCATGGACAAAGGAGCCTGGCAGGGTCCATGGGGTTGCAAAGAGTCAGACATGACCAAGTGACTCACACACACACAAACACACAGAGCTCTTGTCAACGCCACGATGGCTTTCATCCCTGCTCTGCCATTCCCACTAGGAGCTACTCCGCTTTCACGCCTGCCGGCCCCCAGGTGAGGCGGCTTTTCTCTCTCTCACTCTCCCCACAGATGCTTTCTCATCTGATCTCGTTCTTCTCGAGTCTCCTGGTTGGACGACTCCGGCATTCTCTAAGGAGTTACCCGCATTACTCCGAAGCTTCTGGGGACACAATACCCCTTCTGGATCCCACTACTGGGGCCTGTGGGGAGACTTGTTCTCCCAGCTCCGTCACCTACCTCTGGCTGGAGCTCCACGCGCAGGTACCCGGGTCCGCCTGCCTGTCCTCCACCCCGGGCTTTGCTGGCAGCCGGCACTTACTACAGAGCAGCCTTCTGGAGAAACCTCCATGCTCAGGAAAAACATTCCGCCAAAAGGATGCCCACGCTGTTGAGAAAATCATGGTCCATCATTATCAGAACATCGCGTGTTGCCATGGAAACACGGAGGTGGAAGCCTCTAATACCCGCGTTCCCCTCCGCCCCTGTTCGGGGTCTATCCCCTCCTCTTCTGAACACTGCTTTCTGAAGCCCTGATGACAAAGCTGTAACCATCAGAGCATCTCTCGAAGGGTTTGCTTTGCCCCCTGCTACCATCCCTGGCTTCCCTCGGGGCTCCCAGGCGAGACTGCCGGAGAAAGTTCAGGTGGCTAAAAGTGCAGCCGGGTCACCCGGCAGAGCACTGGCCCTGTGTCTGTCCCTTCTGGATGCAGTGTGCAGGGGCAGAGGGGGGCGCTGAGCAGAGAGGCTGAGGGGCCAGAGGGGCAAGAAGGATGGACTCACTCCCCACCAGGACTCCTGTTTCCAGGGGACTTCAGCTTTTGTCTCTGCAAAGCAGATACTGGATCCTGGCATCCCCGCCTCTGGCCACCTGTGTGGCCTTGGGCATGTCTCGTGAGCTTATTCAGTAGGGAGGAAGGTGGGCAGATAACCCTGAATGTCTCTTGCCCATTGGCACTCTGTGGGACTCAGCGATGACCTGTGGCCTTTGTCCCTGCTCAATGGCCCGCTGTCCCCTGTGGCCATCGAGGAAAGCCAAGTGCCCAGGAGCTTTCACCCCAGGTGTTGCCTTGCTCCCGGGCCTCAGGCAGCCTGTAATATTTAAGGTCTTGGTTGTCCCGATCTCAGAGTCTGAGTTCTGGCCTGTCACCCTCAGCTGGAGGCCTAAGGGAAAGTTTTCTAACTGCAGGGCCAGTTCCACACGAGCAGAAAGAACTTGGCTTGACTTCAGATCAGGCATTTCAGCTTTTGTGCTGGGGTTAGTTTAAAAAAGGAGAAAATGGAAACTGCCTGAAGAAGTCATTTGCAATATCCCCATAGATAAAGGACTTCCCTGGTTGCTCAGGTGGTAAAGCGTCTGTCTACAATGAGAGAGATCCGGGTTCAATCCCTGGGTCAGGAAGATGCCCTGGAGAAGGAAATGGCAACCCACTCCAGTACTATTGCCTGGAAAATCCTGTGGATGGAGGAACATGATAGACTACAGTCCATGGGGGTGGCAAAGAGTCGGACATGACTGAGTGACTTCACTTTACTTTCTCTCACTTTTCATAGATAAAGAGGCCAGTTTAGGTCTTGAGAATTAACTTGCTAACTCTTGTGTTCACATCCTGTATTTGGTAGGAGAAGCTGGACTTTGCTTGGAAACAGTGTTTCCCTGAAATGAAAATCTGCTTGATAAAAGCGAATCTGTGTTTTAGAGAAACATGACATTTTCCAGTCTGTGGCTTCTTGAGCCTACATCCTGGAAGGTGCTAATCTTCTTATTGATATTTGTGAGTGTGCAGAAGAAGGGAGGGGTAGCAAGGTGGCGAAAAAAAGCCTCCTAGAAGAAAGGCATTTTCCCAATAGATGTGTTATGTGACACGGTGAGAAAAAGCTCTTCCTAATCAGCACCTTGTTCTTGGCAAGTTCATAACATATCCTTGTGTGGCAGCCTCCTTCTGGCTGGTTTCCTTTATGGCTTAGAGGTCCAGCTAGCAGGCAGAATCTCTACTGACCGCCAGCTTGGACCTGGCCTCACCTGCACTCCTGGGAAGTCAGCAAAGACTCGATGGGTGACCCTTAACTGGACCCATATCATGGAAGCACCGTTGTTGGTAATCTGAACTTTGGTAAAGTGAAATACTTTCCATGCTTGGGGTGGAGCCTCTTTCTTGATGGGAACGCTTGCCTTCTAAGTTATATATTTTACAAGGTTGTATTTTCATGCCTGGTATAACCAGTCTCCCTGCGAGGAGAACACCTGTAAATAGCCCATCACTACGGGTTGGGGAAACCCCTCAGCGCACTGAATGTGTCCTCTGTTTACTGATTGCTCACCTGGGCTCCTGCACATAGAACAACGTAATTTCTCAGGGCCTTGTGTCTTTCCCCCTTGGGCCCTGTTCACTCTCATCACTGGGATCACAAGTTGGTGGTTGACTGGATGCAGTAACCTTTTGGGGGCATCAAGCCACATGTTCCTCTCTATCATGGTTCTGAATCCTGGTGAACCTTTCTCAATGAGCCTGTCTTACAAGATCTTTGCTTTCCCAAGCCCTTCCAAGACCAGCTTCAATTTGTTCCTTCTGCTAAAAGCCTGCCTGCAGATCTCCAAAAGCAACTCCTTGCTCTATAACATACATGTCCATTCTTAAATATGGTGCCTACAGAATACACTGCCCTCTCATAGACACATGTCTAACTTTGCAGAGGTCTAACTTTGCATTTGGGGCACTGTATATAGTTATCTTTCATTCCTCAGGACTCCTGAATGCCCATTGCTGCTATTTTTCAGGATGCAAATTCCTTTAAAATGTGAGCCTGCTCAATGGAGACACAGACATGGAGAACAGACTTATGGACATGGGGGTGGGGGAGTGGGCAGGAAGAAGCGGGTGAGATGTATGGAGACTTACTTATCTTATGTAAAATAGATAGCCAATGGGGATTTGCTGTATGACTCAGGGAACTCAAACAGGGGTTCGGTATCAACCTAGAGGGGTGGGAAGGGGGGGGAGATGCAAATGAGATTCAAGAGGGAGGGGACATATCAGTTCAGTTCAGTCACTCAGTTGTGTCCAACCCTTTGTGATCCCATGGACTGCAGCACACCAGGCCTCTCTGCCCATCACCAACTCCTGGAGCTTGCTCAAACTCATGCCCATCGAGTCTCTGATGCCATCCAACCATCTAATCCTCTGTTGTCCCCTTCGCCTCCTGCCTTCAATCTTTCCCAGCATCAAGGTCTTTTCTAAGGAGTCAGTTCTTCCCATCAGGTGGCCAGAGTATTGGAGCTTCAGCTTCAGCATTTGCCCTTCCAATGAATATTCAGGACTAATTTCCTTTAGGATTGACCCATGTATACCTGTGGCTGATTCATGTTGATGTTTGGCAGCAACCAACAAAATTCCATAAAGGAATTATCATTCAATTAAAAAATAAATAAACTTTTAAAAGTGAGTCTGTTAATCTTCCTTGGCACACTAAGATGCTACATGCAGGCAGATAAATAATTTGATGATACTCAAAACAGCCCTACTTATCCTTGTGAAATTCACTCATAATCTTTGGTTCTGGAAACCATGATAGGGTTTGATTTTCTGATAAATAAAAAATCACATGTAGTGTTATCTCTCTTATCTTTCCCTATAAAGCTGCAATGAATAAGTAGAGACAGGAGGGAGACCACATACCCCTTTCTGCCCTGTGGCTCTCTGCTTCTGTTAGAGATGGTCTGAAAGTGAGGATGGCATCTAGGTGATATAGTTGGGATGATGGGAGGAACTGTTTATTTCTAATATCCTAAAAATATTTTTTTAGGGAGGGGGACCTGATTTGGTTTTGATTAGTTGTTCGTTTTCTTTCTGTCCATTGTCAAGATGCAAAGTAAGCAAAGACAGCCATTAAATACACAGAAGGTCACAATTCAAATTTAGTTATAATAGAAGCCTGTGACTTTTCTGATGGCAGAGTCAGGAGGAATGAGAAATTCTTCCCCAAAATGGGCTGGAACCACAGAGTGACTTTCCCTCACATCCTCTCCTGCCCATCCTCCCTGAGCAAACAGACACTTATCAAGGATGGTAGAGAAGAAAATTCCATCCTGCTGGCACCCCCCCTCCCACCAACCCCATCTGTGTTCCCAAAGCAAATGCTTGTTTTTCCTAAATGTATACATGCTTCAGACTAGCCAGTGTGGATAAAACTGAGTAAATAGCCTTCTCTGGCCTTTCTTTAATTTACTGCAGGTTAAAGGGGACATTACTTCATCCCTACAGTCCCCCTACCTTTAAATGTGGTTGGATTTCATTAGTAACTATGAATAGTTAAATAATACATGTGAGCAAGTTCACATTCCAATTTCTTTATCACATCTTCAGAAAGAAGAGCTTTCTTCACCTGTTAGAATAAAATGATTTCCAAGGTCACAATTTCCTAGGAGATGACTCCAACCTGATTTTAAATGATTGGGGGAAAGCTCACAGCTTTGAGTTTCTGTCCACTAAGACAGAAATGGTAGATTTCTGAGAAAGATGATGAGATGTAAAGTAAGTTTATCAAAAATATATTTCATAACCCATTTTTCAGAGGCCAAAGTTGTAATGTGAAAAGACCCACCCCACCAAGTTTGGCTAAGAACTGATTCCTGGTATCCCTCCCTCTCTCCTCATCCACCCCTTCACCTGCCTGCCCTTTCAGATGCCTCTCAACTTGACCAACAGTTGATTTCATTGGATTAGTTTTTACAAACCAGGAAGTCAGGTTTAAACCTTTTGACCTGAGTCATTTAATTATTTATTACCCTTCATCCTGAGGTTCTCAATCCATCAGGGCACCAGGACTTTTTTATTAACAAATCAGACAAAAAATGTAAGGCCCTTACATGTTTATTTTGTTGACTCTTCACAGCGCAGGGAAACAAAGTTAGAGGGGAAAAAAAAATAATAAAATGCCAGTTAAATTCGGCTACTATCAACAACCCCGAAACCTTAAAATCCAAAGCAAGCTGCTGAAAGATCATGAAGTCATCTTGGATGAAGTAATTTGCTAACGTCTGTAACAAACCAGTGTAGTTTTTCCATCGCGAAGCGGCCAGAAGACCTGCTCTACGCGCTGGTCCAAGACCCCCGAACGCGAAGGGACCGCGCAGAAGACACTACCCCCTGCCGTGGCCACCGCAGCGGGGTGCCTGGTCCCCCTCCGTATTTGACGAGGCAGAACGTTAATTAGGGATCGTGCCTTCTGCCAAGCCGGCAACCGCGAAACGCATTGTTACCTATTTTCTTTGAGTACGCCCGGAAGCCCGTCTGCGGGGCGGGACGGGACGGCGGGGGGCGGGTGTGTGTGGAAGGTGGTTGTTTTCAAGCAAGCTCAAATGTTGCCTACGCTACCCCTGAGGGAAGGGGAGACAAAAGGAGGAATCTCGAGGTCCAAACCGCCCTTCTCAGAAGATTTTAGATTTAAGAGCGCATCATCGCGAGAAAACATCCGATTCTGCGATTCTCAAAAAACTGCACTCTCATAGATGGGGTATGAAAGGGGGCTTTCCAATCCAGCACACTCATCGACCTGGGAATTGTCACCGCCCCTCCCGCGGTACCGCGATGCCAACCGTCTGGCCGCCGAGGGTCTGTCTGTCCGTCTGCTATGCGCGAGGCCGTCTGCACTGACAGCGTGGTCTTTCTTGGCTTCCCGAGGGTCAGCCAGCCTCCTCTACCCGGGACTGGCTGCTGGTGAACAAGGGCGCCTGTGACCTCTGGCCGAGGAGAAGGAAACACCTCCAAGTCTACCCCTAGCCCTCCGCCCTCCGAGAGCAGCCCCTTGGTTCCCTGGTTCGGCAGGTGTAGGCCCACCGCCGCACTCGGGCTAGCCCGGCGCCCTAAAGTCCGCATCGCCCTTGCGAAACGCACGACTCCAGGAACCGTGAGACACAGGCGCGGGGCGACGGTGAGAGCGCGCACGTGAGCGCAAAGCAGCTGGAAGCCACCCAGAACCCCAAAGAGCCCTGACGCTACGTCGAATATCCGCTCGGGTCACTTTAATTTCCCTGGGATGGGGGCGGGGAAGGGGACGCCCAGCAGTCCCTGTCTCTGGGCGAGGAGGTCCGAAGTGCCCTCCTGGCTCTGCCCGGCTTGGGCGGCGGGAGGCCGGGCCGAGGTGGCGAGCTGGCTCTCACTTGGAGAACTGCGCCGGCACAGCGGCCAGGCCCAGGCCGGCCGGGACCAGGTGCGGGAACTTGCAGACGGCGCAGGTGCAGAGGCCAGGGCCGCCTGCGCCGCCGCCCGGACCGCCGCCGGGGAGCGCGAACTGGCCGCACGGCGGCTCCTCGAGCGCCAGAGACAGGTACTTGGCCGGGCGCAGCGAGTCTGGCGGCCCCACGGCGCCGGGCGCCAGCAGCACCGAGCCGGGCGCGGCAGCGAGCAGCGGCAGGCCGGCCAGCAGCAGGCGCGGCGCGGCGGGCCCTGCGCCCTCGCCAAGCGCGCGGCGCAGCTCCTGCAGAGAGCTGCCCAGCAGCAGGATGTAGTTGCGGGCTAGCAGCAGCGTGGCGATCTTGGAGAGCTTGCGGCCCGGGGCGCCCTGGCAGTGCGCCGCCGAGTAGGGCAGGATGACCTCGCGCAGCGCGTCCATGGCCAGGTTCAGGTCGTGCATCCGCTTCCGCTCTCTGCTGTTGATCTTGCGCCGCAGCTGCTGTTGCTGCTCCTCTTTGGCGTCGGCCCGGGGCCCGCCGCCCGCGTGCGCCCCCGTCCCGGGTCCCGTGGCCGGCGTGTCGGCGGGCGCCTCCGGCTTCTCGCGCGCAGCCTTGGGGAGGAGCGCGGCCCCCGTCGGGGAGGAAGAAGAGGACGCGGAGGGCGGCTGCCGGTAGCCCACCAGCTCGTACAGGGAGGCCCCGACCGGCACGTCTCCCGGCCTCGGCGGCCGCAGCATGCTCGCGGGGGCCGCGTTTACGCGCGCCTGGGAAACCGCATAATACATCTGGGGGAACGATGGGGGCGGCCGAGGCGCCCTTCAGGAACGCCCCGGGGTGGGCCTTTCGGCAGGCCGCCCCGCCCCGCAGACCTGCGCGCGGGGAGCGGATGGCGAGGTAGGAGCCCTCGCGCGACCGCTTTAAACCCGGCTTGGGAACCTGCGGTGTCGCGGGCCGCCGGGCGCAGCCAATGCGGGCGCGAGGTGCGGCTCCGGCGCGTGCTCATTGGCTGCCCGCTCCCCGGGGGCGGGCGCCGAGGTACCGCTGGCGCGGCTTAAGGAGATTATTGTGAGCGCAAGAGGGAAAATCACACGACACTCCACCCCCTACCCCGCTCCCCCCGCCCCAACCGCGGGATGGAGGGAGGCAGGGACGCGCCTTTTCGGGTGGAGTGGGGCTCGTGGAGGACTGGTGCTGGTATGATGAGGCTAAAGCTCCTGTGCTCTCTGTCTCTGCTTTTTTTGTATACGTATGCATATTGTTGTTTGTTGTTCAGTAGCTCAGTCGTGTCCGACTCTTTGCGACCCCGGGGACGGCAGCACGCCAGGCCTCCCTGTCCATCACCATCTCCCGGAGCTTGCTCAAACTCATGTCCGTTGAGTCAGTGATGCCATCCCACCATCTCGTCCTCTGTCGTCCCCTTCTCCTCCGACCTTCCATCTTTCCCAGCCTCAGGAGCTTTTCTAATGAGTCGGGTCTTTGCATCAGGTGGCCAAAGTACTGGAGCTTCAGCTTCATCACCAGTCCTTCCAATGAATATTCAGGATACAAAATGGTTTGTTTTCAATTGTGGTCAAATACACATAACATCTAATTTAGCGTCTTAACCATATGTAAGCGTACAGTTGCGTGCAGGCACATTGCTGTGCATCCAATCCGCAGAACTCTTCGTCTTCAAAAGCTGGAATTCTGTATTTACTAAGCAGTCCCCCATCCTCCCTGCAGCTCCTGGCAACCATTATTCCTCTATGAATCCGGCTAATCTAGGTACCTCCTACAGAGGATCACACCGTGTTTATTGTCTAATGACGCTTGTTTCCTGTAGTATAATGTCTTCGCTGTTCATCCCAGCTTTAGAGTCAGGATTTCGTTTCTTTTTAAGGCTGGGTAACAATCCATTGTATGTATATACCATGTTTTGTTTATCCAGTTCTCTGTAGATGGACATTTCCATTGCTTCCATATTTTTGGCCATTGCAAATAATGCTGCTATGAGAATGGTTGAAACAGGTGTGTTATTAATATGTGATTTTCTTCAAGGCTTTGAGAACCAAATTTCTGGGCTCAAGGACCAGTAGCATTAAAATGTTTACTTCCAGCCTCTTTCTCTCTTCTCTTTCTGATTAAAAGGGCTTTAGGGACTAAGGAGCTTCTTTCCTACCCCAAAGGGACACGTATTCACTTTATCAGTGACTTGACTCTTGGTTAAACAAAAACAGAAATCTTCCTTTTATCAGAAAAAAAAAAAAACCCAGCCAAAATAACAAAACAGCAACTCACCCACACACTCGTATCTGTTCAGGGTAGAACTGAACCTTTCCCTTCCCTAAATGGAAGAGCATCGCTTGGTGGCTGTGAGTGTTTTCTACCCCAGCACCGGGGCACACTGCTGCAGCTTGTCATCGTCACAAGGGAGAAGAGCACAGGCTGAGTCCCTTTTGATATCGAAACCTCCACCATCCGCTACGGTAGCCGCTAGCACCTGTGCCTGTTACAATTTAATTTACTAAACTAAGGTGAAGCTAGAATTTAGTTGCTTGGCTGCACTAGCGTTGCCTCAAGTGCTTAGCAGTGGCCGTAATGGCCATCTGTTGGGCAGCACAGAGAACATTGCATCATCACAGAGAGGTCTCCTGGACATCATCACAGAGAGGTCTCCTGGACAGCACTGATGTTGACACTGACTTCGAGAAAATGAGCTTCTCCACCGTGGTCCCCTTTCCTGTAAGAAGAAGGATGCTGTTGGAGGACCTATCATTGCAGGGACTGATTTCAGCTCTCGTGGTCCACTGGCGGTGCTTGCTGATTTCAGGGCTGTTTTGTTCCGTTTTCTTCCATTAACATTCTCCCCGTAGGCTCACTCTGACCTTTTGCTTCTTTTTTATTGTTGTTAATTTTTTTCACAGTATAGCTGCTCTACAGTGTTACGTTAGTTTCTACTGTACAGCAAAATGAATCAGCCACACATACATCCCCTCCCTTTTGGATTTCCCTCCCATTTAGGTCACAACAGTGCACGGAGCAGAGTGCCCTGCACCAAACAGTATATTCCCATCAGTTATCTATTTTATACATAGTATCAGCAGTGTGCGTGTCAGTCCCAATACCCCACTTTGATCTTTGCTTCTGACCTCCAGTTCAGTACAGTTCAGTTGCTCAGTTGTGTTCGACTCTTTGCAGTCCCATGGGCTGCAGCACGCCAGGCTTCCCTGTCCACCCCCAGCTCCCAGAGCTTACTCAAACTAATGTCTGTTGGGTCAGTGATGCCATCCAACCATCTCATCCTCTGTTGTCCCCTTCTCCTCCTGCCCTCAATCTTTCCCAGCATCAGGGTCTTTTCCAGTGAGTCAGTTCTTCATATCAGATGGCCAACGTATTGGAGCTTCAGCCCCAGCATCAGTCCTTCCAGTGAATGTTCAGGACTAATTTCCTTTAGGATTGACTGGTTGGATCTCCTTGCAGAACAAGGGACTCTCAAGAGTCTGACCTCCAGTTTTGCTGTAACATCCTGTCCAGGCCTTGGGTTTAGCTCCAATTTACTTTCTTCTCAAAGTCTTGGTGATTTCTCATCTTCTTCCCCTCATCACTCTTGGCAAACCATTGGCAGCTTTCCACTGTAGCCTAGATTGTGTTATGTGGAGGTTATCATCTCTGCACTTACTTGTGATTGTTTTGAGGGTGGGAACCACTTATTCATTTCTTTATCCTCCCAGAGCTTTGCAATGACAGTGTGTCCTGGGGGTGTCTGAGTATTTGGTTTGAAATCTCCACTAGCTCACAGGTTCCTCCTTGAAATGTGCGAACTCCCAATGGAGCTTTAATCCAAGAGTTTCCCCTAGGTTTCACAGAGAGGCAAGGGTCTTGGTAGAATCCCCTATCACACTAGAGGGACTCAGGGAGAGAGGAAGAGGCCTCAGGAAGGATCTGAGTCCCCTGCAAAATTGTATGGACAAGAAGGAGAGAGATCAAGGGAATCACCTTGAAAGTAAACTCCGGGAGTTGGTGACGGACAGGGAGGCCTGGCGTGCTGCAGTCCATGGGGTCGCAAAGAGTGGGACATGACTGAGTGACTGAACTGAACTGAATTGACCTGCTTGAAACTTTCAAGGTGATTTCCTTGATCTCTCTCCTTCTTGTCCATATAATTCTGCAGGGGACTCAGATCCTTCCTGGGGCCTCTTCCTCTCTCCCTAAGTAAGTCCCTCAAGTGTGCTAGGGGATCCTACCAAGACGCTTCAAGCAGGTAAGTGTGGGTGTAATCATTTGCCCTTGTGTTAAGGCATCCTGTTTCTCAAAGCATTTTCACAGACACTTGCATTTGACTCTCAGGGGAACCCTAGGAGCTGAGCATTTTTAAAATTCCTGCTGTGAATGATGAAACTAAGGCTCCCAGAGGGTGATGAGTTTCTGGGGTTGAGGATTAACCTTCAGACAGGACAGGCAGAGCTGCCCTATTGGTGACCAGCTTCCAGAATTCCCTCCAGCTGGACCAGGCCTCCAGGAAGCTGGGGAGGGGGCCACGATGAAGAGGGCTGGGGATGGGGTGAAAGGATGGAGGAGAGAGCGTGGGCCAAGCCAGTATGGGGGAGTTGATGGGTTCGGGCATGTCCTAGAAGAGAGGGCTCCTGGGATCCCACCTACACCAGCCTCCTCTGGCAAAGCTTGCCCTCACCCTGAGGACCCCACTGTCCTGTAGCTGAGGACCCTCTGGCTTCCTCCTCTGCCCACATCCTAGGTGTGGACGCTGGGGCTTTCCCCTGCCAGCAGAAAGAGGAAGTGGATGAGAAAGACAGAAGCTCAGCCTAGGAAAGTGAAAGTGAAATCGCTCAGTCATGTCCAACTCTTTGCCTGCCAGGCTCCTCCATCCATGGGATTTTCCAGGCAAGAATACTGAAGTGGGTTGCCATGCCCTTCTCCAGGGGATCTTCCCAACCCAGGGATCGAACCCAGGTCTCCTGCATTGTAGGCAGACGTTTTACCATCTAAGCCACCTGGGAAGCTCAACCTAGGACAGTGGCTTAAAAAATCCCCCTCCACAGGCAGGGGTGCCCAGGGATCAGAGATGGAAATACACACATTGTTCTTCCCCACAAAGGGCCCCTCTTTCCTGGAGGTGTCCCTGATGGTTCTCTTTAGTGCCCCCCTTTTCTGGTCAGTTGCTAAGTTGTGTCCGGCTCTATGACCCCATGAACCGCAGCATGCCAGGCTTCTCTGTCCTTCATCATCTCCCAGAGTTTGCTCAAACTCTTGTCCATCGAGTTGGTGATGCCATCCAACCATCTCATCCTCTGTCATCCCCTTCTCTTCCTGCCCTCAATCTTTCTCAGCATCCAGGTCTTTTCCAGTGAGTCGGCTCTTTGCATCAGGTGGCCAAAGTATTGGAGCTTCCGTTTCAGCATCAGCCCTTCCAATAAATATTCAGGGTTGATTTCCTTTAGGAGGGACTGGTTGGATCTCCTTGCAGTCCAAGGGACTCTCAAGGGTCTTCTCCAGCACCCAAATTTGAAAGCATCGATTCTTCAGCCCTCAGCTTTCATTATGGTCCAACTCTCACATCTGTACATGACTGCTGGAGCCCTGAACCTCCCCAGACCTCTGTCCTGAGGAAGGAGGGATCCCTTCTCTGGCCTGGGACACCATCAGTAGGACCTGCTGGTCAGTCTATATAAAAGTGCTCTCACCTGAGCCCTAGGAGAGGGCTCCGGGTGGCCGTGTGGGCCTAGCATGGGCACAGGACTTGGTGCTTGTTGAAGCTGGTCACTTGGATGCCCCTTCTACTGGAGCAGACCTCCAGCGGCATGCAGAATGTGGCAGCTGGCAAGGGCCAGCAGGCCATTGTAGCCCTTGGCGGGAGCCCTGTGGGCGGGCTCCAGGGGAGCCAGCTGCTGTGGCCTCCCACATTCAGGACATGCTTGGGGAGCAACTTACATCCGCCATAACAACCACTCTTGTCTTTGCCTAAAGGGTGTGTGTGTGTGTGTGTGTGTTAGTGACTCCTTTCACCCCAAGGAGATACGTGTGGCAGGCTTCCTTTTTCTTGCATAGAAACTTAAAACATCCCCTGTCTGTTCCCCTAAACCTGCCTCCCACCCTTGCTTTGGGTAGAGAAGCTAAAAGTTTTGCAGTGGCAGATGATGGGGCCCCAAAGCCTCAATGTGTGTGTGGTGCCACCCACCCCCTCTGTAAGCACAGACAGGCTACAAAGTCCCCCTGACTTCCCTGGAGAGAGTGCCTTCTTGAAGAAGGCTAGCTAAGTGTAAAATGTCATCTTTGCTGAAACATGCTGTTGAAACTGGCTGGAGCTTGACTTGTAATGAGACCAGGGTTCACTTTTAAAGTGCCGCTTTCTCCTAAGAAGGGCAGAATTCTCTGGAAATCTTCCATTACCCAAGAGGTGTTGACATGTACGCTGTGGCCAGCACATCTCTGTTCGCCCTGTTATCAGCCTCCCCATCCCGTCCAGGCAGAGCTCCACCTGGAACACAAGAGACAGGGAAGAAGCTGCAGAAGTTGGGGGGGGGGCGGGTGCACCAAGGAGAGGAGCAGAGAGAGAGGATGGAGGGGGGCGGAGGCGGCTGACACTTGGCAGGTTTTCTTGGTAGAACAGAGATCCCTGGACACGTGTGGATACCTCTCAGCTGGAGATCATCTCAATAGACTCTAAGTCACGCTTAGCAACAGTTCAGATTAAATAAAGATTCCTACTGGGAAAATAAGAAAGAATAGGCATTTTGTTCAGTTTTAAAAGGGAGTGCAAGTTGATCCAGTTGTTATGACCTGATGACATTGTTAATGTGTGTGTGTGTGTGTGTGTGTGTGTGTGTGTGTGTGCATGTGTTAATCGCTCAATCATGTCTGACTCTTTGCAACCATATGGACTGTAGCCTGCCCGGTTCCTCTGTCCATGGGATTCCCCAGGCCAGAATACTGGAACCATTCCCTTCTCCAGGGGATCTTCCCCACCCAGGGATCTGACCTGGTCTTCTGCATTGCAGGCAGATTCTTTACCAACTGAGCCACCAGGAAGCCCACACATACGATGTTGCTTGAACGCTCTGTGACGGACGGTCGCAAGTGTCCCCTCTTCCAGGGAGGAGGGGCGCAGGCAGCAGTGCGTGGTCTCTGTATGGTTAAAACATTGTAGATCTATAGCTGAATCTCTGTGCCATACAGCAGAAGCTCACACAATGTGTAAATCAGCTCTACTCCAGTAAAAATGGATCATCAATGGAACGGGTGTGTTTCGCACACATTGTAAGAAGGTTTATTCTATTTCCGATAAATGTCATCTCAACTCAATTTTAATGAACTTTACTACAAAATTATTTTTTAAGTCCAAATGTGTCCCCTGCCCTCTTCTCTGTGGAAAAAAGTTAAACAAAAAGTAAGAAAAGAAATGAGATAGCATTTGAGCTTTTTTTTTTTTCAGATTTCCTTTTAATAGCAAACACTTGATCTGGCTGTTGGTGACAGAACTCAAGTGGATGGGTAGATGTTTTCTTTTTTAAAAAAAACACAGAGTGATTTAACAGAAATAGAAATTTTCATTGCTTCTGTGAGTACCGAATGCTGAAATTCTATATGTCACCTAGAGCAACGTAATAACACATTTTAATAACTCTCGCTGGAGTTCTGAAAAGAACTCTTCCTTCAAAGAAACTTCCAATAATCATTGTGAAAAGCCTAGGAAAAAAGAAGTACATCTTTGTGTTTCAAAGACAAACGGAGATGGTTCCTGCTACATCAAAACTGAGAAGCCCATTAACCGAATTTAAGGCAGAGAAATGAAATACAACCAACAGGAGTCTCCTGAGTAAGTGTGGTAAGAAGAGCTGTCAACTAAGATACGTATATTAGCCCATGCAGCTTGGTGTCTGAAGGGCTGGTTTGGGGCTGAACAAAAATATTCTGTGAGTCTCCCCGAAGTCAGTAGCTGGAGCCAAACCTTCCAAAGGCTTACACTGACACAATGAAAAGAGACAATTTGCTTGGAAGGCTGTGGCTAATTTATAACACAATGTCCAATGTCATGGTTAGTTTTGTTGCAAAAATTTGGCAGTTTCACCCAGTCTCAGGCAGCCTGAAAAGATGTGAGCGATTCTGGCCACAGCATCTCCCGCTCGCGAGATGTTCCAAATGGTTCAAACAAGCCCTTTCATAGAGACGCAGGGGCCAAGTGTGCTCAAAGGAATGAGGGAAACAAAGGTGGCTCTGAAGTCATTTCCCCGCACTGGGTCCAGCCATCCGGTTTCACTCTTTCCCCATTGAACGGGCAGAATGCGACAGGAAGAGCCCGGATGAAAGGGAACAAACAAGCTGATGTGTTTGGGGAGAGAATGGAGAGAGGCCGGGGCTCTGAGCTGCTAAACTCTCATTCTAGGTTTTCAGAAGGGACTGAATGATGAATTATAGAATCCTGAAAGGTAATAAAATATGGGTCACTGAAGCGCTGAGGCCAAGTTCCTAAAACACTTGCAGAGACAGAAGGTTCTAGAAGTCAGCGGGGCCCTGCGGTCGCCCGGGCAGACACCCTGCCCAAGGCACAGAAGGGGACTGTTTGGAGGCTCACCTGTTGTTTTCCCGTTGGCTGGCAGTCCTTCCCTATCTGCGAGAGCCAGCGGCTGGATCTGACTCCAGATTAGACCACCAGGAGGGGAAAAAGAAAGGCAGTGTGCAGACTTCCCAGGGTGCAGTTAAGGAGACTGGAGCTGGGGGGCCACCTCCTTCCTCTCCCAAAGGCGCTCTGACCTGGAAATATTTACTCCGGTGAAGACATCTGCGTTGAGCATGCAAATCTCCCTCGCTGAAATAGTCTAAGGCTTTTCTGCTCAAAGCCTCAGCCTGTTTATGTCTGACAGAGTCCTGGTGCCTGGCTGGTGGATAGCAGCTAGCCTGTAGCCTCAGCAGGACTTATTTGAGCCTCAGTTTCCTCATCAGTAAAATGGGTATAACAGTGTTTGTTTCCTAGGGCTGTTATAAAGGTTAGGAGAAAATATGAGGAAGGTGCCTTGCCCAGAGTCTGGCACATAGTAGCTGCTTAGTAAAATCATAACGGGGGCTTCCCAGGTGGCGCTAGTGATAAAGAACCCATCTGCCAATGCAGCAGACTAGGAGATGCGTGTTTGATTCCCGGGTCAGGAATATCCCCTGGACATGGCAACCCACTCCAGCATTCTTGCCTGGAGCATCCCATGGACAGAGAAGCCTGGTGGGCTAGAGTCCATGATGTTGCAAAGAGTCAGGCACGACTGAAGCAACTTAGCATGCAACAGGCAAAATGATAACAGTAGCTAACACTGTTGAGTTTTCGCCATATGCCAGGTACCATGGAAGGACTTTACGGTTTTCATTCAGACTGAGGTGGTGTTCCATGTGTGTGTGCTGTGGGTGCATGCTTTCTCTGGACCACAGATAGGGAGTTTTGATTTATTTATTTCTGGTTGCTCTGGGTCTTCACTGCCGCATGTGAGCTTTCTCTAGTTGTGGCAAGCAGGGGCTACTCTCAAGTTGCAATGCAAGGGCTTCTCATTGTGGTGGCTTCTCTGGTTGCAGAGTATGGGCTCTGGGCACACGGGCTCGGTAGCGGCACCTTGCAGGCTTGGTTGACCCTCGGCAAGTGGGATCTTCCTGGATCAGGGATCAAACCCATGTCCCCTGCATTGGCAGGCAGAGTCTTAACCACTGCACCACCAACCAGGGAAGTCCTTGCCCATGAACAACATACATTGCCTGTTTGCTCCCCCTCTAGTTTGCAGGCTCCACAGGAGTGGTGTTCTTCTCTGTACCCCACGCCTTGAGCAGGGCTGACCCCTCCCTATTAGGTGCTCAATAAACACTTGAATGAACGAGTGGGCTCACTGCCTTCGTAACTTCTAATCTACTTGAGGGCACGGGGCAGACACATCTGAACCCCTGACTAGCCATGCCAGGTTATGGGGTATGCTAAGCATCGGAGCTGCTATGGTTCAGAGCACACGGAGCCACCAGGTAAAGCATCTGCCTGCAATGCTGGAGGCCTGGGTTCAATCCCTGGGTCAGGAAGATTCCCCTGGCGAATGAAATGGCAACGCACTCTAGTATTTTTGCCTGGAAAATTCCGTGGACAGAAGAGCCCGGCAGGCTACAGTCCAGGGGGTCACAAAGAGTCGGACAGGACTGAGCAGCTAACTTAACTTACAGAGTCTGGAGCAGGGAGCCGGTGGAGCCTGAGATGCTGAGATGCTTCAGTGCAGTCAGTGCACAGGTGGTACTGATTCTGCTGGTCTGAGAATCAGGGCTTAAGCGTTTCAAAGAGGGAGCAGTTGCTCACGGTTGAGGCCTCTTGGAGGAGAGTTTGGTAAGCAGGGGCACCTAGAGGGCCAGTGGTTGAGAGGGACAGGAGGGTGGGGGGCCAGCCCTGGGAGCTGGAATGGAGAATGGGGGCAGGGTGGAAAGACAAGCCTAGAGGGCGGCGGGCGGCAGGAAGAGGGGCAGCGCGGGATAATCACCAGCCACAGCCATGGTGATACGCACCCTCTCTCTGCTGTCTTATCTTCCGTCTTCAAAAGCAGTTCATGGAAGGATTGAGACACCGGCACGCTGCCTTCCTCTCGCCTGTCAGCGAGTCCAAAACATGTTTTCAGAGATGTCACAACCCAGGGTTGCCCCACAGGGCGTGGTGGAGGGGACAGAGCGAGCTGCTGAAGTGTGCAGGCAGATGTCCTGCTGCGGCGGCCACCCGGCCGGTTCTCACCACCGGGATGGCTGTGCGACATGCCCATGGACCCTCTTGCTCTTTTCAAAAAAATTTTTTTTAATTTAATTTATTTTAAAAAGTGCTTTGGCTGTGTTGGGTGCTCCTTGCCGAGCGTGGGCTTTCTCTAGTTGCAGCGAGTGGGAGCGGCTCTCTGGTTGCCGTGTGCAGGCGTCTCACTGTGATGGCTTCTTTTGTTGTGGCCCACAGGCTTGTTTGCCCCACGGCATGTGGGACTCATTGGAAAAGACCCTGATGCTGGGAAAGATTCGGGGTGGGAGAAGGAGGAGATGGTTGGATAGCATCACTGACTCAATGGACGTGAGTCTGAGCAAGCTCTGGGAGTTGGTGATGGACAGGGAGGCCTGGTGTGCTGTGGTTCATGGGGTCGCAGAGAGTCGGACATGACTGAGCGAACGAACTGAGCTGATGTGGGATCTTCCCACACCAGGGATTGAACCCGTGTCCCCTGTATTGCAAGGCGGATTCTTGATTACTGGACCACGAGGGAAGCCCTTGCCCTTATTTTTTTGCTAACTATTTTCACATCTGTCATCTCCTGTGAGCCTTACGGTATTCCTGTGAGGTTGAGAGAGCATCTGCCCATTTTGCAGGTGAGGAAACCAAGGCCCAGAGGAGCGAAGGCCCATCTAGTCTCACTTGGGCGCAGAGCGCAGACTAAGACAGGCAGGGAGGGACTCCACTTCTTTCACCTGGTGAGTCCTGCCTCGATGAGCATGCAGACGGGATGGAGACCAGGAGACCAGCAGTTCTTCCTGGGAAAAGCCTTCCAGGAAGTGTGTGGAATGATGAGTTCTTAGTCACCAGGATGGGACCCCATCCAGGCTCCCAGTCGCTGGAATGCCAGAATGTTCTAGAATCTCCCCTGGGTGGACTTGGCCTCCGTCATCTCCTCCCACTAATGGGAAGGAAAGGGGTGCAGCTGTGGCAACTGGCACTGCTTCCCACATTGCCTGGAGGCTAAGGTCAGGGCCAGTTTCATGCTCCTTCATCGCTTTTTATGCCCCTTATTTCCCTGGCACATAGCAGCTGCTTGAGTCCAAATGAGGAGACAGGAAGTATCATATTGCATTAATAACACTCAGGGAGAGCAGCGAGACCATTTATTAGCTCGTTTAACTCCTCCCGATTTAACGGTGGATCCATTTAAAGCGATGGAGGGCCATCAGGGCAAGGTTTCACTTGCTTTTGTAAAGCAGGGGCTCGCCTGCATTTTCAGGTTCTTGCCCGCTCATCCATAAAGCTGCACTCCTGGGCCCTTTGTCCCAGGGAGGAAGTGAGGCAGCTGGCGGTCTTCAGGTGTAAAATCCTGGGGTGCTGAGAGTAGCAGGCAAGCAGTGTTGCAGGGGCCAGCCTGGATTGAGACAGGAGCTTCGTTCCATCTCCTGTGCCCAGCGTGGCCCGAGCCAGCTGGCTGCTCCCCTGCCGGCTTCTAATCTCCTGCACTGTCAGTCCGCTTGCTCCGAGCTAGGGTCGCAGAGAGGGGGCAAAGGGATTTGCTGCTGCTCGAGAGGCCTCGCCATGCCCTCTGGGGTGCAACTGCTCTCAGTCACCCCCTGCGTGCCTCCTGCTTTCAGACCACCACGCCACTGTGGCTTCAGGGCCCCTGAGTTGGCACCGCACACATCGGCCTCAATCCTACACAGCCCAGACCTCTACCAACCACTTCTCAGTAACATCTACTGTGTGTTCAGTTGCTCAGTCGTGTCCAGCTCTGCGAGCCCATGGACTGCAGCCCGCCAGGCTCCTCCATCCATGGGGATTCTTCAGGTAAGCATGCTAGAGTGGGTTGCCATGTGCTTCTCCAGGGGGTCTTCCCAACCCAGGGATCAAACCCAGGTCTCCCACTCCACAGGCTGAAACTTTACCACCTAAGCCACCAAAAAAGCTGAAGCAAACGACCCCGAAGGGACACATCATCCATTAGGCTATGCGGGCAACATCTACTTCTGGTTTTAATTTTTGCTCCCTTGCTTTCCTGTGTCTGGCTCCTCGCTCCATCACACACAGTCACTCAGCACAAAGCCAGCTCCAGACCCTACTCATGTTTGCCCAAACCCACCCCCCCACCCCTGCCCCCGCCCCCGCCCCCGCCCCCGCCCCCGCCATCCCAGTAACAGAATTCACCCTCTTCTGATACACTCTTCACCTGAGTGTATCTTTGCCAATGGTCACTCTATCTTCTAGGCACATGCCATGCCTGCCCCAACCGGACTTCCAGGGAATAAAATTCTGTTTATTTTATTGCACTAATAAGAGAGAACTTGAAAGGTCGGGCAAGGTCGGGCGTGTTGAGGCATGCCTGGGCATGCCCGGGCATGTCGGGACATGTCCCGACAGAAAGCCGCAGACAAGCCCCGGAGGCGGGCCGACAACCAAGCCGTCCAATCAGGAGCCGACACAGAACCCTCGCCGTCCAATCAGGAGCCGACACGGAGCCCTTGGACACCAATCACTGCTGAGCCCACATTTTCTTCCTTATATGGGAGCCCGGCCCCGGCTATAAAACCCTTCCCCACCCCTCATACCTCTCAGACTCCCTTTGCTTCACAGACCCCCCTCGCTTCCTTGCTCACCCTCCCCCGGGAGTTCTGCCCGAGAGCGACCGCCCAATAAAGGCCCTGATCAACGGTCCATAGGGGTGGCTCTTTCTTCCCGCGGCGTTTCTTACAGAACTCACCTGCCAATGCAGACCACGGGTTTGATCCCTGGGTCGGGAGGATTCCCTTGGAGAAGGGCGTGGTAACTTGCTCCAGTATTCTTGCCTGGAGAGACCCATGGACAGAGGAGCCTGGCAGGTGTTGCTGACGCAGGAGGTGCAGATTTGATACCCGGGGAGTTAAGATCCTACATGTCACGCGGCCCTGGTGAGGAGAATGTAAGCAGGTCAGGTCGGTCCTTCCCACTCAAAAGCTCGTGGAGGCTTTCCAACACACTTAGGATGGAATCCAGGGGCCCAATGTTTCCACTCAATTCTGCCCTTGGATTTTTCGTGTTTGGGGAGCCAACTGCCACTTTTGAAGTCTGGCGCCTGTGCTGGAGGGCCCCCGGGAGACAGAGGCCTGCCTCTTGACTCTTGGTCCTGCCTCTCCTGCACGCCCAGCGTCCCTGCCCTGCAGGCGCCGTGGACCTTACTGCGACACCCAGCCCTGTCCCCGCCTTGGCTCCACTGCCCCCTGGTTTCCTCTCCTGCAGCCTCTTCCTGGCAGACCCTCTGGGTGCTCACCCTCCTGCCGATTTCTTCTCCCATCATCTTATCCCTGCTGCCTTCCCCGACCCTGGAAATACGTGGTGACCATCATGCCTTTGCCCTTGAGCTTTGTTTTCTTTCTTATTCCAACATGCACGTTGTTGGAATCGCGTCTGCCTCTTTGTGACCCCCTGGACTGTATCCCATCAGGCTCCTCTGTCCGTGGGATTTTTCCAGGCAAAATTACTGACGTAGGTTGCTGTCTCCTTCTCCAGGGGATCTTCCCAACCCAGGGATGGAACCAGCGTCTCTGCATTGGCAGGCAGATGCTTTACCACTGCGCCGCCTGGGAAGCCCTTCCTATTCCAAATCATATTATACATAATTTTGTTCTCGCAGCCTAGGATGGTGCCTGGAACATGTAAACTCCTGGATAAGTACTTGCTGAATGAATGAATAAGTGGATCCCAGCCATCATGTTCCTTTAACACCTTCAGACTGTTTTGCTGCCCAAATTGGAGACTTTCTTAAGATGCTTTTGTGACTTTAGGAAACTTAACATCCACAGTGGATTTGGTGGATGTGTGCAAAGTCACTTCAGTCAAGTCTGACTCTTTGTGACCCCGTGGACTATAGCCCACCAGGCTCCTCTGTCCATGGGATTCTCCAGGCAAGAATACTGGAGTGGATTGCCATGCCCTCCTCCAGGGGATTTTCCCAACCCAGGTATCAAACCCACATCTCCTGCATGGGCAGGCAGTTTCTTTACCACTAGCACCATCTGAGAAGCTTCAGTGGATTTGGTAACTGACCCCTATTCTCTCTCGTCCCAGTTTCCTGGGTTACTGCACAGCCTCAGACAGCCAGCGCCCATCTGCCGCCAGCCTCCAATTAGCACTGGATGCCAAGTTCTGTGGGAGGTCAACTCCAGCCTGTCGTGAAAGCAGCCAAACCTTCCCTTCTCCTCTGCTGGACCTGAGTAAGTCCCACTGAGAGGCCGGACACCAGACAGCCTCCCATTTCTCCTTTTGGACTTCCTCCTGGGCTGTTAGCAGGGTTGAGCAATTGCTTTCATGCTGCAAGCTGCTTTTGTTCACTTTTGCCCCCGGGGAGCATTTTCCTTCCTTGGTTGGATGGTGGCATCAGTATGTATCCATTGCCAGCGCTCCTGGGTGGCTGAGAACAAATGGCTAACCCTCAGGATCTTGCGGCTTCCCTGGTGGCTCAGCTGGTAAAGAATCTGCCTGCAATGTGGGAGACCTGAGTTCGATCCTGGGGTTGAGAAGATCCCCTGGAGAAGGGAATAGCTACCCACTCCAGTATTCTGGCCTGGAGAATTCCATGGACTGTATAATCCATGGGGTCACAAAGAGTCAGACATGACTGAGCAACTTTCACTTTCAGGATCTTGAGAAATAATAAAAGGGTGATTTCAAGCCACTACATTTGGAGGTAGTTTTTCTACCCCAATATATAATTGAAACAGCCCCCCAGCCCTTATTGGTGCATAACTCTTATCTGCATTTCCTAACTAGGAAATATATTTCCATGGGCTTGCCCCACCTCTGACCACATGCAGTGAGAAGAGCTCTCATCTCTTTTGTCAGGGTATGTGGATTTCTGCATAAAAAAGAAAACACAAGATAACAGCAGCTGAAACAAGGTAATTTTCCCCCCTCTCTTGTAAAGGAAATCTGAGGACAGGTGATACCAGGGCTGCTCTGGTAAGTCCTCTAGCTTTTTGGTCTATTTTATATTTGGCTTCTCCCCTCAAGATCACCTCACTTTTCAGGATGGCTGCTGGAGCTCCAGCCATTAGGCCTATATTCCAAGTGGTAGGAACAAGGAATGACAGAGGATTAAAAAAAAAAAAAAAAACCTCCCAGCATCCTTTACATAATTTTCTCTAAAGGCTCACTTAATACCTTCACTTTGGTCTTATTAACCAATATTTATTAATCACATGGCTGAATCTAGCTTCAAGGGTCACTGGGAGGGACCCCTCTTACACTACTGGTGGGAACGTAAATTGGTACACCACTATGGAGAACAGCATGGAGCATCCTTGAAAAACTAAAAATAGAACTACCGTATGATCCAGCAGTCCCACTCCTGGGCATGTATCCACAGAAAAACCGTAATTTGAAAAGATACATGCACCCCTATGTTCGTATCCAAGACACTGAAACAGCCTACGTGTCCACCCACAGAGGAACGGGTAAAGAAGATGCACTTCCTACATACAATGAAATATTGCTCAGCCATAAAAAAAGGGTGAGATAATGCCATTTGCAGCAACACGCATGGACCTAGAGATGATCACACTAAGTGAACTGAGGCAAAGGAAAAGCACTCACACGCTGAACCTAATTTTAACAATGGTACAGGTGAACTTATTTACAAAACAGAAAGAGACTTACAAAACAAACTTACGGTTCCCAAAGGGGAAACATACACACACCGCTACAACATATAGGTTAGATAACCAACAAGGACCTACTGTATAACTCAGGGAGCTCTATTCAATATTCTGTGACAATCTATATGAGAAAAGAATCTGAAAAAGAGAATATACATGTCTAACTGGATCACTTTGCTGTACACCTGAAACTAACGCAACATTGTAAATCAATTATACGCTAACATAATTTTTTCAAAAGGAATACTGGGGAATGTGGGCTTCCCAGGTGGTACTAGTGGTAAAAAAAAAAAAATCTGCTTGCCAAGGCAGGAGACCTGAGAGATGTGGGTTTGATCCCTGGGTGGGAAGATCCCCTGGAGGAGGGCATGGCAACCCACTGCAGTATTCTTGCCTGGAGAATCCCAGGGACAGAGGAGCCTGGGTCTTCAGTCCTTGAGGTCACACAGAGTGGGTCACGCCTAAAGCGACTTAGCACACGTGCACTGGGGAATGAATTCACATGTCTCAGCCCATTGCGACTCTTCATAAAACCTGATGCTAAGGGTTCTGATGCTAAAGAAGAAAGAGAGGTAATAGGTGACTAAGCGAGGATGAAGTTCTGATTGAGCAGGCACAGCAAGGGAGAGGGAGCCTTCCAAGCTGAGGGAAGGGAGGGTGGCTGCAGGCTGCTATGTCCCAGACAGCCACGGACATTAGCTGCGACCTCTCTGCTCTCTCCAGCCCACAGGCTCCCAAAGCCTGCTTCTGTAGCCTCCTCCTTTCTTGGCTCTGCTGCCTGGAACCTCACACCACCCCACCTGCCTTCAGAGAAGCAGCCACAGTCTTTCAGGGCTCTTGCCCCGGTGGGGTCAGGCTCCCTCAAGAGGAGAAGGGGGCGACAGAGGATGAGATGGTTGGATGGCATCACTGATTCAATGGACGTGAGTTTGGGTAAACTCCAGGAGTTGGTGATGGACAGGGAGGCCTGGCGTGCTGCAGTCCATGGCGTCGCAAAGAGTCGGACACGACTGAGCAACTGAACAACAAAATCAGCCTCTCAGCTGCACTCAGCAGGGAAAGGGGGTCCCAGCCCTGCAGCTTGAGTTTGATAAAACTTTTCTAGGTCAGCGTTGGGCTCCTGGTGTCATATTCAGTTGTGCTTGTCTTGTGGAAACCACAGGGTAGGAGCGCAACCCTGGTGGGATTCCCCGCTTAAGCCTTTCCCCGCCCGTTATCAGTCATTTGCGGAAGTGGCCTCCTAGGCCGGGCACTAGGACCCAGAAGCTTCTTTGGACAGGCCAGCAGGACAGCCGACCTCCCCCATTCCCTTAGGTGTTGAGGGGTCCTGGTGGGTTCTGGAAGGAGAAGAAAGGTGGTCTTCACTGCCAGGCCGCCAGGATGACCCCATGTCATGGAACCCAAGTTGTATGTGATTAACTCCATTTTCTTTTTTCCTTCTAATGTAAGTCTCGTTTGCGTTTCTGCTTGCTTAGTTGCTCATTCGTGTCCAACTCTTTGTAACCCCAAGGACTGTAGTCCACCGGGCTCCTCTGTCCATGGGATTTCCCAGGCAAGAATACTGGAGTGGGTTGCCATTTCCTTCTCCAGGGGATCTTCCTGAGCCAGGGACTGAACCTGCATCTCCTGTGTCTTACATTGCAAGGGGACTCTTTTACCCGCTGAGCCGTCGAGGAAGCTCCGATAAGACAGTAGACAGAGCTCCAGTTCACTTTTCTCTAAGTTACCTAATGTCTATCACAATCAAATCTGCCCCCTATCTAATAATCTGAGCTCTAATAGGCCCCTGTGTGTACCAGTGTAGCTGAACCAAATGTGCTGTGATTCATGGGGGCCGTTGTTTACCTCACAAAATAAAAGACCTACGAATAACACTTTTTGCGTCTTGCCTTTCTCACCCTGTTAGAATCCCTGGGAAAGAATCACAGTCATGAGTCCTGTGGCAGTTGGTCACCTGAAAAGGTGGGGAAAAAGTTCGGGGAGGGATGGTTCTTGCAGTGGAGGAAACAATTACCAAAGGCGGCACTCTCATGGAGAGAATGACCTGGGAGTGTGTTGGTCTCCAGAGGCCTTGTCCGATCTGCAGTGGCCTCGGCCTGTGGGGACTTGGAGCAGGACCTGGGTTTCCAGCCAGAGACTGAAGCCAAGTCACAGCAGTGCAAGCATCAGAGCCTAGCCGCTAGACAAGGGGTCGGTGACAAGTGCGGCCCCTCAGCTTTACGGAAAAGAATTTCCATAAAGACGGAAAGTAGCGAAGAAAGTAAAGTATTTAAAGGGGAAAAGGGTACAATATGAGTGGATAGACCCATGGGCAGAATCAGAGCAAGTCCCGAGTTGTGCCCTCATGGCAGTTTAAATCACTTAAAATGGACTTTTCTTCCGGTTTTCCTTTGGCCAATCATTTTGACTTGCCTGACTCATTGTCCATATTTGGTATATCTCAGGATCCTTCCATGGATGCACACGCATCTCTTAGCGTAGATGGATCCTACCACAAAGGCCTGTGGGTAGCCTAGCATCACCCCCCTTTGACCTCCAAGGAGTCTTTCTGCACACGTGTGGTCACGGACTCTGATAGTGAGAAATCTGTGGTCTGGGCGGGGCCCAGCCATCTCCCTTAATTGTCCTGCTATTTTTGTCTTGGAGTTTCAGTCTCAGGGAATGAAGCTCCAGTTGCTTCAAACTGGGGCTGGGGGCACATCCACCTCCTGCCTCAAATCCATAAAGGGAAGGGGCAGGGGCGTGGAGCTGGGGAGAGGGCTGGAGGCGGCCGCTGGCCAGACTGCAAGCTGTTCAGGACACCAAGGACAGCACCGTCTTCACGGACATGTCTGGCCACCGATGGCCCACAGAACAGCCCATTTTCCTGGAGCCGCCAGGACCATCGCTTTCCCAGGGGAACAGGGCCAGACCCCCAGGGTGGCCGGGACCACTGGGGGTAATGGCGGCCGCTGCCCAGACATGAATGGATGGGGAGGGATCAGCCGGGAGAAAACAATCTTCCCCTCTTTGCTATGAATTATTCCAGAGTATCTGAGAATATCATCTAATGTAAGTGAATGGGTGGAGGGCGTGACTGAACATGTCTGCTGAGTGGTTGTGGCCCACCAGGCTCTCTTCTGAGCTTTTCACTCAGACAGCCTCATTTCATCCCATAGCCCTATGAGGTCAGTGAGTGTTTTTTGGTTTGTTTTTGGCTCTTTAACTTTTACTTTTTTCGGCCGTGCCGTGTGGGATGCGGGATCTTAGTTTCCCAACCAGGGATTGAACCTGCGCCCCCTGCTTTGGAAGAGTGAAGTCTCCACTGCCGGGCCTCCAGGGTGGTCCTGGCCGATGCTGTCATTATGTCCCCTTTCTCAGGTGGGGAAACTGCGGCGTGAAGTGACTTGCTCCCAGCTGGTCCTGCCCACGGGCAGACTCACTCTGCCAGCAGCATCTGCCAGCGCTGGGGACGCAGCTGGGGCTCTGTGTCCTGGGCCTGTTCATAGAAAGAAGCCCAGGAGGAACCTCATCTTCTGGAAATGGCACCAAAGTCAAAGAGAAGAGGCTGTCCCCAGCTCCATCCTGCCCATGGCCCCTCTGGGCCTCCGTTTTTCCATCTGTGAAATGAGGGGCTGCACTGTGACCTCTTTGGGACCTTTCTCCCTTACACATCTCTAATCAGCTCGCTCACACAGAAGGACGTTAATGACGGATGAGGCTCCTTGTGTTTTTTTTCTATAAATCTTTGCACTTGGCTCTATAGCTATTGGAGACGAATGAGGAAATAAGAAGCTGGGAAGTTATTATTTGGGAGATGAGTACATGGAGGACCTTCGGATAACTTGGTAATAACTTCATGCAGGGGACCACCCAGTTTCCTTGTGTCTAAGAGATCCAGAGACGTTAATGAGGTTTAAAATGGTCAGAGGGAGGTCACCCTCATTAATAACAAAGATAAAATGGCTCAACAAATCTCTCAGACATTTGGAGTATGCTTGAAAATAGTGAGCAAGTGATATAGTCACTCAAGTTTCCCTGCTTTGGGTCCCAAGATACAATCAGACCATGTGTAACACTGTAGAACTGTGTGGAATAGTGTTGAACAGTCTGGAACCATCTAGAACAGTGCATGTGTGCTAAGTTGCTTCAGTCGTGTCCGACTCTTTGTGACCCCATGGACTGTAGCCCGCCAGGCTCCTCTGTCCAGGCAAGAATACTGGAGTGGGTTGCCGTGTTTGTCTAGAACAGTGGGGAGGACTATTCTTGGTCTTGGCCTTGGCTCTGCCCTGTAATCCTGGGACTCTCTAGGCCCGGTCAGCCTTGATTGCTTCCCCTGCCATATTGAAGCGATGGTAACCCACCCTGCTGACCTCATGGAGGTGACGGCTATGGGAAACAGAAACGTTCGGTAAGACCTGCCTCCTTGAAAGAGATGCGAGTTCACTGAGACGCAGCACAGATCCTGGTGACACAGTGGGCTTTCTTTGAGGCTAATGGTTTGGAAAAGACCCTGATGCTGGGAAAGATTGAAGGCAGGAGAAGGGGATGGTTGGATGGCATCACTGACTCAATGGACATGAGTTGGGGCAAGCTCCAGGAGACAGTGAAGGACAAGAAACCTGGCGTGCTGCAGTCCATGGGGTCTCAAAGAGTCAGACATGACTGAGCAGCTGAGTGATTGCTCAGCAATGTGATCTCACTCAGCATTGCTGAGTGGTCTCAGCAATGATTTAATTTGCCAGAATCTTCTCCATAGAAACAGACTCTTCTCTTGACATTCCATCTATTTTCCTCTGACCTAGGAGAGCGGCTCTTGATGTTTGATGAAGCTGAGGAGCTGACTGGAGTCACTATAGCTGGCTTCTTAAATTTTTCTTGCTGACAAATTCTGACAGTTTATAACCTATAGGAGAGGAATGAAGTGATACCTTGGGGAAGACATACCTTCCACACAGCTCTCTCGCTCTGAAAGAATTCTGGATAAGATGAAAATAAAGTTGTATTCTAGTTTCTGTAAAAACAACGTCCTATCCCTGCATCCACCTTGCCCACTCTGTCCAAGAGCACTAGCTAAATGAAAAGAACCCTTTTCAAAGTCGGTTCTGTGTTAGTTTGTTATCCAGGATATACACGATCAGTGTTGATCTTCATGGTGACTTGGAGAGGTAGGAATTTTCCAGAAGAAATTGAGGTTAAGGAGTGGGTGCCAGGCATACAACAGGTAGGTGGTGCTGGGATTTGAACCAGGATATACCTGACTCTAAGAGCTCAGCTATTCCTTATGAATTAACTTGGCTTCCCAGGGGGCTCAGTGGTAAAGAATCCACCTGCAATGCAGAAGATGTGGGTTCAGTCCCTGAGTCGGGAAGACCCTCTGAAGAAGGAAATGGCAACCCACTCCAGTATCCTTGCCTGGGAAATTGCATGGATAGAGGAGTCTGGCGGGCTGCAGTCCACGGGGTCGCAAGAGAGTCAGAGCCTGGTGGGCTGCAGTCCATGGGGTCGCAAGAGAGTCAGACATGACTTAGCAACTAAACAGCGGCAAAGCAGCAGAATCTTGGAGTGAGAGCTTCAACTCTCAGCTGATGGAGGTGTTAGCTCTCCCCTGGCACCTTAATTCCGCAGCTGTCTAGTTTTTGGAAGCCTTGTGTCCTGTGGCTCATTGATAATGTTCCTTTCTTTAGAGATCCAGATGGGACTCCGAGACTCCCGAGACCCTCTCCCCAAAGAGGGTCATCGTCCTGCCAAGATTGGCCAGGACGGTGCTCCCCAGGCCCCAGGGGGCTCAACTGAAGACTGAAGGTTGGCATGAAGCCGCACTGCCGTTGCTCTGTGGGGCCACCGGAGGAGTTGATGCCCCTCCACACTGTCCCCTCACGAGCGGACTGGGCTGGCCTTTGAGGCCCCGGGCTGCAGACTTCATTCTACCACCACTGGCTGGGTCACCTCTGGCCACCACATCTCCGGGATCCACTCACGTAGGGGTCAACTCCCTCATTAGGGTTTTTCAAGTTCTGACTCCGAAATAGAATTTGCCATGTTCTTAGAGAGTCAGGTTCCAGCACTTTGGCCCCTATGGAACAGTAGGGAATGAAAACAGGGGTGCCCTTTTCTGTTGGAAACTGATTTATTTCACAATCACACTAGCGGTCATTGGGGATACCTGGCCAGGCACCTACCTGGTCAGCTCTCCATTGTGGCTGTTCTTTGACAACTGAAGGGAAATCAGAGTTTTGTATTTTCACAGTGTCCGTAAACTCCAGTATCTCATCATTCTGGAGGTGGGGGTTGGAGGAAATGGTGCTTTATTGCTATGTCCCTTAAACTGTGTGTTATAATTGAACTGCATCTGCCAAAAAAAGGTAAACGGGAAGTCCTAACCCCCAGAACCTCAGAATGTGACTTTACCTGGAGACAGGGCCTTTACAGAGGCCTGTCACTGCTTCACTCAGTTGTGTCTGCCTTTTGCAACCCCACGGACTATAGCCCATCAGGCTCCTCTGTCCATGGAACTCTCCTGGCAAGTTACCAGAGTGGGCTGTCCTTCCCTTCTCCAGGGGATCTTCCCCACCCAGGGATGGAACCAAGGTCTCCTGCATTGCAAGCAGATTCTTAAGCATTTTACAGAGGTAATCATGTTGAAACAGGGTCATTACAATGGGCCCAGTTCTATGTGACGGTGTCCTCAGAGGAAGGGGGACTCAGAGACAAACACAGAGGGAAGACGATGTGCAGATACAGGGAGGAGACGACCGTCTCCAATCAGATGCTCCCACACAGCCTCAGAACCCTGCAGACACCTTGGTCTCAGACCTCCAGCCCCCAGGTCTGTGAGAAAGCAAATTTCTCTGAGTTGTTTAAGCCACTCAGTTTGTGGTACTTCAGTCTGGAAGCCCTAGGAAACCGATGTGCAGCGTAAGATGGCTTTCCAGCTGAAAGAAACTGGACTTGGTTCTGAGAAGGGGGATAAGGGCCCAGTGTCCCATGATGGAAACAGGAGACAAATGCCACTGGGGACCCAGGGACATTCCGGCTCTGTCCCTCATTGCCCTTTTCCACCTTTTCCAAAGAGAAGGTGAGACATGGGCTGACTTTCCTCCACATAGTACTGTCCCCTAGCCACGTTAGTTTGAAGGGATATATATATATTTCTTCTTTGAAGTGATATATACCTTTTTTCTTATTTTTTGGAACCATAGTTGGTTTACAGTATTGTGTTAATCAGGTGTACAGCAAACTGATTCAGTTACATATTATAATACATTCAGGATATATATATTCTTTTCCATTATTGATTATTATAAGCTATTGAACATCGTTCCCTTTGATATATAGTAGATCCTTATTGCTTATCCATTTAATATATTGTAGTGTGTATCTTGGAGGAGGCAATGGCACCCCACTCCAGTACTCTTGCCTGGAAAATCCCATGGATGGAGGAGCCTGGTAGGCTGCAGTCCATGGGGTCGCTGAAGGTTGGACATGACTGAGCAACTTCACTTTCACCTTTCACTTTCATGCATTGGAGAAGGACATGGCACCCTACTCCAGTACTCTTGCCTAGAAAATCCCATGGACGGAGGAGCCTGGTGGGCTGCAGCCCATGGGGTTGCTAAGAGTCAGATACGACTGAGCGACTTCACTTTCACTTTTCACTTTCATGCATTGGAGAAGGAGATGGCAACCCATTCCAGTGTTCTTGCCTAGAGAATTCCAGGGACAGGGGAGCCTGGTGGGCTGCCATCTCTGGGGTCGCACAGAGTCGGACACGACTGAAGCGACTTAGCACAGCAGCAGTGTATATCTGTGAATCCAGGACTCCTAATGTATTCCTCACCCTCCCGTTTCCCCTTTGCTAACAGTAAGTTTGTTTTTTGTATCAGTGAGTCTATTTCTAGTTTATAAATAGGTTCACTTCCAATGTTTTTTAGGCTCCACATCTAAGTGATAGCATGTCCTACTTGTCTCTCTCAGCCTGACTTTCTTCACTTAGCACGATCATCTCTAGGTCCAATTTTGTGGTGATATTTAAACGTGATTGTTGTTTAATCGTTCAGTCGTATCCTACCGGCATCCCTGTCCTTCACCATCTCCTAGAGCCTGCTCAGACTCAGGCCCACTGAGTCAATGATGCCAGCCAACCATCTCATTCTCTGTCGTCCCCTTCTCCTCATGCCTTCAACCCTTCCCAGCATCAGGGTCTTTTCAAATGAGTCAGCTCTTTGCATCAGATGGCCAAAGCATTGGAGTTTCAGCTTCAGCATCAGTCTTTCCAGTGCATATTCAGGACTGATTTCCTTTAGGATGGACTGGTTGGATCTCCTTGCAGTCCAAGAGACTCTCAAGAGTCTTCTCCAACACCATAATTCAAAAGCATCAATTCTTCAGCACTCAGCCTTATTTACAGTCGAACTCTCACACCCATACCTGACTACTGGAGAAGCCATAGCTTTGACGGCAAAGTAATGTCTCTGCTTTTTAATTCTATGTAAGCACTTAAGTTGCTTTAAAATTCGCCAAGTCTAGGAGAGCTCAGACTTGCTGGTTCCCTGTGGAGCGGCCTTTGCAGCTGGAACTGCCTCCTGGTGGATCTGCTTTTTCACGTTTGACGTGAAAAATGAACGGTGTTTGCACATCGTTCATTGTGCGGCAAACCACGGTGTGTCTGGCACGGCACACCCAGACCCGCCCAGTTTCCCAGGAGCAGAGAGGCGGCTCTGGGTCTGGCAGTTGCAGGTGACAGTCCTGACCGGTCCGGGAGCCGATGAGAAGTTCATAGGCTGTTAATAAACTGGAACCAATCGGTGAATGCGGGCCAGGCGAGCAGGGGCCGGCTGGGCCCGCGGGTCCTTGGGAGAGCTCACACTTGTGCTGCCTTTATCTGCATATAGCAGGAGCCTGGAAGCGCCCGGCCGTTCTCAGTGTTTGTTACAGTGAATAGACATATGCCCCTCACACCAGCACAGGGAATATCTAATTAAGCTACACAATGATTGCTTATCCCCGGGGCTGTCACAAACAAGGCTCTGTCACTCTCTGCTGAGAACCACAAAATGGGAATTCGCTTTCAGGGCACGGTAATGAATATATTCGACATACATTAGAATTTATTTAGATCCCACACTCCTTAAAGAAACACAGCAAATGCCGTTTTCACAAGAATAGTGTAGATCCCATTTAAATATTTATTTTTAAATATTTTAACTCCTATTTTAACTGGGAAGAAGATCGTGGGCTGGGGGTGGGGCACGGTAGAAAGCTGTTGGTATATATTTGTTGGTTAATTACAATGTTCAGTGTAACTTGCAATGATTGTTTTTCATGAATAAGTTAGGACTTTAAGGGTGGGAGTTGTATTTTGCTCAATATTAACAGAAATGTTTGCATGTGTTCCATGAAAGCCAAAATCTTTGAGCTAAAGGAGTGAATATGTTTTTCTTAAGTTGGTCTTCCCTTCCATTACTTTAGTATATGTGGGACCCACAAGGAAATTTTCTTTTCTTTGAAGTCAAATCATTTTAGTACCTCAAACCGAAGTCCTATATCCCCTGCTTAGGACTTGTGTTGCTACTTTAAAATGGACTGTAATTTTTAACAGGGAAAAAAGCCCTTGTCTTGGTTTTGTTTTTGCTGTTTAGTCGTGTCCGACTCTTTGTGACCCCATGGACTGTAGCCCACCAGGCTCCTCTGTCCATGGGATTTTCCAGGCAAGAATACTGGACTGGGTTGCTGTTTCCTCCTCCAGGGGATCTTCCCAACCCAGGGATGGAACCCATGTCTCCTGCATTGGCGTGTGGACTCTTTATTGCTGAGCCACCTAGGAAGCCCCTTATCTTGGTTTCAGACCTAAGAAATTACCTTTCCTTCTACGGTCATGGCCAAGAAGGAACTCTGATGGAAGTGGGGACACTGCACGAAGTTGCTTGGCTGGAGTATGAGAAACTGTGAAAACCACGTCAAAGAGTTTTTCATCAAGAGAAGGACTGGCTGCCTAAGTTGCAGGGCCCAGTGCAAAATGAAAATATGGGTTCTCTCATTTAAAAATCACTAGGGATTTCTAGAGGGTGACAGCAGAACATTAAACCAACCACAGAGCTCTACTGAGCATCGGAACTTGGGTGACAGACTGCAGGGGTCCCACACCCATGAAACTGGCCCTGCCAAGAACCCTTTTTGTCCTCTATCAGGAAGAGAGGAAAAGAGGACAAGGAGAGAAGTGACCTTAAATCCAAATTTTATACAGCCCATGAGCCCAGAGACACTCAATCAAGATGAAATGAGTGAAAACCGATTTCAAATTTATTCTGTTCATCCTGGCCAGATGAACTTGAAGAGAACGTGCATGCTCAGTTATTCAGTCCGACTTTTTTATGGACCCTACGGATTGAAGTCTGCCAGGCTCCTCTGTCCATGGAATTCTCCAGGCAAGAGTACTGGAGTGGGTTGCCGTTTCCTTCTCCAGGGGACCCTACCAACCCAGGGATTGAACTCGAGTCTCCTGCATTGGCAGGTGGATTCTTTACCACTGAGCCACCTGGGAAGCCCGTTTAAAGAGCAGAGCAGGCCTCCAACACTAGCAGTTGGGTTCTAAAGGCGTTTTTGTGCTTTTGTCTTTCCAAGTGTAAAGCTGCTTTTTTCTTTCCTTTTTCATTCATGATTCTATCAGTTCAGAGAATGAGCTCTGTAAAGAACTATGCATTTGATGAACTGGCCAGAATTCTGGAGAGAAAGCAGAGATGGAAAATTCCTGCCTTCTCCAGAAAAACGAGAAATAGAAGCCTTGAGTAGCATTCGTCCAGTTGTTGAGAGCCCTGGCTGCCGTTGGGTTCTGCCCGGTGGAACAGGTGGGGTGTGGCGACTTGTGGCTTGTCTGTCCCTCATTTGCTGTGTCCCTACAACCCAACACAGATGAAGATGCCTCCTCATCCCTGGACCCTGGTCTGCCCCCACACCCACCATGAGTTTCTCCTGCAGGCCCATGGTCCCATCTGGTCCTGCCCATGAACCACTGTCCATGGGGAAATGGCTGATTTTCCTCAGGGGCAGGATATTGCAAGAGATCTGTCAGGCTTTCTTTTTAAATTGTGCTAAAAAAATACCAAACATAAGATCTAAACCACTTTTAGGTGTACAGTTTAGTGGCATTAATGATATATATATTGTTGTACAACTGATTGCCAGAACATTTTTGCGCCTGTTCAGCAAAGGCAAAAGGAGAAACTGGCAGCAGAGGATGAGACGTCGCTGACTCAGTGGACTTGAATCTGAGCAAACTCCAGGAGATGGTGAAGCACAGGGAAGCCTGGCGTGCTGCAGTCTGTGGGGTTGCAAAGAGTTGAATGGGACCTAGCGACTGAACCACAGCTGCAACCACAACTCCACAGCCATGGTTGCGGGCATCTGAAAAGGAAAGATTGTCAAACTCAGGAGGCCCTTAATAAATGTCCTTAAATGAATGGGACCACACTAAGCTGTGTAACTAAGACCTTGTGTATGACCCAACCAAGTCCCTGGGCCCCATACAAATTTTGTGACATGTTTTTGCTGTCTCCTGATAACTATCCATTTACCAAAAAAAAAAAATGGTGTGTGTGGGGGGCAGGGGGGGAAGACTTTTGAATCACTTGGACTCTTTGATCCATTTCTTCTTCTTCTTTTTTTTTTTTTTTTTTTTGCTAGCACATGTGGGATCTTTATTTGCCAAACAGGAATTGAACCCATGCCCCCTACAGTGAGAGTAGAGTCTTAAATCACTGGACGACCAGGGAAAGGCAACTCTGGATTTGATTGCTAAATAATCCCTAAGCCTTCACATTGAACAGTGTCTTTGCAATCTCTCAGCTATCCCAGAGCTTAGTTTGGTGCCTGATATACAGCAGGTGCTTCGTAAATATTTGGTGAACAAATGAGTCACCAAAAGGCTTTTCAGTATTAACGAGGAGGGGAAAAAATAAATGAAATCATGTATCCCTAAACCCCACTTATGCCAGTGGCCTCAGCCCCCTGCCAGAGAGCATCCTTCAAAGCAAAGCTGATGGGGTGTCGGGGCAGTGTGCAGAGGATGAGGAGGGGAGGTACGGGGGTGTGCACAGGGCCAGGTGGCCAGAAACGCCTGGCCTGGGAGGATCCACCTTTGAAAGGAGAGCTAAAAGACTGCTGGGAAAAGAGGAAAACCCAGGGAGGACTGAGCTGGAGGGTGGGGCATCCAGCAAAAACGTCAGAGTGGTTTAAAAGGAGCTGAGGGTTGATCTGAGTGCTGCTCACTAGGGTGCTAGATGAGGAAGATGGTTGAGCAACAGGGCGGACAGGGCTGGCAGGAGCTGCAAAGCCTCAGGGGAGGAAGTGTTGCAGGAGGACAGAACCTGACAGTGGTCTGGCTTAGGGATTCAGAGACATCTGGGAGGAAATCTGGAGTGGGGGTCAGATGGCAAACTATGAGAGAAGTGGGGAGACGCACGGTTATTTAAGAACATGAACCTATTTGTTTTGTCTAAGACAGAGCAGGACTTGCATGCTCATTCACATCTTTTTTTTTTTTTAATAAGAAAAAAGCCTAAAAGCCTTTGCAAGGAATGTCCAGGATGAGTCTGGAGGGAATGAGGTTTGGGCTTAGGGGCCAGGGAGTGCACTTACTTACTCAGAGATGGTGTGTCTGCAGCTGGGGCAGCATCTGAGATTGAGGTCAAAGGCAAAGCAAAAAAAAAAAGAAACATCAGAAATTTTGTTTTTACCCTCCTCCAGCTCTCTAGGGACAAGTGGTCCAATTCCAAATGTGGCTCAAGAAGCTGCTTCTTTTTCCTCCAGGTCAGGGGGTTGTTAGCAAAGAAGCAACTGCAAGGTACGGAAGCTTCAATACACAGACCCTCTGGCAACTAGTGGGGAGTCAGGACCTGGCCCAGGAGATGTTAGGATCACACTTGCTTGCCACTGTAGTGGGGTTTTCAAGCACAGCATTAGGGCAGAAGGGCTAGAGGAGAATGCTAGGAAATTCACCTCTCAAAGCAATTCACTCTGTGGGTCCTGTGGGCCAATTCCCTCCTTTGTCTGGGCTTCAGTTTCTTGTCTTTGAGGTGGGCTCATTGGAATAGCTCACTGAGTCAGAATCACCTGATGATTACAAACACACACATCCCTGGCCCTCGCCCCCAAGGATGCTGACTCAGTAGGTTTGGGATCAAAGCCTGCTGTGGATGTTGCGTGCTTGCATGCTAAGTCATTTCAGTCATAGCCGACTCTTTGCCACCCTATGGACTGTAGCCCACCAGGCTCCTCTGTCCATGGGATTCTTCAGGCAAGAGTACTGGAGTGGGTCACCATGCCCGCCTCCATGGGATCTTCCTAACTCAGGGATGGAACTTGCCCCTCTGGTATTGCAGGCAGATTCTTTACTACTTAGACACTGGGGAAGCCCACGGTGGATGTTTTAAGAATGAACAAACAAAACACCCACTTGGTTTTGCTCTACACCTAGTTTGTGAGCCATGACCCAAGGGTGGAGGTCTTACTCATGACTACAAGTTGATGCCTCTCCCTCCATAGTTGGAAAGATGCCAGAGTTCTCTTGGCAGAATAAACCCAAGGGTGGACTAACTTTTAACGTCCTCCAATCCCATGCTCAAGTTGGATCCGTCTTTCAGGGCCAGTTTAAGTGCCCCATCCTTCCTGAAGTCTTCCCCACCTTTCAGATCCCTGGTCTGTTCTTGCTTTCTCCACCTCCTCAATTACCGTGATGCATCAGTAGAACAACGTGACTTGGTGCAGTCGCACAGCCCATTCTCCCTCTAGCTGCATCCTGGAAGGGTGTGCTCCTCACTGGGTGATCCTTGTCTCCCAAGCCGCCCTGACACCACGGTTACTGACTTCAGCTGGACCGCTCTCAGATGTGTCGGCTGGGTCAGCGAGCCATCACAGCGCAGCTAATCACCGCTTTGCTTATTGTCAGTTCAGCTAAGTTAGCATCTGCTCTTTGATCTTTCCAGTGGGGTGTGTTCGAGTTTATTCATTTTAGTCACCTTCATGCAAATCTCCTGTACATTTATTCCTTGTGATTTCCACTAGCCTAAAGGGTCACGTTTGTTCCACAGCTTCTTAAATTTCTCCAGTGATATGTGTTCTTGGCACCTCTCTGCCCTGATCCGTTCTCCTGGTAAGAGGCATGCTTTTCTTGCCCATTGTTAAGTAGACTCTTCCGTCTCAGAAAACAAAAAAGGAAGAGAGAAAAAGGCA